>NW_026606784.1:142500-509076 GCF_029890125.1 Rhinichthys klamathensis goyatoka | reverse complement strand
GGTCTCTTTTATTTTACAAAAAAATATTTTCCTTCATATACAAATATTACAATCTAAAATAATTTTTTTTTTATTATTATTATTATTATTATTCTTTTTTGTATTTTTTTTTTCTTCATAAAAACAGAAATATCAATATTCCATAGACATAAATAACAATATAGCATAGGCAAAAAAACAACAACAATTTTTTCATCTTAAACATTAACTTGCAGATTACCATCAATGTCAACTTCACACACACATTGATTAATTCCCCATTTACCTTTAAAAGTCTCAAGATTGTCAACTAGCTTGTAATAGGCAAACTCTATTTTAACACGTGTTTTTATCAATCCTTTCAAAATTGATAAAACATCAGTTGACCCTGTGTCATTTAATTTTCCTTTTCGTGACAACCATATTGCCATTTTTACCTGTCCAAATAAAAAATTTATTAAAACAAGTGCTTCTTTTTTGCTTCTACTATATCTTGGCCCATAAATAAAGACCATTGGGGTAAAAACGATGCCCAACGTTTGGCACCACCTCTCTAATTCAGCAAAAAGCATCTGCAATCTCCCACAATTAAAAAACAAATGGAAAACGGTTTCCTGTACCCCGCAAAAAGGGCAACCATCCCCTACCTCTGGATCAAGATGTGCTCTGTGTCTGTTTGTCAAGTCAAGTCAAGTCACCTTTATTTATATAGCGCTTTTTACAATACAGATTGTATCAAAGCGCTTCACAGTGATAACATGAAAACAATATAACAAAAAACAATATAACAATATAACAAAGTTTGTTTCTAAAAGAAATTGCGTCAACGTCCACCTTAAGTAAGGCAGATCAATAATATTATTGAATATTAAATGTTAAATGTCCCCAACTAAGCAAGCCAAAAGCCAAGGCAACAGTGGCAAGGAACCAAAACTCCATCAGATGACAGAATGGAGAAAAAAACCTTGGGAGAAACCAGACTCAGTCGGGGGGCCAGTTTCTCCTCTGGCCAACGGAAGAACAGTGCATGATTCGGGCAGCATTACAAGTCAGATTGGATCGGAACATTTAGAGTATTTTTTGGAAGTCCAAGTATGCACGCCGGTTTTAAGACGAGTTGTTGAGGATCAGTGCCGTCCACCATAGAGAGTCCCATATCGCCCGTGTTGAGTCGTCACTTCATAGGCTTTGTGATTGGAGCATCTGAAGTCTCCGTGAGAGGCTGGATACAAACTGGAGCTGACGAACGCCATTTTCTCGGACTCGCGTCCCGAGATAACAGCAGAAAAGCAAAGGGGAAAATAATTAGCGTAGCTGCTGTTCATAATGATGATTTCATAACACAGGCGTAAAAGACAAAACATGAAGACAGTGACTCTTGCGTCCCAAAATCACCCCCCCTCCGTCCCCCACTCAACTCAGCCCAGCTTACTGACCTCTACGTCCCTCCTGCTGCTGAGACCTAACCACAATCTCACAATCTCTCCGCAACCCAACCATACGCGCCAACCCGTTGACTAAGGCTGTCGAGCCCCACTTAGTGCTGCGTTTGACACTATCGATCATAAAATACTCTTGGATCGACTACAAAACTACACTGGTGTTCAGGGACAGGCATTAAGCTGGTTCAGATCGTATTTATCAGACCGTTACCATTTTGTTTGTTTAAATGGGGAAAAATCGAAGATAACGTCAGTAGACTATGGAGTGCTGCTAGGATCGGTGTTAGGCCCTCTGCTATTCTCAATATATATGCTGCCACTTGGTAATATTATAAGAAAACATGGAATTAATTTCCACTGTTATGCTGATGACACTCAATTATATATTTCATCACGGCCAGATGAAAACACTAACTCATCAAAATTGACAGAGTGTCTTAAAGATATAAAATGCTGGATGACGCATAATTTCCTGCTACTAAATCCAGATAAAACCGAGGTATTACTTGTTGGTCCAAAAAACTATCCACAAAACCACTTACAATACAACTTTAATATAGAAGGATGTCCTGTTACTTTATCCTCTACGGTAAAAGACCTGGGAGTTATACTAGACCACAACTTGTCTTTCGAAAATCATATTTCATATGTTACAAGAACGGCCTTTTTCCATCTTAGAAACATTGCTAAATTACGTAACATGCTATCTGTTTCCGATGCAGAAAAGTTAGTTCATGCATTCATGACCTCGAGACTAGATTACTGTAATGCTTTATTAGCCGGTTGTCCTGCATCCTCAATAAACAAGCTACAGTTAGTGCAAAATGCAGCCGCTAGAGTTCTTACTAGGTCAAGAAAATATGATCATATAACACCGATTCTATCATCTCTGCACTGGTTACCTATCAAGTTCCGTATCAATTACAAAGTACTATTACTGACCTATAAAGCCCTAAATGGTTTAGCTCCTGTGTATTTAATGGACCTTCTATCGCCCTACAATCCATCGCGTTCTTTAAGATCACTAAATTCGAGGCTTCTAGTCATTCCTAGGATATCTAAGTCCACTAAAGGAGGGAGGGCGTTCTCACATTTAGCTCCTAAACTCTGGAATAGCCTTCCTGATATTGTTCGAGGCTCTGACTCGCTGTCCCAGTTTAAAACTAGATTAAAGACGCATCTTTTTAGCCAAGCATTTACATAATGCTTACCTTTTATTATACTGCTGAATCAGATCAAATGCATTTAATACTATAAAACTTGAAGAGACTGTAGGTTATCTGTATAGGTTGCATAGTATTTGCAGTCATTACGTTCCTGTGTATATTGCGTGAATGACGGGTGGTTGGGCAGATATTGTGTTGCGATAGGTAGTATGCCATACGGAACCGTTGTCCACTGTTTGTAGCTATTATACCATGCACAGTCCTCCACTGAAGATCTCCAGTCCTCTTCTCAGTAGGAGGCTTGTACAGGGACCTCCAGCTACCTTTAGGGGAAGAGTCCACTCCAAACACCTCCTGCCATTTAGACTCCTTTACACCGTCCAACGTTTGAAGGTATAAGACTTTCACACACAGTACATACAGAGCTTTTTTCCCAACATTACTTAAAAATCCAAGTTGGGGTGTCTCAAAAGACAGCAGTTCACCCTCCGATTCAGTCCATAATCCAGTCTCTGCAGAAATAGACAACTCTGGGAAGGAAAAAACTTCTTCATCATCATGCGTTTCTAGAGACAGTCTGTAATCCACAGGTAGAGCTTTACTTAACTGAGTCAGTATGTTCTGGGCGAGCCGAGTTGATCTTATGCCCAGTTTTCCAGCCAAAACGTCCGCAGATATCCATCCTTCCTCAGATAAAAATTGTCCAACTTTTAAAAAAAGTGCAGTCTTTAGAGTATTTCTTAGAGATATTGACTTTAAAATATTCAAGTCCAATGCAGGATTGAAAAGAATCGGTTCTTCTTTCAGCCACATTCTCTGCACACCATTTTGTTCTCGAGAAACTCTGCAAACTGTCCAAGATGTTAAAATGGACCTGTAGAAAACTGTTAATCCAGACAGGTCTATCTTGTTAATGTCCATGAGGAATAAATGGCGGTCTAGTCCCATGTTACCGGCTTTCCTCAATAGGGTACAGGCGACTTCAGCCCAGCTCACATCTTCCCCATACAGGAGTTTTTTCACGGTCTGGAGTCTGAAGGCTTTGATTCTGGATCTTATGTCTACTAGTCCTTGTCCTCCTTCTTGTATAGGTAGATACAGCACCGATGCCTTCAACCAGTGTTGCCCCGACCAGAAGAAATCTACTAGGCACCTTTGTAGTCTTCGTACTAAATCTTCTGGAGGTTCCAGAATCCTCATTCTGTGCCACAAAGATGCTGCAGCCAAATTGTTACAGACAAGCACTCTTCCCCTGTAGGACAACTGGGGCAGCACCCATTTCCAGTGAGACAACCTCGCACACACTTTTTCCACTAAACCCTCCCAATTTTTCTCCCTAAATTCTTCTGTCCCTAAAAAGACCCCTAAATATTTAAAACCTGCCCTCCCCCATTTTAATTCACCCGGGAGTAATGGACTTTGAGGTTCTTGACCACACCACAGAGCATCGCTTTTGCCCCAATTGACCTTAGCCACGCCTTTTCTAACAATTTGACATCATTTTGATCTCTAATTAAAACCGTGACATCATCTGCATAAGCAGAAAGTTTAATAGGTTGCTGAAAAAAGGAAGCATTAACATTCAACCCTTTTAACTCTCTTCTCAGTCTGCACAACAGAGGCTCTATTGCTATACTATAAAGAAGACCAGACAGAGGACAACCTTGCCTAATTCCCCTCTGTACTTTTATCGGAAAACTGAGGCCACCAGCCATTTTTACCATACATTTTGCTTCAGTGTATAACATTTTTACTGTAGAAATAAAATTGTCCCCAAAACCAAAAGCTTTTAATGTCTTAAAAAGATAAATGTGATCAACCCTATCAAAGGCCTTTTCCTGATCTAAGGACAAAAAACCAACATTAGTTCCATTTTGGACAGCAAAATCTATAACGTCCCGCACTAAATGTAGATTATCAGATATACATCTATTTTTGATACAATAAGACTGATCTTTGTGGACAATTCCATGCAATACACCATTTAACCTATTTGCTAAAACTTTAGAGAAAATTTTATAATCCGAGCACAAAATTGCCACCGGCCTCCAGTTCCCTTTCGAGGGAACTCTCGATGCGTCACTTGACGCCTTGGGAACGCCCCCAGCGTGCATGCGTCTGAGCATCAATGTCAACTAGTCCAATGGAAAGAATGAGCGTCACGGGCGGGTGACGTCATGACCAGGAAGGGATAAAGGCTCACCCGGTGAAACGCGGCATTAGCTTCTGCGTCTCAGCAAGCGATCTGTGTCATTTTGTCTCTGTCTATTTACTGTTGTCTGTTGCGGAAAAGGATGGAAACTAAACAAGTGTACAAACAGTGTGCTTCTCCCTGCCCGCGTTATTTAACGGGTGGGGATACACACGAGCTTTGTGTCGTTTGTTTGGGAGTGGAGCATGCGGTCTCAGCCTTCGAGGGGGCTGAGTGCCAGCATTGTGAGATGTTACCGCTTCGCATGCTCCGCTCTCGCCTGTCACTCTTTGATAAAGAGAGTGGGCAGGCTCGCGATCCACAGGGATCAGGACCCGCGTCTGCTGAGGCAGCGCGGAGAATGCATTCCTGGGGATCGCAAAAGGATCTTTCGGAGGGGTTGGAGACGGGTCCGAGGGCTCTTTCTCCTTCCTTACCCGAGAGATCCAGTGCTCTCTCCCCGGTGTCGGAAGCACGCTCTGCGGTTTCTTCTGCCCGGGGAGAGAGCCCTCCATTACTTTATTGCTCTTCCTCCGAGGAGGTTGATGCGATGAGTGTGGAGAGTGTAAGCACACACATGGGGGAAAGAGATTCACAATTTATTTCCCCAGCATATGATGAGCTGGTGGATGTTATGTCGCGGGCTGTAGAGAAATTAAATATTGAATGGCCATCTGAGAAGAAGGGCGCTCGTCCTAAAAGCAAATTAGATGAGCGCTTTTTATCTTCCACCACATTATCTCCACCACGAGGGCTTCCATTTTTTCCCGATTTGCACAATGAAATTTCTAAATCGTGGAATAAACCATATTCATCACGTCTTTTCAGCCCTCATGTTAACACTTATTCGAGAATAAGAGGGCTGAAAGAGTATGGTTATGAGGCGATGCCCCAGGCGGAAGAGAATTTAGCCAGTTATCTTTCCCCTGGTCCCGCATCGTCTCTGAAAGCCTCGGCTTTGCCCACTAGACCGCTTAAAGCCACTTCGGTGTTAGTGGGCAAAGCTTATACGGCAGCAGGTCAAGCTGGAGCATGTCTGCATACTATGGCAGTGCTCCAGGCTTATCAAGCTGACCTGCTGGGGGATCTGGATAGTAGTGAGGGAGTCAGTCATGACGATATTCGTGAACTTCGTCGGGCTACCGATCTTTCTCTCAGGGCTACTAAGGAGACCGCCAGAGCAATTGGGCGGTCTATGGCAGCCTTGGTAGCTACTGAGAGACATTTATGGTTAAATCTGTCTGAAATTAAAGAAAAAGATCGAGCTTTTTTATTAGATGCTCCGCTTGAACCTTCTGGTCTCTTCGGCGACGCAGTCCACGCGGTCGTCGAGAGATTTCAGGAGTCAAAGAAACAAGCGGACGTTTTTAAAAAGTTTATCCCTCGCCGGGTCCAGCCCCCTGGGACTGCTGGGCGTGAGCAGCCCCAGCCGTCGAGCTCATCATATCGTGTGCATCAGAAAGAGAGTGTTGCGTCTCGTGCACCTCCACGTAGAGACTGGAGACGGACGCAACCCTCTCAACCGAAGTCTTCTAAGTCGAAGCCGGATCTGAGGACCGTTCTTCAGGCGAAGAAGACATCAAAAAAAAAAAAAAAAAAGGTCCTGATGTTCAGGCATCAGGCCTGTGAGGACAGCCCCGACCGAAGTGGAGCGGTGTACACCTCATTATACGGTGCCCGTTCCATTTCGGGGTCCTCACGAGACCGTTCTGCCAACCCTGCCACCCTTGGTGCTTCAGGGCGCAGCGGTCTCCAGCGAGTCGCTGATGCTATGCTGCGGCACAGCATCGGTTTCGCGCCCTCTGAGGGGGGCCTTAGAGCGGCCAGTTCAGGTAGTTCCTGCCATTATGTTTCAGGCTCCGGAATTGGCTGTCTCGATAACACCAGAGACCAGCCTCGAGAGGCTGGTTCCCTTAGTAAATTTTCTGGCAGCGTGGAAGCTTCTGCCGAATATTTCTCATTGGGTCCTGCAGATTGTAGAGAAAGGATACAGAATCCAGTTTGGTTCTCGTCCTCCTCGTTACAACGGGGTGCTGCCCACAGTGGTGCATCCCGAGCAGGCTCTGGTAATGGAGCAAGAGGTAAAGGCCCTGTTAGCAAAGGAAGCTATAGAACAGGTGTACTCACCCGACAGAGAGTCGGGTTTTTACAGCCGTTATTTCATTGTTCCAAAAAAGGATGGGGGGTTGCGTCCCATTTTAGATCTTCGTCTGTTGAATCGTTCAGTACAGAAACTCAAGTTCAAGATGCTGACACTCAAACAGATCGTGACTCAAATCAGATCCGAGGACTGGTTTGTCACGATAGATCTGAAGGACGCCTACTTCCATATCTCCATCCTCCCTCAGCACAGGAAGTTCCTAAGGTTTTCTTTCGGGGGCAAAGAATACCAATATCGGGTTCTTCCTTTCGGTCTAGCTTTATCACCCCGCACGTTCACGAAATGCGTGGATGCAGCTCTAGCCCCTCTCAGGCTTCAGGGCATACGTATTCTGAACTACATCGACGACTGGCTGATTCTGGCGGAATCAGAGCAGTTGGCGGTTCGGCACCGAGGTGTCGTTCTCGCCCATATGCAGATGTTGGGGTTGAGGCTCAACGCCAAGAAGAGTGTTCTTTCTCCAGTACAGAGAACCACTTTCCTTGGTGTGGTATGGGATTCAGTGACGATGCGGGCCACTCTATCGCCCGTTCGTGTAGCTGCTATCCTGACAGCCACCAAAGAGCTAAAGCTAGGCCAGTCACGCACTGTGAAACAGTTCGAGAGACTGTTGGGTCTCTTGGCGGCAGCGTCCAACGTGATTCCTTTTGGCCTGCTGTACATGAGACCTTTACAGTGGTGGCTAAGGACCAGAGGGTTCTCCCCGAGGGGAAACCCACTTCGTATGATCAAGGTCACGCGGCGGTGCCTTCGTGCCTTAATTATATGGAGGAAACATTGGTTCTTAACCCAGGGTCCGGTATTGGGAGCTCTTTGCCATCGTGTTACGATCTCGACAGATGCTTCCCTCACCGGCTGGGGAGCGGTAATGGAAGGCCGCTCGGTTCAGGGTCTGTGGAAAAGTCATCATCTTTCGTGGCACATCAATTGCCTGGAGATGATGGCTGTCTTCAATGCGTTGAGACAGTTTCTCCCAGACCTGAGGGGCCATCATGTGCTTGTACGAACAGACAACACATCAGTGGTCTCTTATCTGAACCGTCAGGGGGGTCTGCGGTCGCGTCCGCTCTGCAAACTGGCGCACCAGATCCTCCTGTGGTCTCTGGGGAAGGTACTCTCCCTGAGGGCAGTGTATATTCCTGGGGACCAGAATGTGGGGGCAGACATCCTGTCGAGGCAGGAGCTGAGGCCAGGGGACTGGAGACTCCACCCCGAGGCGGTGGAGAAAATTTGGGAGTTTTACGGCCAAGCAGAGGTGGATCTGTTTGCGTCTCAGCACACGACGCACTGTCCACTTTGGTTCTCCCTTACTCACCCAGCCCCCCTGGGGCTGGATGCTATGGTGCAGACGTGGCCGAGGCTACGTCTGTACGCATTTCCCCTTGTTGCTCTGCTCCCAGGAGTTCTGGAACGAGTCCGCCAGTACGGAATAAGCCTACTGCTTGTAGCACCACGCTGGCCGAGTCGGATCTGGTTTGCGGACCTGATCCATCTCTTAGACGGTCCTCCCTTGGAGATCCCGATCAGGAGAGACCTTCTGTCTCAGGCCGGGGGCACAATATTTCACCCTCGACCAGAGATTTGGAACCTGTGGGTTTGGCCTCTGAGGGGGCCCAACTCATAGGGAGTGGTCTCTCAGCTGAGGCTGCTGAGACCATCCTAAGCTCCAGAGCTCCAGCTACTAGGAAACTATATGCGCTGAAATGGAAAGTTTTTTCTGTATGGTGTCACCGACATCAGTGGGATCCGGTTAACTGTTCTGTGAACACAGTACTCGAGTTCTTGCAGGAGCGCTTTACGTCAGGTTTATGTCCTTCCACACTTAAGGTTTACGTGGCGGCCATTGCGGCTTACCACGCCCTGGTTGGGGGTACATCGTTGGGTCGAGACCCCCTGATTACACGTTTCCTTCGTGGCACATTGAGGCTGAGGCCTGCAACTCGCACTAGGGTGCCAGCTTGGGATTTGGCAATAGTACTAGAAGGCCTGTCTAGGGCTCCATTCGAGCCCTTAGATTCGGTTTCAGAGAAATTTCTTACCCTTAAGACTATCTTTCTGCTAGCTATTTCATCCCTTAAGAGAGTTGTAGACCTACAGGCCCTTTCGGTTTCCCCCCTTGCCTTGAGTTTGCACCGGGGATGGTCAAGGCATTCTTATATCCAAAACAGGGATACGTCCCTAAGGTGCCGACCTTGATTCCGAGGCCTATCGTGCTGCAGGCTTTCTGTCCTCCTCCTTTTACATCTGCGGACCAGGAAAGGCTGAACCTCTTGTGTCCAGTGCGAGCACTGGATACTTATGTTCATCGGACATCTTCTATGAGGAAGTCCGACCAGTTATTTATTTGCTTTGGATCACCTAAGAAGGGTCTTCCTGCTTCTAAACAGACGGTTAGTAAGTGGATAGTCGAGGCTATTTCACTTGCATACGAGTACTCTGACCATCCGTGTCCCTTGGTGGTCAGAGCTCACTCAACGAGGGGTATGGCGGCCTCTAAAGCCTTGTTATTTGGGGTTTCCCTCCAAGACGTTTGTGATGCGGCAGGCTGGTCCTCACCGCTCACATTCGTCAGGTTTTACAGCTTAGACCTGGATGTTGCCCCAGGTTCTCAGGTGCTTAGTGCTTAGTTTCAACAGACTGACACTCAGGTACTTGGAATTCTGGCGTTTTGGGTATTCTCGTTCCCAAGGCGTCAAGTGACGCATCGAGAGTTCCCTCGAAAGGGAACGTCTCAGGTTACGACTGTAACCGTAGTTCCCTGAGAAAGGGAACGAGACGATGCGTCACCCTGCCATACTTCCTGCTTCCCTGTGATCGGCTTGCTTCGACTTTTTGAAGCTAATGCCGCGTTTCACCGGGTGAGCCTTTATCCCTTCCTGGTCATGACGTCACCCGCCCGTGACGCTCATTCTTTCCATTGGACTAGTTGACATTGATGCTCAGACGCATGCACGCTGGGGGCGTTCCCAAGGCGTCAAGTGACGCATCGTCTCGTTCCCTTTCTCAGGGAACTACGGTTACAGTCGTAACCTGAGACGTTCTTCAACAGTGTCAAATCTCCTTTTTTGGGGAGCAGCGTTAAAACTGCACGCTGACAACTTGTAGGAAGGATTCCCTTACTTAGACAATTTTGAAGTACTTCAAAAAAATCTTTCCCAATAATGTTCCAAAAAGTCTTATAAAAATCAGCAGGTAATCCATCCAGTCCTGGCGCACGGCCTGAGTTGAGCCCCATGACAGCGGTGGTAACTTCCTCAAAATTAAGTTCAGTTTCTAGAGAAAGTTTGTCTCCTTGAGTTATCTTAGGAAGATCATGCAACAGTTCATTCCTGCATTGTTCATCTGTATTTTCAGCAGCATACAGTTCAGAATAAAAATCAACCGTAATTCCTCTCATATCCACTGGATCTGAAGTGTCATGTCCATTAGTGTCTTTTAAACAGAACATTCGTTTTTCTTGCCCAGCTTTACGCTCCAAATTAAAGAAGAAAGTTGTAGGACCATCCACATCTCTTATTGCAGTGAACCTGCTCCTCACAAGCGCTCCTTTGACCTTTTCATTAAGAATTGAACTCAGTTCTTTTTTTTTCCCCTCCCACAATTCTTTCAAAATTATTGGTTCACTTTCAATCATGTCTTTTTCAATCTCCATAATTTCTTTTTCTAGCCCATCTATTGTATTCTTTAAAACTAACGAGGAATGAGATGTATATTGCTGACAAAAATTTCTTATATGCACCTTTCCAACTTCCCACCACTGAGTAATATCTTCATAATAATTCTTCTCTCTTTTCCAGGTCTCCCAAAAACCTATAAAATATTCACAGAACTTTGTATCTTCTAATAATTTGACTTGAAAATGCCAGTAGCAGCTTTTACGATTTGTTCTTTCTAATGAGCTTTCAACTGTGATGAGTTTATGATCAGAAATCGTTGTTGGTATTATAGCAGTTTTTAAAATTCTATTTCTCATATTTTGTGATACATAAATCCTATCTAACCCTGCAGCAGAAACTCTATTATTGGTGACTTTCACCCATGTGTACTGCCGAGTTATTGGGTTGTATTCTCTCCACACATCTGAGAAATGCAAACTTTCAATTATACGGTCTAAACAGAAAGATGATTGTGCATGATGTTCTTCCCCATTTCTGTCTAGAGTAAAATTTAAGGTACAATTCCAATCACCCATAATAATAAAATCATCATCTTGCTGCTGTTTTAGAAAGTGATCTAATTTTTTAAAAATCTGTACTCTATCTGCTCCTATATTTGGTGCATAAATATTGACAAACAGAAAATGGAGATTACTAATTTCAGCCCTTACAATTAAACATCTTCCTGGTTGCAACTCTTTTTTTGAAATTATTTTTGCTTTTATCACAGGAGAAAATAACACTGCCACTCCAGCACTTACACTAGTACCATGACTAAGAGCTTTCTCTCCTTTCCACCATAAATCCCAGTCAACTTCATTACTTTGGTCACTGTGAGTTTCTTGCAAAAATACAACACTTACATTTTTTGTAAAAATTAATTCTGATAATACATTATTTTTCCTCCCATCCCTCATTCCATTCACATTTAGGGATCCCACCTGCATGCCCTTCATGAGAAAAATAAAGAGAAAAGGAAAACAGGAAAGGTAAAAGAGAGCATTGTTAAACAACATGATTTCTTATGTGTTTCCCCTCGTTAGTCCTCCCTTTCCTTTCTTTTTGCTTTGTCTTACCGAGGTTAAATGTTTTTTAAGCCTCTTTTGCTGTGAGAGCTCCTCATAACTGCTCACTTTCCTGGCCTTCATCACAGAAACAACAAATTTATCAGTGTCAGGGAAAAAATCACCTATTTCTACTCCTGATTTTCCTTTTGTTGCATTAAGAAAAGAATTAATTTGCTCAACAGTATACAAGTCTCTTTCATCCATTCTTTTTAACCACTCCTCGCTATCCTTCATTCCATCCTCAGTACACTGAGACAAGTTATCCACCTCCTCATCCATTTTTTCCTCTGAGCCTCCAACCTGCGATTCATCGTTAATCTCACGTACATTTTCAACACTACTCTGTTCCCCATTGTCATCAATAACATCAGTAGTTTCATTCTCAGTTCTATCTGGAGCAGCACTGCATCCAGGTTGCACGTTCTCGTTATTAACATTATTCTCAATCACCTCGTTCTGCTCGTTCACCTCTTCTGTTACCCCTCCATCCTTCTCCTCATTTCCTTGTCTATCATTCCTCTGATGATCAGCTTTTTTTATTTCATCTTGAGCCGCGGGAATTATCTGTTCGTTTTTTTTAGGGCATACGCCGCGTTTGTGCCCAATTTCTCCGCATTCAAAACATTTCCAGTTCTCCGCGCTTGCATAAACCATGTATGAATTTTCTCCATGGTTTACACGAAAAGACACGTCTAAGTTACGTTCCGGCGAACTCAAAAACATATAAACCTGTCTTCTGAAGGAAAGCACATGTTTTAACGCAGCGTTTTTACAGCCCAGTGAAATAAGTTTCACAGGGCTTGCCATTTTTCCGAATCGCTGCAATTCCTTCATTATCACATCATTAGAGATAAACGTCGGGATGTTTGAGATTATAATTTTCGTCGCCGGGGCAGATAGAGGGGTTACTGTAACAAAAGTTCCTTTTACCCATACTCCGCTCACGGTCAATTTATTGATCAATATTTCCGTTTTTAAAAACACAACCACAGCTTTGTTCATACGTGAAGCCGAGATGATATTCTCAAACCCTACCTGCTCTCCGACGACTAGGAGCAGTTCCTCCACTGTCACCCCAGGTTCTGGTACACACCTGCACCCGTTCCGAAGCGACAGGCCTTGCGTTCCTTGAATAGGAACAGACGCCATACCGGCATCTTAAAAATGACGAACAAACAACTTTTATTTATTTTTATTTATTTTTTTATCTCTCAACTTTATTATTATTTTGTCTCTTTAACTACCGAGGGGAAAGAAAATTAAGAAACCATTTGTATCACAAAGAGAAACCACTTTTTCCACACTCACTCTGAGCAGCGTGCTTAGCTCTCACACACACACTCCCAACACTCACACCGGAAGCGAGAGAGAGAGAGAGAGAGAGAGAGAGGAGAGAGGGAGAGAGAGAGAGAGAGAGAGAGAGTGAGAGAGAGAGAGAGAGAGAGAGAGAGAGAGAGAGAGAGAGAGAGAGAGAGAGAGAGAGAGAGAGAGAGAGAGAGAGAGAGAGAGAGAGAGAGAGAGAGAGAGCGCGCGGGCGCGATCGAACTGTGTGTGTGAGAGAGAGAGAGAGGCGCGAGATCGAACAGTGGAAACATAATAAACCTACTCCGTCATTTTGTTCATACAGATCATTAAACCTGCAAAGTGTTAACTTATATTTGTGTACACTCGCAATAAAACACAACATTGTGCTTTTGTCACACTGTAAACTCTTGTCAAACTGTAACCTACAACTGTCACCCAACCAAAATCACACACACACACACACACACACTGTTTTAAAAGCAAAACATATTTATCCAACTCCATTTCAAAACAGTCAGTGGGTCCCATCTTTTGGACATTCGTCATATTGCATTGGTTTTCATTTCTTGTCCTCGGAGCACTAATCTTACACATTCTACATTGATTAAAAAAAGAAAATTGAATGTTTTTAATGGTAGTATTATTTTATACATGCAGAAATCAATTATTTATAATTCAGATGAGAATAATGTTACATTGTCAATTCATAATGTTAATTAAAATTAAGGAAAACAAATATATTGATCTGAAATATAGCAAAATAATTTTAAATTAATTCACGTACAATTACCAAACATATCGCAAGGTCTTTTTGTCTTTTTATTAATTTAATTAATAAACTAATTATATAAAACTATTGTCAGTGCATAAACTGGTTCTATGCCTTTATTAATAAAACTTATTTAAAAAATACAATGCCTTCTGCATTTTTGTTTTGCTTTTCCCTCCATTGTACCGAAATCGTACCGAACCGTGATGTCTGAACCGAGGTATGAACCGAACCGTGACTTCTGTGTACCGTTCCACCCCTACAACACTGAACTGATTTCAAATGAATAATGACTGTTTACTCTTGTCTTTTTAGAGCTACTTTACAGCAGAATTAAATTCTATTTGCACCATTGAATCATTATTTTACTGTTTATCACTGTAAACCTGCTTTGAAAGAAATCTGCATTGTATAGTGCTATATAAATAAATGTGACTTGACTAGATTTTTTAAAGAAAAAAAAGAGGCATAGAGGAGGTGTCTCCTCCTCAAAGTCAAACTAACTTTTGCCAGTACTTTCTGGTTACGATAAAGATAGAAGGTCTGCATCCTATTCTGGATTTGCGTCCTCTGAATTTCATGCTCAGTGTGTTCAGTTTCAGAAGACAGCGTTCAGACACAGAAAGTTTCGGTAACGCTTCCTTTTACAGTACAGTACTTACGTGTACTTACAGTGTACTTACCTAGAAAGTACTGGCTAATATATGGTAAGTACATGGGTTAGGGGTAGGTTTAGGGGTAGGTTCAGGGTTAGTACCTAGTTATTACCCAGTAATTATAATTACTATAATAAGTACATAGTAAGTACATGGGTAACAGGACTGTAAAAGGAAGCGTTACCAAAGTTTCTATGGTTTGCTTTAGGGCGTACCAGTTTCGTGTTCTTTTTTTGGCCTGGCCTTGTCTTCCCAGATGTTTACAAAATAAATGGACATGGTTCTTGCCCCGTTTTGGCCCCGGGTTGTGCATATTTAGCAAGATTGAAGATGTGGGAAGTAGAAGTCAGGGCCGACGAGAGAATTTTCATTTGCTTAATTTACAGACGAAAAGAAAAATGTGCATAGCACAATAAAATCAGCGTTTCAGTATTATTATTATTTTTGAGTCAGGCTTGTCTATCTTTCCCCATACCAAATAGGCAGTCAGCTTAAATTCTCTCTCCCTGTCTGTTCCTGAGAGAGGAAACACTTAGTTATCAGAGAGTTGACCCATTTTCTTACTGCTCTGCTCCTAAACTCGCTCTCCCGTTGCTAACTTCACTCCACTTCCTTCTGCCACAGTTCTAAATTACCTTGGCAATTAGCTAATTTTAGTACAATCACAGGAATTGGTGGGTCGGCGTCAGGACTTAGTTCTCTGTCATTTGCTAAGGATGGGTTTGAGGTTAAACAGCCAGAAGAGTGTGTTATTGCAGAGGCAGCAAAAGACCTTTCTAGGAGTGATCCTGGTTTCTTGCACGATGCAGGTATGATTGTCTCCTCCATGTGTTCAGTCTTTTTGCCTCTGCTTGGCTCAACACAGGGTGCGTTGTCTAGGTCAGTCTCTGCATTCTGCTTTGGTCGCAAGGCAAGTTCCCTTTTCTCTTAGGGCAGTTCACATTTCAGGAAGTCTGAATGAGGGGGGCAGACCTGCTGTCGAGACATGGGCTGAGGCCCGGGAAGTGGAGGCTTCATTCATGTGGGCCTGATTTGGCAGACATTCAGAGTCTCAGAGATCCCTTTGGTTTTCTCTGACTCCTCCAGCAACACTGGGTCTAGATCAAGTTCTGTCATGACAAATCTCAGAGTGTTTAATGGATATGACAATGTTGATATGTTTGGTCTTGGTGGAATAGATCTGCTACACTGCTGCTGATTTTATCGCTGTTGTAGGTTATTGCTGTTGCCAATACATACACAGACACGCTGCTGTGAGCAAGTAATTCGTGCTGCTGCTGTAAAATATAGCATACATGAATTACCCGTAGCAGATCTATACAGGTGGAGCTGGGGAAGGTGGAGGGTTTCTGAAAGCACGCTGCAACTCTAAGGCAAATGCTACCCTTGTATTTGAAGGTTGAGCAAGTGAGCTCCTTGGCTACTGATACAGCGGGAACCAATCAGCTGTGCCCTATAGATAATGATGTGATTACGAGCAGGTTGAGTTAGGACCATCTAGAGTTTTATGACAGAACTTTATATTTCACTGGCCTGTAGGTTCAGTGCTGGAGACTTTTGAGAATTTTCTGCCTGGTAAGCATTCTGTTTTGGCATATATCTGTGGTGTTGGAGGCTTTGACAAACCCTCATTTTTAGCCATTGGATTTAGCTTCAGATAAGCTTCTGACTTTTAAGTCTGTATTGCTATTGGCCTTGTCATCTCTTAAATGGCTTGGAGATTTGCAGGCACTGTATGTCTTTTGTTTTTCCTTCAATTGTGCTCCCTTACAGAAAAACCACATGAGTTTCACATGTGCAAAAACACATGTGATCCCATGTGACAACGTGGACATGTGATTTTGCACATGTGAAATTTAACATGTGAAATATGTGGAACACATGTGCTTTGCACATGTTAAAGGTAATTTGCACATGGGAAACGTGTGGTTTTGGAACATTTTCATGTGAAACCCATGTATATTCCCATGTGAAACCCATGGGATTGCATGTGAAACCCATGTGATTACATGTGAAACCCATGGGATTGCATGTGAAACCCATGTGATTACATGTGAAACCCATGGGATGTGAAACCCATGTGAAACCCATGTGATTACATGTGAAACCCATGTGATTACATGTGAAACCCATGGGATTGCATGTGAAACCCATGTGATTACATGTGAAACCCATGGGATTGCATGTGAAACCCATGTGATTGCATGTGAAACCCATGTGATTACATGTGAAACCCATGGGATTGCATGTGAAACCCAAAATTCCCATGTGAAATCCATGAGCTTACATGTGAAACGTAAAATTCCCATGTGAAACATTTAATCACATGTGAAACCCATGAGATATCATGTGAAATGTAAAATATCTCATGTGAAACCCATAGAATGACATTTGAAACCCATCAACAATCCATGTTAAAGCTACACACCATGTAAACCTGTAACTTCATGTGAAATCCATGTAAAAATCATTAAGCAATATACCACAGAAAACGGTAGGCCTACCATGTTCTTGTGTAGGCTCTATAGCCTAATGTTTCCCAACATTAAAACAAATAATTCAAAAAAAAATTTTTTTCACTTTTTATTTCATTTCAAAATATGCAATACAAATTGAATGTTTAAAACAAACAAAGCAAAACCAAATTAAAATTATACATAAAAAGCCGCAAAAAACGCAGGTATACGCGCATGTGTGTGTGTGTGGTGTGCGTTTGTGAAAGTGTGTTGTCTCAGTCCTTTGTGTCTCCTGCAGCAGGCATCCTGTTTTGGGATAGAAAAAGATCAAAGATTAGGGCAGTGCAAACCATAGACTGTAAAAAAAAATATGGACGTAGTGTCCGTGACGTCACCCCGTAGGTTTCTGAAAAGCATTTTTATGGGGCTTAATAATTAATTATTATTCATTTGTAATGTTATTATGTCATTAAACGTTTTACGTAAATATGCTATGGAAATACATCTTGCTTAAACAACTGTATAAGACGAGTGGTGCGTCTCATTTATAAAAAAAACTATTGACAGTTTGTGATTAGATCACAATGTAGACTGAGGAATAAACTGAGTCATCAGTCCTCGCGCATGTCGGTTTCGCAAATGTGAACAGACCACATGGGGATCACACTTGGATGTTGGATCGTCTGAATATTACCTTTCTGCTCGTCTCCTCAGATCTTTTAACTTTTGTGCCATGCAGACCTTGATCTCAGTGCCTCCGATGCCTGGGTGCCTCTTTTTGACATGGTCTGTAAGAAATGAGATTGATTACATTAAAATTTGAAAACAAGTTTGACATGAAGTGACATAACTGTCAGATTCAAACTGTGCTTTCCGCGCTATGGCTGGCGCTGACGGACGCGCTCAGCGCTTGTCATATATAATAACTATTGATAAAAGATATTCAGACATGCTTACCAATTATTAGCTGCACCTTTTGTAGGTCAAGGCTCTTTTTTCACCAACAACCCCTTTTTTTCCGTTCATGCTGCCATCTCTTCGAAAGAGAAGATGGAGTCCATAAGAGTTCTGGTTAACTTTTTGTAGCCCTTACATCTTTGAGCATGATCCAAAGCAACTGGGTTCATTAAGTCAGTCACAGACTTGTTCTGCAAAGCAAAAAATAAAATAAAAAATAGAACATTTTCGTCAGGACAGAAACCGTGATCTTTTCAACGTTATTGCATATTAGGTGAGGTTTTCACTTTGGAGCTGTGAGTGTAAATTTTAGCATACAAGTATTTATTGTTCATGCTCGAGTCTTGATACTCTTTTACCTTCATATTCCAGAGTTTAGGGGTAAAATGCGAGAAATCTCCTTTAGTGGACTTGGATATGCTGGGCACTACTCACTGATCTATATAAATGACTTGATTGCTCATGACGTCATGTAAATTGAAGTCACCATATTCTATTGAATTAATAGGAAATCATCTGACTTTAATGAGTAAACATGACCTAACGAGTCAGTGTTTTTTATATTTGAATTCTATACATTCTTACCATGTAAACATCCAAAACATTTCTGATTATTATCAATGTTGAAAACAGTTGTGCTGATTAATGTGTTTGTGTAAACCATTGTAACAGTTTAAACCATTTTTTCCCCTCCAGGATTCATTGTTAAATAGACCACAAACATATGAAGGGTAGTTTACACTAATGTTCAAACATTTGGGGTCAATGATAGATTTAAAAATGAACAGAAAAAAAAGAAGAAATTCATATTTTTACTCAGCAAGGATGCATTAAATTGATCAAAAGAGAGAGTAAGGATTTCTGTTTCAAATAAATGCTGTTATTTTAACCTTTCTATTCATCAAATAATCCTGAAAAACACAAAAATATGAAGCAGCACAACTGTTTTCAACACTGATAATAATCATAAATGTTTTTTTGAGCATCAAATCGTCATATTAGAATAATTTATGAAGGATGATGTGAAGCTGTGATGCTGAAAATTCAGCTTTGATCATAGGAAGTAATTGCATTTTACAATATATTCACATAGAAAACAGTTTTTATTTATTTATATTATTTCACAATATTATTGTTTTTAATGTTTTTTGGTGAACATAAGAGAAAGAGACATAAACATTTGTACCAAGACAATTAGTGTATGTTTGACATTAGTGTATGTTTGGCGTTTTACTTACTAATCATATGGTTCATCAATAGTGCTTTAGAGATGAAGATCAGCTCCACTCCGCTCCGTTGAAGGGCATCAGCACTGAAGGATCTAAGAACACAACAAGCCATTTGTCACTGAGCCAACAATGCAATGCCAGGTTTATTGAAAGGAAAGAAGCTACAGCAGAGGTGAAATGCAGAAAAGAGAAAGAATTTAAAGAATATACAGAATATAATTTCTTAACTAGGATAACAGAATTTGTTTTTGGGTTTACTTATTCATTTAATTTTGCTCATACGGTGTAACTTCGTTTGGATGTCAAAACCTTCTTAAAATAAACAATTTAAAAAAACAAGTTGAGAAATAAAATGAGGTTATTTAATGAGCTTCCTCGGCTCACCTGTGTCCTAACGTTACTTCTCCGGCAGCAGCTTTCTCCAGAAATGTTGAAGTCGTGGAGCTTTCTCTCTGTTATGGGTTATTTTGTTACTACTGAAATCACAGAACATTTTTTAATCAAAATGTGTTTAACGTTACCATTGAGCTAACGTTAGTTTCAGCCAATTTTCTTGCTCCTGAAAGTAACATCACCGATACGTTATGTTTACGTTTGTGTTAAATAAATTAGCTCACTTCCAAGTAAAACCTTTACAAAACCTCTCATCTACACATAAGAGGTGATTAAAAGCCCAAACTTTAATAAATAAAAGTTCAACCGAGTTAACATTACGTTAGCCTAGCTAGCTGCTACCTCTTCAGAAAACGGTTGAGATCCTAACGGACTTTTTCCGAAGACACTACACCATGTAAATTTTTAACAGAATCGTGTCAATTACAAGTAAGAGAAATGTCAAAAACAGTTGTGAGTATTATTCGTGTGATTTTAGAGACTAATCTCACCTGGAAAAAGCCGTGAAAAGTTTAAACAACATCGAGAGAGGGAGTTTTGTTGCTTACCAGTAGCAGTGGTCCCGCGCCGTTTCCATGGCAACTCTGCGCGCCGGCCGCTCCAGTGTTTGAAATACTCGAAAGTTCACGCGCACGGCATTGATTAAACCACGTCAAAATCATGCAGCACTTAAAATGAAAAGTTTAATATCCACTTTATTTTATTTGAAAACGTGCTTGCAGTAGCCTATTGATTATATCAAATATAATATACTGTTGATTATGTAAAATATATTTACAATATAGCTTTAGAAATGGTAAACAGTGTTGAAATAAAAGTATTGCAAAAACTCATTAAAAACTATACGTGTATATAAGTGTTAGTATATACACATGCATTATAAGCTTTATGTTCTATGCATTTTGTGTGAAAAAGGCTATTGAAGCTAAAAATGTACAGTATTTGTGACGTGGTAACATAATTCACATGTTAAAACCTATTACAACGTGCAAATATATTTCACATGAGCTCCACATTATTACCTATAACATGTTTTCCACATGTGCCACGTGTTCCATTAAGTTCACATGTGGTGACATGTTGTTCACATGTGGTCGAACATTACTGCATGTGGTGACATGTTGTTCACATGTGGTCGAACATTACTGCATGTGGTGACATGTTGTTCACATGTGGTGAAACATTGTTCACATGTGATGACATGTTGTTCATATGTGGTCACATGTGGGCATATGTGGTCACATGTGGTCACATGTGGGCACATGTGGAAAACATGTGATAACATGTGAAATTCATGTGTTTTTTCTGTAAGGGCTATAAAAGAGCATCCTTGAATGAGCAAGGATCTAGCGTGTTTACTTAAACTGCTCAGGTGTTGTCAGTGGTTTTAAAAAATACAATTTAAAATCACATTAAAGATTCATGTTACAAGTAGGCTGCTTTCTAAAACCCCTCTACATCTTGTTTTCTCATCTTTCAGTGGGGATCAAACTTCACTTCAAGTCAGTCATTTGCACATTTTAGTTTAGATTGTGTAGAATTAATAAAGCATTTTTTCCCTTAAGGGCTTCCAACATACAATCTGAAAAAAATGGAGGGGTCTGAATACTTTCTTAATACCCTGTATCTTCTGTAAGTGTAGTTTGTAATTAGGGTTGCCAACTTCCGAAAAGAAAAATGCGGGACATATTACTATATGGGGGGGGGGGGGGGGTGGGGGGGGGGGTGTATCTCACAGGCAAGGTCTCTCGCTCTCTCCCTCTCTATCCGCGCTACACGGTTTGGCGCTGACGCACATACAGTAGGCTATGTTCTGTCTCGAATGCGCAGCTCTAGATTCTAGGAGATTAGAACTAATTTACGTGTCTAATTACGAACTAATTTACCCCAAAATCTCTTCAAAAAGGAGCTTTATGAAGAATCCAAATTAATATCTTGTGGGTTCTGACCAATTTAGTTGGTTACACTCATTAACATTTAAAATTCATTTAATTTAATTAATTAATAGTAAACATGCAGTATTTATACATTCACATTATCTTATTATTTAATATTTTCAGAATAATAATATAAAAATGTTTTTTAAATGTAATAACTTGTTTTACGTTGTCTCTTAAATGAGTGGTTGAATTGTTGTCCAGTAGGAATTAAAATCCAAACCACAAGCGTGGACCAGCCGTGTGAAAGATAAATACCACAGATGTAACCTCAGTAATCCACATGCAACAGATGTTGAAATGTCCATGCTCTTATTTCAGTGTTATTTACTTTGTTCCCCAGGAATCACAACTGTGCTTACCATGACCACTTTGAGTACCATTGCTCGGAAGTCCTTACCCAAAGTGTCGTACGTCACAGCTATGGACCTCTTCGTGTCTGTGTGCTTCATCTTTGTTTTCGCCGCTCTAATTGAGTACGGAATGCTCCACTACTTTGTGAGCAACCGCAAGCCCAGCGCAAAAAAAGACAAGAAGAAGAAAAATCCTGTGAGTACACTTCCAATTCACATTATCACCTACAGTGCAGCAAGATTATAAAGTGTATTTACTACCAGTGTTGTAAGTATTTTAGATTAACCTATTTGAGAACTGCAATTGTTAGTATTTTAGGGTCAAGGATTGAGTACGCCAAATCATAGCACTCTTCCACAAGTTAGTGAGCTGCTTAGACTGTGTGAGGTTAAGGTACTTAAATGCGTATAACTAGTTTTATAGCACAGCCAAAAAGTATCCAGCAATGTGAATTCCTTCAGTACTGTTTAAATAGAATCACATTATATACCTTTAGTTGGTTGGGAATATTGATTGTAAAGAGCTGGAATCATAAGTCTCTGTTCCACCGTTGGGCCAAACCGTTCTAAGAACGCTAAGGTTATAGTTATATTTCCACTTGAGCTTGGTTCAGCACTGCACAATGACAAAGTGTTCTCTGACCGAAATTCTTAGCACGGTTTTTTGGTTTGCTTTTATTCACAGTAAGCATAATTTACATTTCTAGGACTATACAATTTGGATTTACAAATCTTGTAACGCAGTCTCTGTATAACCCATTACATCAAAATTACCTGCCATTGACAATAATTCATATTTTGGGTTTTACAACTTTTTTTTAAATTCAAATAAATGATTAAATAAGCCTAGTATCTTTCTTTTTCAACAACAAGGTGCATTATATAGACTAACCGGCTGGACCGGATCGGCATGTAATGGAACGGTTAAGCAACTCGAACGGTTTGGCCTGACAGTGGACGGTTATATTCTTGAGGATTCAAATGTCGAAAATAGAAATAATAACGTAATTGTGTCCAAACCTTTGACTGGAAGAGTATATTCTGTAGTTTACTGAGAATTGGTCAAATTGAAAAACTAGTCCCGGCTGGACTGTTAAAAGTGTTTATGTGTGCTGTGTATTGTAATCGGCATGTGATATTGTAGTCTGTATGTATTGTAATCTATGTATGTGATCCTTCTTAGTACAGCTTTGTGTTGTTAGCTTCCCAACTTGTTAAGGCTTTATTGTTAACTCTGTAGGAATCATCTTTAAGTGCTAGATGAGTCTCTCGTGTACTTTGTGTGAAGAAAGCTATTTGTGATGCACCTAAGATCATTAGTTGCTGTCCATAAGGTTCCGACATGCCTATATAGGTGATACACAATGAGAAAGCTCACTAGGTTTTGGAACGTAGCTATAGTGTGCACGCTAGAAACTTGCTCCAGATGTGGTCAGCTTTGCCAGCCTCTGGTAAACAGTGTCGCTGAGCAGCGATGTCCTTGATCCGAATCATTTCGCCAGCAGGTTTGAAGAGCAGTCTTAGATTTTCATCTCAGCGTGGTGCTCATTTCTGTAGCTTGAGGAGGGCTGATCTCAGAAAACGGGGTCGTTCCACTTTCAGATGATTAAAGGGCTGCCAGAAATGTCTTATTTGATTTTGGGGTTTAAAATGTTAGGCGGATTTTCAAACCACATTCGACAGATTGGTTACCAGTCAAAGGCACACTCTGAAGAAAAACTCATCAAATAAAATGACAACAAGTTTTTGCTGAAGAAGTGTTTTGATCTATGCAGAGTGGAAGAGTGTCGGTCTCCTCCTCGGATGATCATGTTCTTCTTTTGTTGTTTGGTATTTAATGTTTGCCGATTTGCACTTTACGTTTATAAGAAATGTCTGTTTCCAAAGCTGTAAAATCTGATCGGATGAGCCATGCCAAATATACTGTACTTAATTGTATTTTTGATAGTATTTTTAAATTCATCCTTGCACTTTGCAAATGTGTTCTTAAAAACGAGCATTTTTATTCTGTATTTTAACAACATGCAGTGAACCTGTTAAGATATACTGTCTTGCACCCCTTCCTTCCTCTATGTCTATGTATATCTCAGAGCCTTCTTTATATTATATTGTATGTCTATTTTTATGTTGTTGTTGTTGGTTTGTTCGTGTTTGTTTTCTTCTTTTCAATTTCTAATTTTTTTTGTTGTTTGTTTCCTGTGTGGACAAAAGCTCCTGCGGCTCTTTTCCTCAAAGGTATATTGCTCATGTAAACTTCACTAATCATGCATGTTTCTGCATTCTGCGCAACCACACTGCTCTTGTGTCCGGCCTTTAGATTCACTGCACTAACATCTAGTAAGTTTAGTACTGAACCTCCTGTGCTGTGAAAGGCAGTGGGACTCTTAGTTTACATGAATAGAACAGCAATGGCTGAAATATTTGCATCTTTCATTTAATTAAAAATAGGCCGCTTTCCTCCCTCTCTGTGTGCTTGTATATATGAGGCTTTAAACCTGACAGAAATAGTCAGCAGAGCCTTAACAGCTTGAAATAGACAACCACGCTGGTTACCTTAATCCCAATTAAAGAGCATAAGCTTGATGGCTTTGGCAGATTTAGCCATAGTAATCTTTTAAAAGTCAATGTGCATGGGGCACAGACCGATATTTGTAACTTCCACTTAGTATTAGAAGAAAGTTTGCCAGAATTTGGAGGAAATTGAATTATATCAGTGTGTAACCAGACTAAACCAGTGGTTCTCAACTAGTTTTTCTTTAGGACCTAATTTGACTGGACAACAAACACTGGGTCTGATTCATAAGTAATTCAGAAGAAAGGACACACAGGACAATTCTTCCAAAAAATGTCAGCAGATTCACAACGTGTGCATACTAGGGGTTGAACGAAATAAAAAAAGTCCACTTTTAAGTGTTTGATATCAATATCAACTATTCAGATGGTATAAACAAATATAACTAGTGAAGCGCTCTCAGAGTATGCTTTTATTTGTCATTTGAACTAACGGTAACTGAGCGTTAGAGTGGACTTTAAAGATTAATTATCCTGTGGCCCCCTATAGGACAGCATTAGTATTACAGTCAGTGTTTTTGTACAGTCAGTCAGATTTGATCGTAATTTATATGAAAATCTTAACTCTGATCAGTTAGAAAAGATATAGCGTTCGTGTCAAAATAACGTGATCAGCGACTAGTCAACGTCAAACAACGTCAAGCTTGAAGTTTCATGGCAGAGAATTAAAATCGACATGTTGACTAGTCTGAGCAACCCCTAGTGCATACACACAAGAATTTGATATTAACCTTAAGGGCCGTACACACCGGGACGAATATCGGCACGCGTTATTCGCCAGCGTTTTTTAACGCGTTTTTGTGTTCACACCCAAGCGATTTTCGCTGACGATGAGCCGAGGGAACATGCAAATTCATTCCCTGACATTAGATGGCGCTTAATGTAAAACAGAAATACCCCGGTACACAAGGTGGCGCTGCGCAACTTTACGCTTCTGACACTCGCTTGTCACTTGTCACAAGTATTTACGGTATTTACGCACTTGTCAAAATCATAGTCGCTGTCGCGTTTGTCATATAGTTCTTTATGTTCCGACACCAGCGAGACCAGCAGCTCTACATTCATCTTGCCTCGCATCTTCCTCGTCTTATTTCTCCCCGGCAGTGTAGACGCTACTTGGCGTATATCTTCTTCGCCGCTACGTATGTGTGCTCGGCAAGACCGTTTTGTGTTTGAGCGCCCCCAAGTTGTGTTTTACTGTAACTTCAGAAGCCCCAGACACGTGAGCAAAAGCGCCAATCTCATTGGTTGGATAGTTTTTGACGCGCGCGTCAAACCAGAAAAACGAACCCGAGGCGTTTTTTAAAAAACGACACTTTTACGCGTGGCGCTTTTCGTGCGGCGCCCTTTGTTCAGTCACGAGGCGTTAAACGTCGGCGAATATCGCACGCGAAATTCGTCCCGGTGTGAACAGGCCTTTATTCTATTGTTAATAAATTTGTAGTAGGCTATTCTAAATGACTGACCACAAACCCAAGGTTAGTCATTTGCATAAAACACACCCAAAGCATCTCCATATAAGGGCTTTCCGCACAACCTTCGCTTAACAGCAGGGTGGGCAAAGAGTTTAGCTCCAATTCTAATCAAACACACCTCACAAATCTAAACAAAGTCTTCAGGATTACTTCAGGTAGGTATGTTTTTGTTTAGGGTTGGAGCTAAATTCTGATTGTGTGTTATTAGGTTTTGTTGTTTTTTTCTTGGGACTACTTACAACCTATTTTTGTGTCATAGCCAACCAGTTGAGAACCACAGTTAGAAGAAAAGCACTTTGAATTAATCTCTCACACACACACACACACCTGGACAGGCAGACAGGCACTTTGTCTTTGGTAGGTTGTCGTATTTCATCCAGTTAAAGCTGCCAATTCCACTGTATTTGTTTCTATTCGCTTGGCAGACTCTTTGTGCTCGTTGCTTTCCACACGCTTCGGTGAAACCCTTTGAGAAGCGATTCACATGACCCCGTTTTAACACAGCCTCAGGTGGCTCTGTCCTAAAAGCTACACAATGTACACTCGGAGAAGCCAGCATGAACATCTGGTTGTGCTTCGTTTTTCAAAGGGATTTGAAGCACCCTTCCAATGCTGGGCAAAATGATTGTGAGTCCAGAAATGTGGATATGTCCCAATGAGCCTGTTTCACTTGGCTTTGTTGGGAAATATTGACAATCAGGTCTTGTAACATTTGTGTGTTTCAAATGTATATTTAAACATAGATTTCAGTACTGTTGCTGGCAAAGATACAAGATTGAATGGATATTAATAATTAATTATTTAGCTGTTCTTCTGCATTTTGACACACAGTGCCCTGTTTGAAAAAGCCATGTATAGTCTATGCTCTAGTAACATTTATCTTTTTATCCTGCATCGTTCTGATGACATTTTTGCCAAATAAATGATGCACTTATGTTTTATTATTTTTGCAGAACACATAAACTAGTGCAGTGGTTCCCAAACAGGGGTACGCGAGGTGACAGAACGGGGTACGCGAACAAAATGCTGAGTTTTGCCATTCGTTTAATTCGACACCACCTTAAAATAACATTAAAACCGAGCATGTATTTCTAACGGGCAAAATGCTGCATCTAGTGTAAACGGGGAAATGGTAGTGCCGTTAAAGGTCATCCAATCAAATTACCTCATCTTTTGCGGTCAAAACTGAGTGCATCCACGCAAGCAATATGAATACAGGTATGATAGATTGCATGCAGAGGATGCTGCCTTAAAAAATCGCTCGATATTACTGCCGTTCTCAAGAAAAAAAAGTGTGGTTTTAGCACTTACTTGCATAAAGACCAAATATAGAAACAGAGAGTGCATAGAGATCGATTCAAGACTCAAACTCTCTTTAAATACAGAAACATACCTTGTGTGAGTTCTTGTTTTTAATGTTGATCATATATTATACAAGCAATAAGGAAATATTTTTCTGAATAACCACACGATTATGCGCAAATGCGACTGATTTTATACAACAGTTCAACAAACAAAAAGGTAATGTTCAGTGACATACATATTTAACAATATTTTCAATATCGTTTGTCCTATTTTTCTACATAATAATAGTTCTAATGAATAGTTCTAATGTGTCTTCAACACACAGCGGTGTTTCGTTAGTGAATGATTTAATAGTTATGTCTCCATCCACCCATTTCTATGCGCATTTTGGGATATTGCATCAAAAACGTCTGGATAGAAAACACAAGATGCACATAAATTCTTAAAAATGCGTATAAAAAAGGTATGCGCTTGATTGAGTCGGATGAATTTTTCCTCTGACAAGAAAACATGCGATGGAAACCAATTTACCAAATAAATTCCATGATCCACATAAAAACAAAATCATGTGACTTAATCATGCAAATTTGCACGGTGGGACGACATAACTACTAAATGCTGTTTTGGTCATTCTGAAATCACGGAGCAAGTCTATCGTCAAAGTGATTCGGTCCCAGAACTCTCTTACACGACTGCTTTCTCAAACAGCAAGATAACACGTTTACTGCATTTCATCTGAAAGCTCTGAGAGTCATTTATTATATCCAAAAATGATTATGTAGCTACAGTTGCTTCTCCTTCTTTTCTTAGTGATATTTAGTGCCGGTTAATCAGGAAGTGACATTTTTGTTCTCTTCGACTCACTGGATGGAAACGGTGCTTTATTTGCAATTGTTTTATGCGATATTCCAATTTTGCGCATAAGTTAAATTCGCAACTTTGGATGGAAACGCAGCTAATGACTCATTCTTAAAAACAGCCATTTGCTTTGTTACTGAATGAATGAACGGCTGGATGACTCACTCAGTAAGACAGTGACTTATTTCGTTATAAGTCACTAACTTGTTATAAGTCCAGAATATTTCGTTTTTATGAATATCTGAACATGCAGCATATCCAAAGAAAGAACAGAGCCCCTGCTCTTAAACAAAAACACGTTTTATTCTAGCTCAACACTTGAATCTGGGTAAGTTTCATTAAAAAAAAGCTGAGAAAATCAAGTGTTTGTCAAAGACTACATCCAGATCAGATTCAGGACGATGATCGAAACACAGATGGAGTAGATCGAGTCCATCAACACTCCCAAAGCTTCACAGTCCTAAAGCTCGTCCTGGTCGACATTTCATTCAGCAACAGTTTTGATGATGTTGTTTAATGTCGTGATCGTGTTATTTTACATATGCATATGATTACACATGATATCGCTTGTTTCTGCGTCGTCTTTTCATGTGTTTTGATCTGGAGATTTAGTAATCTTTCAGAAGATGTGTAATAGCGCCCCCTAGCGTATAACAGTGAAAACACGGAAAGCTGGAAGTGTCCGTCAACGGAAGTGTCCATTGTCTCATAAATGACGGAAAATTGGATGGCTTTAGTAGATACCAATTTCATTTGATTGAAACGATTGATTTACTTGAATGTATTGCTTTATTTATTATATTAATGAAATATTCAAAATTTGACATGACACATTAAATAGGGTTTGAAAAACTTTGCCTTTTGGTAAAGCCAGAGAATGTCCAATTGAAGAGAATTGGCACTGTCTGGTTACTTCCGGTTTCTGGACTGGCTGCAGTAACACGTCTCTGTCCATGCGGGGGGCGCTCGCGGGCGAGTGCAGAATGAATGGGAGTCTATGGGGTTTCACCCCCAGAAATCCACTTTTCTCAGGATGTAATTTTTTGTCAAGTAATTTTTTGAAAGTTGCATTCAAAAGGGAGGGCTAAGATAATACACTCAGCTGAAAATTGCATTTTTAAGTTCACTTATCTGTTCTAAAAATCCGTTCAAAAATGTGATGATGACGTCACATAATAGCAGAATGCTAGCGTGTTCCGGCCAACAACGGCCCAACCGGTAAGAAATCGAAAGGACATAAGTACTCGTTCATTCGACTTTTGGCCTATAATCTATATTGAACTTGCGGAATCGACAATAAAATCTATGTTGATTCAACGACAAGCAGGAGAAAGAGATACATTTAGCCGTTTAGCTCCATAGACTCCCATTCATTCTGCACTCGCCCGCGATCACCTCCAGTGGAATTATAATGGAACTGCAACCAATATGAGACACAATTGGGCCAATAGGAAGTGCCAAGGCTCTCCGTTAGACGGGCTCTGGTAAAGCAAAAATGCACCTGAAAATCAATTGAAGGGGCAAATATTGTCGATTTAATGGAAAATCGACAGTGGACAAGAGAGGATGTGAAATGCCTCCGGGGATAAAACGTCTGGGAACCACTCCTAGTGTACTATAATAATTGAACAACAGTATAAAACAAATTCAAAGACAGATAAATGTACATTGAACAGCCATAATATTAATTTAGTATTCATTCAAGTAGTAAATTCTTTTACAGCCAAATATCGCAGTTACATATCATTTAATACATTCCATTTAATACACTCTGTATTGACAGAGCTTTAAACGCAGACCCTGGCGGCTGGCGGACATGTCCCGCGTGTTTGATGTGACCCGTGCTGATTGTGTTTCCTTCTAAAAGCAGGCCCCCACCGTGGACATCCGCCCGCGCTCAGCCACCGCCATCCAGATGAACAACGCCACCCACATGCAGGAGCGGGACGAGGAGTACGGCTACGAGTGTCTGGACGGGAAGGACTGCACCAGCTTCTTCTGCTGCTTTGAGGACTGTCGCTCAGGAGCCTGGCGGCACGGCCGTTTGCACATCCGTGTCGCTAAGATAGACTCTTACGCCCGCATTTTCTTTCCTACTGCATTTGGTCTATTCAATGTAGTTTACTGGTTTTCATATCTCTATCTTTAAAAAATACATATATAGGCCTATATACAAAGGCTGGCCTTATTTTATGTTACAGATTCCAGCAAGACCCTTTCTTGGAAACGGGAACCCATTGAAAACATTTAGTTGCAGTGTGTTGTTGTTGTTGTTTTTCCAGTCTATGTTATGTGCAATTTTTACTATTTATTTATTTATTTATTATTTTATTTGAAAGTTTACGATTTTTGTGCACTAATGTAACATGTGAATTGTTGGTTTGTCTATGTTTACATCTTTTTTTTCTCGAAAGTATATCTTGTGCATAAAGCAAAAGTTGTAGCAAAAAAAAAAAAAAAAAAAAAACACACACACACAAGCAGAAGGGGCAAACAGTGCATCTGTAAGATTATTCATTCAGAATTGGTTGGGCGAAAGGCAGAACATGTGAGTACTGCATGCCTACATGTTCTTTTAGGCCCCTAGAGAGCAAGCACTAAAGAGATTTGGAGAAACTTGATCCAAATGCATGGCTGTCAGGCCTATATGAGGTAAAAGCAATCAATCAAATATGAACAAATATGTCCTAGCATTTTATTATTTGTGCATTCTACAGATCAAATGTAAGTGTTTGAAAAGAGTTTTTCATGTGTGGTCGCGGCTGGTTTAACGTTTGGTCACCTGTACAAATGTTGTAAATAATGAATACTGTATAATGCATGCACCTTTTAGGCCAGCCAAAATTAGCAAACGTCTTACTGGCAAAAAAAAAAAAAAAAGGGGGTCAGGAAAGCTTAACTTCAACAATCCAGCTACATTTGACATCATTTATGGCCACTTCTAGATGTCTGTCATTTATAAATGCACAATGATATTGTTATATGTAAAAGTACTGTTTTCAATTTTTGCATCCTTTTGGGTATCAGTATGAGCCTCCTATCCATCCTCGGATAGGTGTGGTATATACCCACTAAATAAATATTAACCCAAAGTTAGTCCAGCTCATCTTTCAGTTGATGGGGTGAGTATTCTGTAGTCTACTATAGTCATATTCTTCCCCCATTATTATTATTATTTTATTTAGTTTACAAAAGAGGTTTTCCTTTACTAGCACTGTCATTTCCAAACACATGTAACAGAATGTTGTCAAACAAACTGCAAAATGTCTACATGCTTTTTTTTTTTTCCACGTATTAATTTATATTGTAAATGAATAAATCGGGCTTAAACATAGGATGACATTTCAGTTAACAAAAAAAAACTTATTTCAATGAATTTAGTAGATAATCTGTAGATTGATACGTTACTGTGTGTGTTATTTGTTGCAGTTAGCAAATGACATGCATGCATGTATTAAATAGTATCTTTATAACATTAACATGCATACATGGGAAACAAATAAATTACAGCATCATTAATAAAATGTAACATATGCAAGCACAACCCACTTTCTATTTTAATAAATCATTAAGTTCAGAAATCGTACCCCAGGTAGATAACTATGATTCTGAGTCCATAAATATGTTTGGTGTTGAGCACCGCCGCTCAAGTGTTATCACGAAGAATAGAGGTAGTATAGTATTACAAAAACTGGGTAATAACTAGGTACTAACCCAGAACCTAACCTTAACCCATGTAGTTACCCAGTACTTTCTTAAAGGGATACTCCACTTTTTTTGGAAATAGGCTCATTTTACAACTCCCCCAGAGTTAAACTGTTGAGTTTTACCGTTTTTGAACCCATTCAGCCGATCTCCGGTTCTGGCGGTACCACTTTTAGCATAGCTTAGCATACATCATTGAAGTGGACAAGACCATTAGCATTTTCAGGCGCTGCGTCATATCATTACGCCTGCTGCACTCATGGTACGGTAGTGAAGTTTCTTGATTATTACGCAGGAATGAGAGTATAGTTCCTAGCCATATCAGCCTAGAAAATCGCAACTTTACATTTTTCGTCGGTCTTAGTGCACAATGTGACTACAGAAGAGTCAAGTTTTAAATAGGAAAGATATCGAAACTCTTTGGTCATTTTTTTTTTGAGAAATGCTAATGGTCTTGTCCACTTCAATGATGTATGCTAAGCTATGCTAAAAGTGGTACCGCCAGAACCGGAGATCGGCTGAATGGATTCAAAAACGGTAAAACTCAACAGTTTAACTCTGGGGGAGTTGTAAAATGAGCCTATTTCCAAAAAAAGTGGAGTATCCCTTTAAGTACACATACTGTAAAATATAGTGCATAAAAAACACCAAAACAAATGCAACTAAAAACACTGTGTGCTAAAATCTCAGAATTGCCAAAGTGTTGCGGCATAATCAGATGTTTAGATCATTTTGTTTTTCACTGCTGCATTAAAAATTAACATTTTGTTTTTCTTCCAAATGACTGAACGGGTGCAACTGTTCGGTAGCAAAAATGACAGAAAAGCAAACATTTCTGGTTACATACAGTAAAACATCATTTACAGTTAAGAGAAAGATACACTGTTTGATTTCTAACCCTATTGCATTAACCATCCAGCTGAGCAAAGCACCGGTTTTGTATATTTTTGGATATATGCATCTTGATAGTTTTGCATTATACACGTGGGCATGTTTAATTTCTGATTCGTTTATACTCATTAAAATTAGGTGTCATATGAGTATCTTGAAAATTATTTTATGAGAATATGAACACTATTATCAGCACAGAATCGGTTTGCTGTTTGTGTGCCGTCTACATTCATATCAGAAAATCGAATCACTTTGCTCCTAATATTTTTCCCAGAGATATCACCTAGCCGTGAGAAATGTGCCGTTGATTATTTCCTGTAGAATGACATGGATGTGGTTGTGTAAGAGTGGCTGTGAAACAGAGGAGGACTGTCTCTCGTAGATGTGTTGTAGATAATACTGCAGGCATACGTGGAGATACTGCATGAAGCTTTATTGACTTTTATTTGTCAGAGCTCATGCGGTTAGGAACACCATGCATTACAGTTTGCTTCACACACGTCGCTCTTGTTAACACACTCTCTACTGCTCATAACTACACGTGTCCGCGCTCCAACTCCCCATCCTTATAATAGAGTCAGTTACATCACCCGTGAACAGTAACCAAATTACCCAAATTACATAAACACAAAATTATCATGCACAAATAAATCTCCCCCCTTAGAAAAAGAACTGTCCTCATTTCATATATACAGACAACAAAATCACATTTCAAAATGTCACAGAGTTAACAGGACATATAAGGGATATAACATGCCATGACAGGCAATATCAAACAGTTTGTAACCGTTGTACAAAATAAACATGTTTTCATCACCTCGTGTGTTTTCGGTTTGTTTTTTTCTCTAACACATCATAACATAAAACCATCACAGATTTTGTGCAGAAAACAAATACACCATGTTAAAATACATGTTCTTACAGTGTAAAACCTTGAAACCAATCACAAAAGTGCAATATATACTATTCATCAACACGAAAGCATTCTAGGTCGTGTCTTGAACGAGTTAGCGCATCCTCAGACGCGTGCTCCCCAACTTCTGAGGAGGCCCAACCTGGGGGCCTATTCTTACCAACCAGCGGCCCTGATACTGGTCTCAACTCCTGGACACTTCTGTCTACATCTTGACCAGCACCTTGGGAAGTTAGTGCTGGTTCCTTCCACCTGGACCTGTAAGGCTTTAAGCGTTCATAACAACTTTAGGTTCTGCATTAATATTTCTCAGGTCCAATACACTGTATAAATGATACCCGGATACCCGTGGTATACACTCACCTAAAGGATTATTAGGAACACCATACTAATACTGTGTTTGACCCCCCCTTCGCCTTCAGAGCTGCCTTAATTCTACGTGGCATTGATTCAACAAGGTGCTGAAAGCATTCTTTAGAAATGTTGGCCCATATTGATAGGATAGCATCTTGCTGTTGATGGAGATTTGTGGGATGCACATCCAGGGCACGAAGCTCCCGTTCCACCACATCCCAAAGATGCTCTATTGGGTTGAGATCTGGTGACTGTGGGGGCCATTTTAGTACAGTGAACTCATTGTCATGTTCAAGAAACCAATTTGAAATGATTCCAGCTTTGTGACATGGGGCATTATCCTGCTGGAAGTAGCCATCAGAGGTTGTGGTTTCACAAATGCTTTGCTGCATACCTCGGTTGTTTCAGTCAAAGTTGCTCTTCTATCAGCTTGAATCAGTCGGCCCATTCTCCTCTGACCTCTAGCATCAACAAGGCATTTTCACCCACAGGACTGCCGCATACTGGATGTTTTTCCCTTTTCACACCATTCTTTGTAAACCCTAGAAATGGTTGTGCGTGAAAATCCCAGTAACTGAGCAGATTGTGAAATACTCAGACCGGCCCGTCTGGCACCAACAACCATGCCACGCTCAAAATTGCTTAAATCACATTTCTTTCCCATTCTGACATTCAGTTTGGAGTTCAGGAGATTGTCTTGACCAGGACCACACCCCTAAATGCATTGAAGCAACTGCCATGTGATTGGTTGATTAGATAATTGCATTAATGAGAAATTGAACAGGTGTTCCTAATAATCCTTTAGGTGAGTGTAGTCCTGTCCATTTTGGCTCAAGTTTCTTTATTTCTGTGGTTGGATCATTCATCCACATCTGGTCACCAACTTTGAAAGGGCTGAATTTCTCCTAGTATTAACCCTCTGGGGTCTGAGGGGGTTTGGGGCCCTGACATTTAGGCCCTGTCCACACGGACACGGGTATTTTTATAACCGTGACTTTTTTTACGCGGTTCGGCCGTTCGTCCACACGAAAACGCACTGAAACCGAACATTTTTGAAAACCCCTGCCAGGGTGAGGATTTTCAGAAACGCCGGTTACAGTGTTGTCGTGTAGACAGTGAAACCGGGGTTTTTGCCTTGCGACGTCAGAGTGTGCGCCGTTATCCGCTGTGTTTGACGTCAGATTTGCGCTTCTGATTGGCCAACGTGGCTTTATGGTTAAGGGTTATATCGCCGCCTGCTGGCGTGTCATGCTCTTGACCGCGCTTGATAGCGTGTTTTTGCGTTTTCATGTAGACGGAGACCGAGCATGTGTGGACGGGATTTTTTTTTTAAACGCTGTAGGAAAAACTCCGGTTATAAAAATACCCGTGTCCGTGTGGACAAGGCCTTAATCATAAAAATGGCTAAAGTCTCATTGCGATGTATTCAGCACATAGTGTCCTACAATAAAATATAAGCAGCATGTACAATTTTGTATTCTTGAGAAAATTAAATTTATGTGTGTTTAGTGAATTATTATTATTTTTTAAGTCACTGAAATAAGACCATAAAGCACGTACTGAACATTTGTTCAGAGGATATTTAAATACTGGGCTGGAATAGAGTATTCACTACAAAGTTATGTGAAAATCATAATTCCCATTAATTCACATAAAACAATATAATGATTTACCTTTTGTGAGGCTTTGTGTTAGAAAGGCTGTATGCGAGGGAGTGACAATGGCCATGAATATTGATGTATTTCACACACGGGAAGACAAACACACTCCCCTAATGGGCCTATCAAGGTGAACGGGCTGAGGGAAACAAAAGAAAGAATGTGAGGAGATTAAAAGCACACTGATCTAAACAAAGACTTGAACAGCCACACACCTTTGTGCCATTCCTGAAACAGTTCCTGTTCAACTGTAGACACAAGCAAATCATACTTGGCATTTCCAAGGTGTTTGCTGCTGCTTTTGCCATGGACTGGGGGAAAAAACACGGGTGTCCAATCCTGTTCCTGGAGATCTACCTACCTGCAGACTTCAGATGAACCCTGATCCAGCACACCTGACTGTACTTATCAATCTTAATTAGCTAGTTCAGCTGCAACTTTGCAGGAAGGCAGATCTCCAGGAACAGGATAGGTCACCCCGGATGTAGAGTATCAGTCCAGTGTAGTTGAACGCATAGATATCCATAATAATGGCTAGATGTCTCGTCCGCGCTGCTGCGCAATGGAGGTCGACGTCCGCACCTGGCGGCCATCTTGTCACAGGCAGCTCGCTCACTCGTAACATTGTGCTTTAATGGTGCATGTACTTTTTAAATAACCATAACTTGGTCAATTTTCTACCGATTTTCAAATGGTTTGGTTTGTTATGAACGTCAGAGATGTAGTTATGACACTGCATACTTATGAATAATGTATGTATAAATAAATAATCATCCAGAATTATAGCCACGTTAATAACGTTTGTAAGAAAATGAACCGTTTGTAAATCCGTCAAGATTTCAACGAGATAAGAGTATTTGTGTTCGTGCTGATCACTCATCTCACAACAGGCACCACAGAGCCCGCCAGAAAGCTTGCCTGTGACAAGATGGCCGCCGGTGATGACGATAGAGATCATAGACATCTTGCCTTTATTATGGATATCTATGGTTGAACGCAGGTGGGAGTTTTACTTACTCAAAAATGCTCTAAGGGCATGAAGGAAAATGATTGGTTTACAGATTCAACTAATGGAACTGAAGCAGAGGCGGGGTCGAGACATTTGTTAATGTGGAGGGAATACTTCAGACAGATGTTATTGACTGTTCTTGGGGGAATGCAGTTATTGCAAGGTAAGTGAAATTACTATATATGTTGTTAAAAATCCAGTAACCTCTAACGTTTACTAAGATAATTAGCGAACATTAAAATGCACAACTAATAATCATCGTCTAAATATCCGATATATACATGTCCGATATGTGTGACCAGAGAATTTGTTCAAATCTCTGCAACAATTCATCAGCCAAAATTATACATCTCCCAACCTAACACTGCTCTCAGGGCAGGAGTACTTAATAGGTTCATATCACTTTGTTAGTGTTGTAACAGTTGTTCAGATAGTTTTGTTTTCATCTATCACATGTGTTTCTTTGTCTTAGTTTCCCGCCAGTCCTCAGTTGTCATGGACACTCATCTAATCATCACACCTGTTTGTTTACCTTCCTTCAGTTGTTGGTTATTATTTGTGTTAGTGCACGCTGCTTCACCGGCTGCCTTCTAGTTTAATAAACCTTGTTGATATTTTTATAATCCTTATTCATTGTCTGACCCCGTGTGACAAGTGTACTAAGAGTACTCAAAAGGTTTATATCAGTGTGGTGTAAGTTAACCTCGCTAAACACAGATTTTCTTTTGGTGAATCATGATTTGTTCGGGAAAACCCACAGATTTCAGGCAAAAATTTGTTCGTTCGCATGCTTAGTGAATGAGACCGGGTCTTCCTAGCCTTGTTTGGGAAGCAGACACACTGTCAGTTTAAATCTAGACTGAAAACACGTCTCTTTAACCCTTCAGAGTCTTGGGCTATTTTGGCCCTTTTTGAGTACTTTTGAATTTTTTATTTTGTGACATAAACAAATGTTTACCATACTACTTTTTGTTATAATTTTTTTCAGCACATCATCACCTATATGACCAGACAATTAGTTTTTCACTTTGGTGTACTGTATCAACATACTGGACCCAAAATCACACAAAAAACACAAAATCCGAATAGAAAAATTATACCTTTTCTACTACAAAAAACACAAACATGCTCAATGAAGCATTTTAAAAGGTTTAAAATGTAGACACAAGTTGTAAATGTCAACAAATACAGGTACAATTCAGATACAATCAAGCTATATACAAAAAAAAATATGATTTACAACAAAAAACGGGTGTAGCCATAGGCTTTTTTCTTTCTTTTTAGCTTTGCCACTTTAAAAAAAAAGTGCACACAATTCTACAGAGAGCTATATGGGCTCTATGCACGGCGGTATTTCCGGTGAAGGTCTAAGGATGCTGGATTACTTCCGCCGATCGTAGAGTCCAATGCTATACCGAGAATTTATATTGGTTTTTATACTCTATTGCTATACTAAAGAAACGTTAGTCACAAAAACAGACAAAACAGACACTCCTCATTTTGTTTATGCTTCTGTGTTTATTATATTAAATAAACATAACTATATATAAAATTACATCTAAACGTATTTAAAGTTTCGTTTCAAAGACGAGAGGACAGTAAATTTTGAAGACTCTGCCATAATACCGTTTTCCTCGGTTTTCCTCCGCTTTAAATCTCCCCAACCGGAAACGCACGAGCATCCTTGCGTCAAACGCGGAAGTTATGCGTGTATTTAGCCCATTTAAGGCCTTGCATTCCCAGAGTATGAGGGCTCCCAAATAGTGCTAATACAACATAAAAAAAAGGTAAAATTTAGATAAAATCAAACTATATACAGCAAAAAGCAGGTGTGGCAATAGGCATTTTTTCTTTTCTTTTTTGCTTAGAAACTCTACAAAACACTTAATGTAGCCTACAATTACACAGACAGCTACATTACAGGGCTTTCATTCCTTGAGTAAGAGGGGTTCCTCAATAGTGCAAATATACCATACTAAAGGTAAAATGAACACAAAATCAAACTATACATACAACAAATATCAGGTGTGTTTTTTGTTGTTGTTGTTTTTTTTTTCATCTGTGCCACTCCTCAAAACAGTTTATCTAAATCTACTCCTAAACTACTCCTAAACGATCTACACTATTCCCAAACTACTCTCAAAATCTACTCAAACTAGCAATAATATCTCTCTCTATATATATAACGTATATATGTCTCTCTTTATCTACTCCGTAAATCTCCTGGCTTTCAATTTCGCGTCTTTGCTCAGTTGGCTCCTCCTCCATTCCGTAAAATGTGCAGCCTGAAGAGCAGAGTCAGCAGATTCACACGTTTTTCTCCGTTTTGTTTTATGACAAAAATCGACAAAGTTATTAGAATAAATGCCACGTCTGTCACATCCCATCTTGCGTTCTTTTACGAACGCGTCAATATACACGTAAATTTTTTTATATTAAGTTTAAATTATCATATCTCCGTTTTTACGTGGTCTATCAACACAAAACAAAAAGTAAAATAGAATTTCAAGCCAGCACTTTCGACAGAAGTGGACGGCAGCGCTCAACGTGACATTGTTTTTATGCTTCGACGTCTTAAAGGGATACTCCACCAGTTTTTCTTATTAAACTATGTTATTCCCTTAACTAAGACGAGTTGATACATACCTCTCTCGTCTCAGTGCGTGCACTATATCGCTCTGTATTGCCGCAAAACTATGTTAGCACTTAGCTTAGCCCATGCATTAAATGTGGGCCAAGCAGAGAAGCGACCAAACACTTCCACGTTTTCCCTATGTAAACACAGTTACTCGAGTAGTGTAACTTGACCTGGGCTGGTGACACAAAATAAACCGTTGCGCTTTTCTAAGCGTTTAAAATTGATGACTATATTGTATGGCGGAATACCATAACAAGTGCTTTTGAGCACTTCGACTTGGCGCAATAATATCTTCACTCGTGAAAAGTCCTCTTACCGGCTCCCGCTTCCTCTCCCCCTCCCTCTGACATTTCCGTCAATACAACCAACGTGACTTTTACTACCTGTGCTATTAGCAAACTGCAGATCATTTGCAATGGCGGACTTTGTAGATGATTATGACTTCTTTGTAGAAGACCCAGAGCCATATCTGTTTGAACCCGAGTACACGGAGGAGGAATTAGCTCTTATGGACCGTGAGAGGCAAGAAAGATAATGATCCAGAACAGACCGGAGCTGGCGAAAGACCACGGGCAAACAGCAATTGGTGGTGCAAGTGTGACTGTTGCGAACAGATGCCGACCGAAATTGAGAGCCTGTGCTGTTTAGAATGCTAACTAAGCTAACTAGCTTCCAACAACCTGTTACTTCGTCAACTCCGCTCGAACTACTACTACCGGCGCATGTCACGTTGGTTGTATTGACGGAAATGTCAGAGGGAGGGGGAGAGGAAGCGGGAGCCGGTAAGAGGACTTTTCACGAGTGAAGATATTATTGCGCCAAGTCGAAGTGCTCAAAAGCACTTGTTATGGTATTCCGCCATACAATATAGTCATCAATTTTAAACGCTTAGAAAAGCGCAACGGTTTATTTTGTGTCACCAGCCTAGGTCAAGTTACAGTACTCGAGTAACTGTGTTTACATAGGGAAAACGTGGAAGTGTTTGGTCGCTTCTCTGCTTGGCCCATATTTAATGCATGGGCTAAGCTAAGTGCTAACATAGTTTTGCGGCAATACAGAGCGATATAGTGCACGCACTGAGACGAGAGAGGTATGTATCAACTCGTCTTAGTTAAGGGAATAACATAGTTTAATAAGAAAAACTGGTGGAGTATCCCTTTAAACTGGACATGTGATTTGATCACGCCGGCGTGATCAGCGACCCCGAAGAGTTAACCTGGCATACACATCCGTTAAAGGATTGTTAGGCTGCAACCGGGAACACTTCCCATGACACCCGATGTACTCTTTACATCGTAAGAAGAATGGCATCAAAGCTAATATTAGTCTTTCTATTTATCCCGCGGTTACCGTAGTCAGCCATATCCGGTCCGTATCCAGATCATAAGTGGACCTGCACCTAGACACAACCACATCGTAGCCATGAATGTCAGCAGAAATTCTCAACTAGGTAACACTTTATATTAAGGTGCTTGTAATAAGCAGTAATTAACAGTTAGTAAGACACTTTTAAGACCTTATAAGATGCATATAAGATGCATATAAGCATTAACTAATTATAATAAAATAAATAAAATAAAAAAATAAATTTCTCAAGTATCAATACATTGCACTTTTAGAACAGCCGAACAAACGTAAATGGTAACACAAACTCCCAGGCCCTTAAAAATTGACCTTCCCAAGAGGGAGTAGTTTCCCTGATCTCTTCAGGGCCTGGACCTTTAATTAACCTTTATATGAAGTAGTTAATGCTTATATGCATCTTATATGCATCTTATAAGGTCTTAATAGTGTCTTATTAACTGTTAATTACTGCTTATTACAAGCACCTTAAAATAAAGTGTTACCCAAGACAGGTCTTCCTCGCAGACCCTATGGCCAGCTTCGGCTCCATACCGGCATGACGAATCCGATCTTCAGGCAAAAGGAACTGGATGAAACATTTGAATGTTACCAATCTACAATCTGATGTCTGACTTGTAATGAAGCCTGAATCATAATCACACCATGTTTGTTCATTGGCCAGAGGAGAACTGTAGCCTGGTAATACCAAACTCTGCTACTTCGCTTTGCTTCGCTGCGCTTGTCTGAAGTATAAAATCATTGGTTACCCGTAAGCCAATCACATAACGTTTGGTTATGATGTGTGTTATTCGCCAGCTCAGCCGCATCGAACTTCCACTGTAAACACATGTATGATGCGAAAACGAAACCATCGAGCGAAAAACCGGAGTGAACATGGCTGACCGAGTTTTGCTGCCTCCTTAACCTGATCCTCCACGAGTGCACCCAAGGGGGACACAATCACAACTATCGCCTTGCCGATCTTTGCCCTCCCCAGTTTCTTGCTGACGATCGGTAATATTTGATAAATTAAACTTTTACCAAAACCTGTTGGGAGTAGGGCCACGAGATCACCTCCATTCAAAATGTTTAACAAACACTCTTCTTGTTCGGGCTTCAGTTTGCTAATGCCGGGAATATTCTCCACAACAGAGCGAATTGCATCCCGTGTCTCCATATCCGCGATCGTTTTCGATTTCCCCAATCTTAAACTCGGCGCTTAGCGTCTACGTCACGGCTCTCAGCCCGCCCTCTGTTCGTTGATTGGCCGGCTGTTTTCAGGCCGAAGGAAAACTGAGAGACATGTCGATATCTCAGACTAAGTACAGAAGCGAAATGAAATTGAGCGGAAGTCTGACGTAGTCAGGCTAGGAGAACTGGCCCACTGACTGAGATTTTTTTTCTCCCTTCTGTCACCTGATGGAGTTTGGGTTCCTTGCAACTGTCGCCTCTGGCTTGCTTAGTTGGGGACACTTAATATTCAACAATATTATTGATCAAACTGCACTGACGCTGTTGTATGAGAACTAGGGATGCACCGAATCCAGGATTCGGATTCGGATTCTGCCGAATATTGGGCTTTTTAACGGGGTTCGGTTTCTGCCGAACCTCAGAATTTTTTTTTTCCACCGAACCGAACCCTAGGCTTGCACTACGCGCGCTATGTCGAAGTCACCGATCAGTGAATGACATCAAAGTACCGCGTGAACGAATAGAGAGCAGGCGGCTCCTTATGCTTTTGAATTGCTCTCGCGGTACTTTGATGTCATAAACTGATCTGTCTGTGCAGCGCCGGTTCGAGTCGAACAAGCCTGTAGTGTAACGCGTTGAGTCAGGAAGAAAAATAGGGATAGCTCACAGCTAAAGTTATTGCAGAGGCCAGACAGACTCACGGAGACGATTGGCATCTCACAACTAGCACTTTATTCCACAATCGAACTTGTGTAACTGTCTGTCACGTTCTACCGTCCACAGCGTTACTTAACAAAATAAGATAAAAATGAGCATCAAACAGAAAAAAACCCGCATACATGGGCATGTGTTCGAGGCGCACGGCACATACAATACGGACTGCAGACAGTTCAACAGGGAGCGCGCAGCTCTTAAAGGGGCCACACCTTATTTCCACTCGTTACAGTAGGTGGACCGTTCGAATGCATTAGGCTGTGAGAAAGTGAAAATAGAACTCGTGAGCAGAAAAAGTGTTGTTTGGCAGTTCTTTCAGTCAAAAGAAGGCAATTAAAGTGGAGCTACATGTTTAATTTGCAATGCTGATTTGTCTCATGGTGGCAAGGAGTCAAGGACTCTAAACAATAGGCTACACAATATCGCCGCTGTTCAAATGCATAATGTTGCTTATTCTTTTTTTTTCTTTTTTTTCTTTTTTTTTTACAGTTATAAAAGTAAAGTAGTGTTTATTAATTACAGTAATAAAATAAAATGAAAAATCCACTTTGTTTACTTCATTAATGTGTTTACTGTGTTGATGGACTGAGGATGAGAGTAGGATTCGGTATTCGGTTTCGGATTCGGCAGAATCTTAACCAGTGGATTCGGTATTCGGCCGAACCCCACAAATCTGGATTCGGTGCATCCCTAATGAGAACTGAACTGAGCTGGGTTGGCTTTCCCAAAAGCATCGTAAGCTTAAGTTGATCGTAGAACAATTGCCACCAATGGTCTCTACGATCAACTTAGGCTTACGATGCTTTTGGGCAACGCAGTCCAGGACGAGTGATGACATCACTGTTTTCTGCAGAACTGCTTTATAGATTAAATAAACCAATTTAATAATTGATGATCTTTACAACCGAAATGAATCAACTACAGCGGAACAATGACGCTATTTTCTTTTAGAGCTGCTGTACAGCAGAAATGAACTATGTTTGCTTCATTGAATCATTTTCCTGTTATCACTGTAAAGTTGCTTTAAACAATCTGTATAAAGCTCTATATAAATAAAGGTGCCTTGGCTTGACTTGACAACAAAGATTTTGAGTTTGTATGCTCAAGTAGTTTCCTGATCCTGTTGTCCAATGTTCTCCCAATAGTTTCCCCCAATAACTTTTGCTAAGTAATAAACGTGACCAAAATAAATAAAAGGGGGAAAACATAATGAATTAAAATAAAAGTGACACTAACTTTGTGGAATTGTGAAGTTGAAACAGTATGTTAATATCACCCAAAATCTAAAAACTAACCCTGTAAGATTGAAGAGTAAATTTGGAGATTTTGTTCCTTTCATATGAAATGAAGAAAAGTAAATGTCTGCCCACTCTGAGTGTATTGGGGATTGAGTCAGGCTTTAGAAGAAGGTACACAATGTCAGGTAAAGGGTCAGAACCTCACGAAAACAAATACAAAGCACTTGCCCTCACTGTCGAGGGACATTCAAAAGCTGCTCTAATCCCTTTGGCTAGAGTTGCTGACACTGGCTAACCCTTTAGAATGGGCCCTCTGTCATAGTGTGGGAAGCTTGCGGCATCTTACCCAACCAGTCCATGTGCGGGAACACCACTGGCCTAAGCTGTTTTGGCATACCTGCCCTCACTGTTTTTAAGAAGACAATCAGACTCTACCACTAACCCACATCGGTGAGAGGAACCAGGTCAGTGGATGCATTTATTTTGTATATATAGTATTGTTTTCAGGTGTCAGTTCAGAACATAGTGTTTAAAAAATGTAATAGTCTTTTACATACCATAATAATAATTACACTCTGAAAAAAACGACTACAGCAAATGTTTCATTAAATACATTTTTCCATTGGTAAATTGGTCACTTACTAATTTTTTAGTTTTTTTTTATATCAAAATCTGCTTTTTTAAATGAAATTTGAAGTCAATTCATTTCACATGAAGTATATTTTAACACCTGTAGTGAATCCTTGGGAATTCAAAAAGAAAGAAAGATGATTGAAGGTGATCGAGAACTTTCAGCTATGATTCAGGAGCTCTGGGACAATGACATCAATCGTCTGAGACCTGGGATAGACTATCGCATATCTCTACGGGTAATTCTGAAATCTTTTCTGTGTGAAGTTTACAAGTTCTCTAGAAATAGAAATTATAATAATAATAATAATATAAATAATAATTCTGAATAATATTTGACATCTGCTTTCTGTTGCAGCCTTTACAATTTACACTAAAAAGTGGCATGCATTTTCTATTTTATGTTTGTTGACATAAGGTCATAAGGTCAGAGAGCTCCTATTTAACACATACAAACTGAGACAAGCATTGTTCTTTAGTGCTGTGTTTAGAAAACCATTCACTGTGACACTTTTGGACATGGCTGCACAACATTAATTTGGATGCTTATTAGGATTGATATATAGTAATTATATGATTTAATCACATCTAATTGATTGCATTAATAATTCTGAAATTCTGAATTTTATTCTGAAATTTACACACTAACCAGCAATTGAAACATTCCTGTCTTCAGATATAATAATAATCTGGTTAATAATAATTTAGGTTTACCCAGTAATAAATTCCCTGTCTAAAGTTATGCCAGCCATGCATGAAAAAAAAAGTGCAAATGCTTTTGGAAGTTCCTCAAACTTTGCTTTATCTCACAGGGCAAAGCGGGTGATCTGGCAAGTATTGACGATTGCAATGATGGAGCAGGGTTGCCTTTGTTCACTTTTGTTGACGAAAACATTTTCAAAAAGGAGACTTTCTTGGGTAGGAAATCAGCTAATATGTATGATTTTGTTCATTTTAAAGTGTGATGGAAATATTCTATGTAATGGCCTCTTGGTTTCTACAGGGAATGTGCAGACTAAGGATGCTCAGATCAAAGACCATGTATATCTATATGCATCACATGATCAAAGAATCTAGACCTACCTAGAAAGTGCTTAACATAGTAGAACTCACTGTCATGATTAGCCTCATTAAAATAGATCATTAAATATCAATCACCAGGTCAGTATAAGCAATCTTTCACATGTCGAATCTGTTTTGTTCTCTGTGACCCAGTTTTCCTATGTTCTGATTAGTTCATTTGGTTCCACCTGTGTTCTGTTAATTACCTCATCGGCTTCTTTGTTTGGTTCCTGCTTGTAAGTCCTCAGACAGTTCACCCTCAACGTTTGTCGGTTCTCGCTTATGTTAGCGTGTGTATTATTCCTGTTTTCACGATAATTATAATTAGGCCTACAGTAATGGGTAACACTTTGCTTGAAGGGGTGTGCATAAGACTGACATGACACTTTCATAATCATGACATGACACATATCCAATAAATATCCAACAAATATCCATAAACCACTACATCATAACCTGTCAGTGTCTTTGTCATGACAACTTGACATTACTAAAACAACACAACCTGTCATAAATATGTCATAAACATGACATAGCAGATTCATTATCAAACTTGAGAAACCACTTAGCTTTAAGGGTTAACATTACGTTAAACTGTCATGTGGTTGGTTTTGACATTGGCTGTCATGAGGCCATTATAACTGTGTCATGAATATTTTTCTTGACCTCAACTACAGTGGTACAAATTGAATTTGTCATTAAAATGTTATAATGGCCTCATGACAGCCAATGCCAAAACCAGATTATGATGTATTGGTTTATGTCAAGTTGTTTAGGGCAGGGGTTCTCAAACATTTTGGAGCCAGGGACCCCTTACAGGGGAAAAACATTTCCAAGGACCCCCTCATATTTATAACAGTGACTGAGCCTAAAGTTAATGTGGGAGTGGTTAATGAAATATTTTGACACAAATAGTCTCCACCCAGGGTCATATGCAGGAATTTCTAAATAGCCTACTGAGGTCCCAAAAGTGAACTTGCTAGGGGGGTTGGGGGGCATGCCCCCCCGAGGAATTTTAGATTTTCTTGATCTACACGTGCATTTTAAGGTGTTTTTAAGGCCAAAAATTGTACTTTTTTCTTGATATACCCAGAAAGAATGGAAGTGCAATGTGACAACATGTCCCATAGGTGGGGCACATTGTAACATGACCATATGACAGATTAAAATGTTATCTGATCTAATCAAACAAATATACAAGACAAACAAAAATATTTTCTCAATAAAATACAATTATTAACTTTTTCATATAAAATAATGGCATTTTAAAACAATTAAAAATAAACTAATTTTTGAGTTTGACAACGAACACACAGCTATACAACATAGTTCAAAACATATTCATTGTAACGCAGTGTGACAACATGACCCACTTGCACAACTGGGATTTACGTTGTGCCCCGCTATCCCCTATATTTCCTTTCCCGGTTGATACTTTGCAAACTGATTGTTTCTGTCGTTTGTTTAAAACTTCTATCTAAAACAGCTGTTTAGTTTAGCGATTTACATCTCATCTCGCACTTTATGACCGAATAACTGAAGCGTCATGCGGAAATTCGCGCTCGGCTTGCAGCTTCTGTGAACATAAACCCGCCTACTTTGATTTAATCTCCGACTCAAACATTGACATTGACGAGCGCTGTTAGTCTGCTGAAACCGCTCAGATGAGAAGGTCAGTTATCATCGCAATGTTTAATATCCTTGCAGCACCAAATTAGAGTTAATATTAGGCAATTATTTCACAACTTTCATTATAGGCTACACATAGAAAAATTACAGAGGCCCGGACCTCAGGGACCTCAATTGTGGGTATACGACCCTGTCCCTATGCACAAATTTATAATTTACTGTATTCTCCAGAAAATAAGTTGGACCTGAGTGTGTAATACTTTGTTGCGTTCTTGAGGCGTAGTAGGCCTACTTCCCCTCACTCCACAGCAAATCCTTAAATTAATGGTATTCAGAACAAAACAAGAATGAAAAATAATACTATTAATAGATAATAATACAAATAATAATAGTATACAGACAACATTTATTTAAAACATCAAGTCTAAACGAATTAAGTTGAATCGAAACTGAAACTGCAGACGTTGGGCTCGTGCATCTCTCATTCGGTCCAAAGTTTCCATATTTGCGATGTAGCCTAACATTTGGAAGCTTAACTATTTATGTAAAGAAAGCTTCATGCTTCAGTCCCAATATAGGCCTACACGTATCAGCATCTTCACATTTGGAGAAATGAGATTGGAACAACAGCAAGTCGACAGTATATGATTGACCGTCTCTGCCTTCATAGTGTACAACAGACAAATTAAATTAAGCAGAACTTTTTATAAGTTCGGTGAGTATTTTATTTTGATAATGAACAGGTTTTGATGTCAAATTAGCAGTGCTAGAACTGACATATTAATACACATGCACATGAGACGCCGGCGCGAACACTTGGATTTTTCCTCAGCAGTGGTGTGGTCATACAGATAAGAGTACATCATTCAAAACGGCAAAGTGTCTATTTTTTATTTGTGTATACATTAAAAATGACTACAAAATGTCATGCCTTTTAAAAATAAAGAACACAACAGGATGCGCGTTCTGCCGTCTCTGTCTCCTTTCTGGCGCACGTGCCCAAAAATCGACCAAAATACAGCGAATACTTGACGCACAGACATAAGAAATATAGATAGAATATCTATCTATATAAACCTTTAAGAGCCTACTTTTTTATTATTTGACATTAAATGCATTATATAAGTCACTTTGGAATAAATAGCAAGTTTTCAGATGCTAAAGAAAAGATGACTTATAGTCGGGAAAAACGGTAGGCTGTTATAAATTATTTCGCGGACCCCCTGGCTATAGTTCACGGACCACCAGGGGTCCGCGGACCCCACTTTGAGAACCACTGGTTTAGGGTACCCTTAAACGTCGGTTAGATGACGTTATCGGATCCTAACTCTACCCCAGACCTAAACCTACCCCTAAACCTACCCCGTCACCTAACTGACGTTAAAGGTAAAGCGTCAGTTGTATGACGTCCCAGGATCGTCATAAACCGACGTTTAAGGGTACCCTAAAAAGGCGGATATTGACGTATGGTCAAAAGACGTCCCAAGACGTCAGTTATATGACTTCTTGGGATGAGACTGTGTTACTCAAACAATGTCATATTTGCAAAAACAAAATGTCATAATTGAGCGAATGACACTTAATGACAGTTGTCATAAACATGCATGAACCCTCCTTCATATTCATGACATGTGTCATGTCAGGATTATGAAGGTGTCATGCCAGTCTTATGCACACCCCTTCAAGCAAAGTGTTACCAAGTAATTTTTCCTAACGTTTATCTTTGTCTTTGTGAGTGTGGTTACACGTACTGTGACACAATCACAGTGAGGAAGACTTGAGAACAAGGCTTACTGTCTGTAAGGTGTTATTGTCTGTCGTTTAACATTTCTATCATGAAACAGTTGACCTGTATTAAATGTTTAGCTATTTACATCTTACCTCATTCTCTTTCAACGTTAAACTGACGCTTCACTCTGGAATTCACGCTCTGCTTCTGTGAACAGTAAGTTTCACCTTTGATTTGATTGGCCATCTTGATCATTTTGACATTGACAAGTGTGCTGTTAGATCGCTGAGGCAGACCAGGCTAAAAATTTAACTTTTACAATTTGCCAATTTCTAATCTATGTCTATGGTGGTTACGACCCTGCTTGAGTAACATTGATTTTTACTCAACTGCAAGATATAAATGCACATGTATCTTTCTGTTCAGGGAGTGTCTCTTGGTTGTGAGCTCCCAGCCGTGAATAAACTCTTATTCCTGCAAAGAGCAGTGGAAGTCTTGTCTGGTATGTGCTGTGCAGCTGAAGAGTAGAAGTACTGGAGATTCTACGCTCTGATGTCCACAACAGGGGCAGTGATGGTGTTGGAAGACTATAGACACGCTCTCTCTGTGAGGCTGTAATACTCAGAGTTAGTATTAATGATCCTGTGTTGGACCAGCATGCACCTAAGAAGGGCAGTGATATAGTGTATAGATCAGGATTCCTCAAATCCGGTCCTAAAGGGCCACTGCCCCGCAGAGTTTAGCTCAAACCCTGATCAAACTCCCCTACCTGTGATTTCCTAGTGATCCTGAAGTCCTTGATTAGCTTGCTCAGGTGTGTTTGATCAGGGTTGCAGCTAAACTCTGCAGGGCATTGGCCCTCCAGGGCAAGATTTAAGGGAACCCCAGGTTTAGATGCTAAAGACCTGGTGCTCATGTGTGGTTTGAGGTAGTGATATTAGCTTCTTGAGGGGATGTCATCACAATACTTTAAGAGGGGAATTACCTTGAAGTATTGGATTATGTTGTATTATTCGGGACAGGAACTTCCCCGAGGTACAGTAGTATTGTTATTATATGGTATTGACAACCTGAGGTTGTCTGAATTGTCCGTGGTGGAGAAGTCAGGTTAGTTTCGTATTAAGTATGATGAATTCGTATTGAGAATTTCAGCATCAAAAGATACACTGTGGAAGACTTTACCTTTAAACTTTGAGAAAACAAAACCCCTACAAATAAATTCTGGGTTTAAAATTGTGTTCTTGCTCCAACCACACATATGCCACAATTCTAGGTGATAAAACAAACTCATCCTATTAATTTTTAAATGAGATCTTGAGACAGTGACGTCTGGTGAATAAGAATAAGAACAGTTCTGTTCATAATTTTTATGGACAAAATTTCTAGGCGCAGCCAGGGGCTGGAGGGTGTCCGGTTTGGGGACCACACAATTTCGTCTCTGCTCTTTGGCGAAGCTCTCGATTTACCGGTCGATCTACGTTCCTACTCTCACCTATGGTCATGAGCTTTGGCCCATGACCGAAAGGACAAGATCCCGGAAACAGGCAGCCGAAATGAGCTTTCTCCGCGGGATGGCTGGCCTTAGAGATAGGGTGAGAAGCTCGGTCACTCGGGAGGAGCTCAGTGTAGAGCCGCTGCTCCTCCACATCGAGAGGGGTCAGCTGAGGTGGCTCGGGCATCTGTTCCGGATGCCTCCTGGACGCCTTCCCGGGAATTTAATTTGTATTCACAAACGTATAGGACAAGCTAGATTATGCATTTATTTATTTATGACGAGAAAGTTGAACAGAGACTGTGCGTCAATTTTCAGGTTACATCATGAATGTTTGTCCAATAAATGGCAATAAGCTTTGTGCTTTGTTACTTTTGATATGAAACAAAGTCTCAGCTTTCAAATTCTATCTATTTTATCACAAAATTCAAACAATAAATACCGTTTTGGCGCTCTTTAATGTGCCGCGAGAGATCAGCGCATGAGTTCCAGCGGAGCGCGAGTGAACGCGATCAATTCCTTCCTCTTTACTATGTTACAGAATGAAATAAACATGAATGAACATCAAAAAATATGTTGAAAGATACAGTCCAATTTACCGAAATCCGTATCATGTCTCATGTAATCGCTCAATCAGTGTTTCAATTGCAGAAAGACGTCAATAAAACAGCTTGTAAACAATGTCACGTAACTCAGAAAAGCCATTCGTTGACCATTAACTTGATAGTCAGCAAGAGCACATTCACCACCAAGTGGACAAGGGGGAGAATTACAGTTACAAGTTACAATACATCACACTCAGTGTAATCTGTCAAAATGACGGACAGCTTTCAGATTTTTCTGTTACTGCTAAATGCTAAAAGAATTCTGTCAATGATGGAAAATTTTCTGTTAGTGTGCATACGATGGACACTTTATCCCATGAGGCCATGGGAGAGGATTTATGAATGATAGTGAAGTGACGCACGCTGTTAGGTCACATGATAATGACTGGTCGTGAAGTAATTATATATTCAAAATAAGTATCTATTGGGAGAGTATATGATTTCAGAAGCAGCCAAAGAAAGCTACAGATCGGTGAGTTTGATCATAGTTGGAGCTAAACTCAGCAGGAAAGTGGATCTTGAGGACCAGTTGCCCGAGATGGTTCTCAATGCAGAACATGAAATCCACGGGGAGGAGTCGGATCCAGATCCAACTCCTCCCACCTTACATATACCAAACCTACCCATCTCCGCCCCCTGATCCCTAAACCCACCCCTAATCCCTAAACCCACCCCTAATCCTACCCATCTCCACCCCTTGGATCTTGATCCGACTCCTCCCCGTGGATCTCATGTACTGCATTGAGGTGCTACTGAGTTGCCCAGCCATAATACAGATACTGGTTTATGGCTTAACTAAGATTTCCCTCTAGCAGCGAACCATTAAAATTGTGAAATGTTTCAGAATATATAGCAATTACAGGCAAACATGGGTAGGCCTGTATCTCAAACCATTAGATTTATCCACACAGATGTAAAACATAAATTAAAATAAAAACCTCTCTCCGTACGGGACTTAAAGGGACACTGTGTAGGAATTCCTCCCATCTAGCAGTGAAAATGTATTTTGCATTCAAACGAATTGTGCTCTCAAGCGCCTCGCTTTTTCAAATGCGCGTTGCATCTACGGTAGCCATTATGTACCAAAAAGCTATGACAGGATGTCTTCTAATAGCACTTCGTCGAGTGTTCCTTCGGGTGAACAGGTTTGTTATTTCACACAAAAAGCAACTTGACACCACGAACAAACGAATGTTACAGTATGAATTACAGACTGTGAAAAACATGAACTATTGTAATAAGTAGTTATGCCTTCTTTATTCATTATATTTTCTGAAGTACGTGCATTGTTAGATATCATCATCAACTTTTAACTATAAACGTTCATCTGTCTATAAAATAAAGTACACAACCAAACAATGAAATAAAGCTTGTAGTTAAGATTGTGACATTGTCCACTTACCTGTCGAGAAGAAAGCAGGACTTCAGCGTCTCTTTTAAAATCTTTCTCCTGCATTAACTCTATCCACCTGGAAAAAGCTATCCCGACATTAACTTGTGTTTTTTGTAATCTCCGGTCACGTTTCCTTTTACGATCTATTTTGGACTTTTCTGGCGACGAGGATTTGCAATGCAGCCTTTTAAACTTGCCGGGGCAGTGACAAGCGCCTCTCACTGCTCTCCTCTTCCGTTTCTGCTGCTTTACGTCACGCTGCCTCTGAACGAAAACGCGTTGTGGAAAGCGTTGGCCTAGTACTTTTTGTCCCTCTCTGCTGTTATAGTTTTTCAAGATGGCGGAACTACATGGAAGCCTCCGTGGACCTACTCGTCCCGTGTATATAAAGATAACAAATTCTTCGTTTATGAGGATAAGTCAGATAATTGGCAGAGGTATTTGTACACCATTGAGGACATATTTATGAATAAAAATTTAGATTTTAAATAATAAAATACATAAAAAAGTACACAATGTCCCTTTAAAGGTGCTCTATGTAACTTTTAGCGGCCTCTAGTGGTGATGTTTCGGATTGCAACCAAATTTTACAAGAGCGCTCGTGCTCGAACTCATAGACAATACCGTCTATTACGCAAATATCTCGGCGAATACTAGACGGATTCGGCGAGCACCAAGCTCGTTGGGACCATCTAGTCGAGCTGAAAAGAACCATATAAGTTCCATAGTTTTTGGTGGTGTTTTCGCCGAGATATTAGCAGAAAACCATCGGGCGCGCTGCTAAAATTGCGGACGCCGGTGACGTCACGATCTCAGAAGAAAATCGCTCGTATCTGGAACGCAAAGACCCAGAGAGCTCAAATTCGGGGGAGGAGGTCCCAGGGGAACCCTTGCCCGAACGCTAGAGTGGCGGGCCTCGGGGATGCCCCTTACCGGATCGCAGTTCGCTGGGACCTCCGATTTCGAACGGCTATAACTCGGGGAGCCGGGCGAGTTGGACCTCGGCGGTGGGCTCGTTCGAAAGGCCCCGTCCAGCACTACGAACGATTAGAGTCTTGGGAATATTGATCAAAGATTGACTGAGATATAAGCCGAAAAACGTGCGCCTTTAACCGGACGTAACTCTCTGACCGTCTACAATAGACTGTATATAAGGAGAGAGGCTCGGGAGCGCGCATGCACGTCACATCCGTTGGATTTCGCGGTAAATCCGACCCGGAGACTTCACATAGAAATAGGAATACTGGCCTTCAGAGGTAATAGCAAAACTCGACAAGTGGATCATTTTAATGTGTGATTACAACCCCTCCACACACAGGCAATAAAAAAAGGATTCATTTTAGTAGAAAAGTTACATAGAGCACCTTTAAGCCGGATGTAAATAGTGACCCCAGAATTCCATAGTGTACCTTCAAGAATCAGTAACAAAAGAAATGTAGGAAGACTCTATCATCATGTTTGATGGTTATTTTTTAATGTAAAAAGTACAACAAACTTGACAAACAAAAAAAGCAAATTATTGAATTAAAAATACATACTGTATATGCAGTGATCAATGGAATAATGACATTCTACTTGTCATGACATGATTGGAAATTAATATTGATCTAAACAAGTATTGGTACTAATTAAGAGATGAAATATTTTGTCTTCATAATGATATTTGTGTCATTTTAGCTTTCATCTCACTTCTGGACAACTATGAAAGTGCTACTGGTGAGCCAGAGATTGTCACACCAGAGGAAGAACTGGAAAATCACAAGTTCCTGGATTCAATCATAAAGACTCCCACTATGAAGGTAACAAATGGGTCACGGAAGTTATTCATTACTTGCGATGATAAATAATTCAGCTGTATTCTGTTTTTCAAAATAACAGTTTGAGATGTTTGTTTTATTTCTTGTGAAGTACCACGCACAGAGGTAAAACTAAAAAGAGAAATGAGTTTATTATACCTTACAATTTCCGTAAGATAGTGTACTGAATATTCATTTGCAACAATTGTGTATTTGCTAACATTAGATTGCCCACAAATATCTAGTGGAGAAGCATCTCTCTCCAGAGAACACCACAGACTTCAAGAAGCAGCTATATCACATTTGGTTTGAGCTGTATGCCAGGAGAGGATCCAGTAAGTAAGTATAGAGGATTCAAAAGAGTTTGCAGGAGATTATCTGGGGCCAGATACACAAAAATCTTTGTCTTAAAGGGATACTCCACCCGAAAATATAAATTCTCACATCATTTACGAACTATTTACTTTATAGTTAATACTAAATTAAGATTTTTAGAAAAATAATCCATCTCTTTGATGGATTATTTAAATAATCCATCTCTTTGATTTGATGGATTTGGTGAATGGGTGCCCAAAAGTTGATGCTTCAAAAACCATGCAAAAAGAACACGACAATATGACCCCAAGGGATGGTATAATGCAAGTGAATGGGTGCCCAAAAGTTGATGCTTCAAAAACCATGCAAAAAGAACACGACAATATGACCCCAGTGGATGATAGGTGTGTGTGAGAGAAAAATAGTGATAGCATACAGTGATACCATCACTTCTGGCCAGCTGTCATACATGAGAGCATCGTGAAGCGTTACGTGGTGCGTGACATAAGCACACTGTGAAGCTCGTGCAAGAAATAGTGCAGAAGAACAGAGGACCGTCATTTCTCGTATGAGCTTCACAATGAGCTTGCATCACCCTTCACAACATGCTGATATTTATGTCAACCTTGAACACTTGAATGTGCCTATAACAGCTGACTGGAAGTGATGGTTTAAGGTGAAAAATTAGAAATATTAGTATTTTTCTCCACTGGGGTTGTATTCGTTGCCGTCATGTGCATTTTCATTTTCATTTTTGGGGGGAGTATCCCTTTAAGAACAAGTAAAAAAAAAATTCTCACGCCATTATGATTTATGTCATAACTCAATCTTCAGGTGAAACGAAAGATTTCCCTCTAGTGACTTATTCTGAACTTCTCCAATCATTTAGTCTCCATTAACCCTGCAAAAATGTCTTTCAATCGACTGCAAGCTTGCATTCAGAAATGCCTCCATCCAATCAACAACCGATGGATAGAATTTTTTTCTTCTTTAATAATCCGTTTCACTCGGGTGTAGGTCACAGCGTGGAGGAAAATATAGTTAGCTATTTCTGATACATCAAAACTTTAAGACCACTTTTATTCTTAAGAATGTGTGATGAATTCAGTCCCTGTTCACACAGACAGGTAACTTGATATTCATTTATGTAACATAAAGTCATTTTTAAAAGTTAGGTTTTGATTGTTTCTCTCTCCACACAAGACCGGACTCTTCTGGTTTTGAACATGTCTTTGTAGGAGAGACAAGAGGAGGCCATACCGTCATTGGTTTCCACAACTGGATTCAGTTGTACTTACAGGAGAAACTAGGACACATCGACTACAAAGGATATAGTGTGAATGGCAAATCGCCACAGGTATGCTTGTAATATCGCTGGAATGTTTAGATTCATTTAGTTTGTTCTTAGAAATAACAGTTACATTATAAAATGTATTAAATGTTTTCATGTTTTAATAAATGAATAGAGATATTTCTGTTGTAATAACTTAGTTTAGTAAGCAAAACCCAAAAAAAAAAAAAAAAAAAATCTTCTGCTTGACAGGTAAAAATATATGATGGTTATTAAAAGTGGCTGGGTTGTAGAATGAGGGGCTTTTAGTCCCGTAGAACTTGTGTTCGAAAGTACTTGGGTGAACATCAATTACAGCACCTTTAATTATACAAGTTCAAACCACTTTGCATGATATACTAACTAGAAAACTTGTAATCAACCAATTAATCAATTACACTCTCTACCTGTCTGTCTAATCACATTAATCTCTTTTTAATGCATGCTCATCATTTCTTTTTTCTTCTAATTTTCATATTCCCAGCCGGATGAGAACAAACACATGATGGCTCTCCAGTTCAGTTGGAAGAATGGAATTAAACCCAAAGGAAGCATCTTTGTTGGTGTGAGCCCAGAGTTTGAGTTTGCCCTGTACACACTGTGTTTCCTCACGTCCCCAAACGAGCGAGTGAAAGTCTCCTTTAACGCATATGAGGTGGAGATAGTCTGTCACCACTACAACCAGAAGCACATAGGCACTACCTATCCTGTCCTAGTGAAATACTTGAATGTATAACCACACAAAGTCATTCATAGTAAATTAATTCATTGTGGCAGGAAATAAGTATCGATTTTATGTTTTAATCTCAAAAACAATAAAACCTCAATGCCATATAGCCTTGTTTGTAGTGTCTGTCTACCATTTTCAGGGCAACATAAATGAATCTTGGCGACATGAATTCTGAAGGGCTTGTTATAATGCGTTTAACCCACCGTTCTAAATCATTGTTCGAACCCTCAGCAGGGCGATGCCAAACATGCAAACTTGTGTTGTTAGAATGTAATGCTTACACTGTAAAAAAAAATCTGTAGAAATTACAGTATTACTGGCAGCTGCTTGCCAGTAACTTACTGTAGTTTTAAATTGATGTTATTTACTGGCAACAGTTTGTTCAAAGTTAAATGAACATTAAAAATTAACAAGTCTTTATCTTTACAGAATAAAACTAAAATAACAGCCTCATGCAAAGCATTCTGGGAACCAAAATCTGAAGGAAAAAAAAACAGAAAAAGGTTGATGAAGATTTCTGGTTCCCAGAATGCTTTGCATTTGATTGTTATTTTATCATTTTATTCTGTAAAGACAAAGACTTGTTAATGTTTAATGTTCATTTAACTTTGAACAAACTGTTGCCAGTAAATATACATCAATTTAAATCTACAGTAAGTTACTGGCAAACAGCTGCATAAATACAGCAATTTTTTTACAGTGTAGCAAAAGGAATCATATAACAAATTGAACAGCACGCGCCTCTTATCACGTGCTTCGTACATTCACGGAAACTCTGCACTTTGTAAAACAGCCAAGGACGATTTACATGGCAACAAAAAAAAATTCCCACTGATGCAAAAGCATGAGAAAAGCTGGTATTTAAATCAATTGACAACACAATTATACAAACAAGAATGTGGGTTTAGGAATGTACAGTGTGAATCGTCAGATTATGAATGTCCAGGATTAATTGTTAACCCTGGTAAAGTATGAGTAGTGGGGAGCGTATCCTGTGATGTGTCGTTTGTGAATGAATCAGTGTTTTTAAAAGAATCTTTTAATTGAATTAGGAGTGTAGTGGTACACAGATGTCCCGGTTCGGTCCTCAGTTTTGGAGTCAAGGTTCGATACGAGTTTGGTACAACAGGAAAAAGCAACAAATCCCCAATGCTAGGTTTCTTTTCATTTATTTTGAACAGACAGTAGCGCAAATTACAGTTTGTTCCACCTACAGTAGCGGCATTTAGTCCCCTAGTTGGTACAGTACAGCGTCCTATAGAGTATTAAGCCGTAAACAATGCACTCTTGCATAGGTCATATTGTTTTGTAGGGCTGATAAAAGAAAAACAGATTTCTTGTTGTTGATTTGGACCTCTAAATGATAGATTGACCAATGATGCGCTGTAAAATGCAACGGCTGTTTTCAAACTTATTGGTTTGATTCACACGTGTTCATTTCAAACATATTGGTTTGATTTTTGATTCATTAATATGATGTGAGTAGCCTACGCTGTCATTTTCTTTGCGCGTGAGAGTCCATTAACATGCCGTGACCATGGTGGATGCACAAAGTTCAATGTTACGCTTTTTCAAGAAATCACTAAAAGGTGAGCCAGAAGGAGAAAAAGTGCCATCTACACCTGAGCCCAGGGGCGGACTTAACCATTAGGCAAAGGTCGGCAATTGCCTTGGGCCCCGAGCTACCTAGGGGCCCCCAAAATGCCCCATTAAATTATGCTTAAGTTTTTATTTATTTTTTACTTTTCGCAAATTATATATTTCTAAAAAACATTTGCGAAAAAAGGCATCAAATCATTAGTCGCAGACAGGAGGGGGCCCCCACCTCACTACATTGGACCATTCCAGTATATCACTTTCTGCGTGCGAAAGTGACAAGGCTGTAATGCGCCAAAAAACTGACGGAGAAAAATAAGTTATTGACAGACAGTGTAGGCTACAGAGTGACAGACAGAGAAGCTACCCAAGCGGTGCTGAAAAACCAGGAAGCGGGACGAAAGCAAAACGGTTTTAGCAAAATTGCAGAAGGTAACAAACTTTTTTGTGATGCCCGGTATGTGCTAACGATATGTTGCAAGTCCATTGCCGTGAGGTGACCGAGGTCCGGAACTCTGTCATATTTTACATTCAAAAATAAAATGTCAAGCTCTCTGAATGATTAATTAGCCGTTTAAACCACCTCATATGAGTGTTTGCAATGCGAGAAGCTAGCACAGTGAACGGGGCTTGAGAGCGCGCTGTGAGTGAGGGCGCGGATGCAGCCTCCGTGTTGCCAGATCCACTAATGGAAAGGTGGCAGTAGTCTTCTGGACCTGTTTTTCTGATTTAATGTGACACTTTAGGAAATTATTAAAGTGGAAAGTTGCATGTTAGGGTTAGTGATATATTAATCTTATTTCCAAAACACAAGCTTTGAATTTATTTCGGATTATTATTAATTTGTTTTCGTAGCAATATCTGGCAACATTTTACTGTCGGCATTAATAAAAAAAAGCTTATAGACAAACTGTAATTGCATAAAGCTACCACATTCGGTAAGACAAACGCAATGATCATCGTGATTATCTGTAAGAAATGTATAACACTATCAAAAACTATAGCATTATACAGATCTGTATGAATGAAATTTGCCAAATAACTTACCGGTACTGGCGAGCTGGAAGACGGCTCATGCTGCTCGGCTGATGCACAAAGTTCAATGTTACGCTTTTTCAAGAAATCACTAAAAGGTGAGCCAGAAGGAGAAAAAGTGCCATCTACACCTGAGCCCACTTCACCTTTCCACGACGAGACCGCGAGTGAAGCGGCACCTGAGGCTTCCCATTTCCAGGACACGCATTTCATCACTGGACTGTAGAGAGACTTCTACAACACAAACCGGCACAATGCCAAATGTGTTTGTCTCATTATAACAGCGGAAACCACGCTCATTTCTGGTCATACAGATAAGAGTAAGACGTCATTCCAAACTGTAAATGTCTATTTGTATTTGTGTACACTCACAATAAAAACAAAACATTGTGCTTTTGTAAAATATAGAAAGCGAACAGGATGCCGCTTTCTGCAGTCCCGGTTTCCTTTCCGTGAATTAGTGCGTCACAAAAATTGATCGAAACTAGGCTACTAGCAAGCTCTTGCGTACCATCTGAACTCTTGGGCTGAATCTGAAATCGCCGCCTATACGCTGATTTCACGCAGCCGCCATTTTGAAATGGAAAGCGAGGCTCCGGTGGGAAGAACCCCGGAAGTACAGATGGACAACAATGCCTTGGACTACCAACCTGAAGCTGCTGCCGCGATTTACACGGATGGATGTTAATATCCAATATAGGATAAGTCTATAGTTCGTTCCTGCTTCTTTTTTTACGTTCTGAATTATATATATAAAAAATTATGAATTTCACTGTATATAGTCTAAAGTATGAAAGAAATGTATGTACATTTTTAGAATAACTAATTTCTACATTAAACACAACAATACGCCATCGTATTCACAACTCTCCTATGATTAAAGGCGACACTTCCGGTTTTCTTCCCACCGGAGCGATTTCAAAATGGCGGCTGCGTGAAATCAGCGTATACCCTCAAATAGGGTGATATGAGAGGGGGCAGCCAATTGTAGTGGTGTCCGAAACCATAGTGGACCTTATAGAGTGCACTTATTCAATCCCACATTGCACTGCAATAACAAGTGTACAGCCGGTATACGCTCAACGGCTGTCTTGCTCACTCGTTTTCATTCACTCCTTCAAGTGAACTGTATTAGTGGACTAATGTAGGGAATAGTGATTGAGAGTTTAGGGGGGGATTTCGGATTCAGTCTTGTTTTTGGGGTGGTGCATAGATCGCCTCTTTTTCTTCTGCTCTTTTTCCTGTTGTGGCGGTTAGCAAACAGCGTTGCATTACCATGCGCGCCCCCTTCTGGATTGGAGTGTGGATCGCCTGTGACTGACTGTATTCATCGTCTGACTGTATGCACTGAAACATGACGTCCATACCGTGACGGTTCAGGGTGAATACATGTAGCGTTACACCCCTAAATTGAACGGATCAGTGTTGTTCATTTTCATACAGTACACTGACTCATATTTCTTATTCACTGAAGTCTCTCCCCTTTGAATCTCAATTTCAAGCGTGTGACTTCTTTGGTGGTTTCTCCTACCTGTAAATACCAGCTATTGTTGTAATGTCTGTCTGTGTTCCCCCTGTCTTTGTGCTTTTGGTTCAGTCCTGTTCACAGTGTTCCCGCTCCTCGTTTGTGTTTTTGTATACCATGCCCCCTTGTTATCTTGTTTAGCTTGTTTGGCCTTGTATTTAAGCCCTGTGTTTTAGTCCAGTCCTTGTGAGTTCTTGTGTTGTTACTGTCGATGTTGGATGCCCTCTTCCTCTTCCTTTTCCTCTTCCTGTTCCTCTTCCTCTTCCTGTTCCTCTTCCTGTTCCTGTTCCTCTTCCTGTTCCTCTTCCTGTTCCTATTCCTGTTCCTCTTCCTGTTCCTCTTCCTCTTCTTCTTCCTCTTCCTGTTCTTCTTCCTCTTCCTGTTCCTCTTCCGCTTCCTGTTCTTCTTCCTCTTCCTTTTCCTCTTCCTGTTCCTCTTCCTCTTCCTGTTCCTCTTCCTGTTCCTCTTCCTGTTCCTGTTCCTCTTCCTCTTCCTGTTCCTCTTCCTGTTCCGAGTCTTTGTGAAGTTTTAAGTTTATTGAATAAAGTGTGCTGCATCTGGATCCTGCTTCCTCCTTGCTTCAACCACATCGTGACAGCTATAGCATGAGCCAACCATTTTCAAGTGTGGACTGTACAGGTGCATTTCATTGGGTTGGACATACTGAACGAATATAACCACTATATCAGTCGTCACATTCTCAAAGTTATGATGCTCATCAACTTTTGCAACCTTGCAAATGCTTTGGCAATATGAATTTAAAAACATTGTTTTTTAGGAACTTAAGATTGAAAACTGAACGAGAAAGGGCAAGGCATTCATCTATTCAGTTTGTGAGTCAGTCTTGTTTAACGAGGAGGGAAAGCGGGTGCAATGCAAAGATAGCATGCACAAAACATAATCCTAAATATCTAAATATATAATCCTAAATATATGGAATTAAAATGTGTTTTGCTGTCATTTGTGGTGAAAACCTCTATGGTGCTTGGCGTTCTGTGTAGCAGCGTCATTACCTTGAATAGAATGTGACCCAATTGCACTTGTTCATGAACAAAATAAATGAATCAGACATCTTGTTTGTGAAATGTTGACTGACTGCACAAAAAGGGACATGTCCTTCACTAAAAATGAGTCATTCGTTTTGAACAAGGACAGAATAGATTCATTTAAATTTGTAAATGTGACTGATGATACTGACAATACATTAAAATGACAAAGATGCTACTGAATTTTATAGTGGAAAGAATAGATCCTGTGTTCCCAGAGTCAAGGGCACTTTTCTGAAATCACATCCTTTCATTATAATATTTATCACTGATTATCATGCGTCATGTTTCCATATTCTCCGCAGTGTACTATTGAGAGCCATATGTCCGGACCTAAATCTGGACATTATTGTTTCTTCTCTTCTGTTTCTTCATGTCATTCTAACTAAACCTTAAGTTCGTTGAATGTAATAAAACCATCTAGCAGTTCCTCCTCCAATTGTTTCCTCCCCATCTCTTTCTCCCACATTAGCTGGTACACTTAATCTCATCATCTGAATCCTTTATAACGTATACAATTTAATTCAACATGTCTGCTCTATTTTAGTGTATTCCAAGACCTATATTCATGGACACACTGAATGATATAAGCCTTGTTCAGACTGTCAGTCCAAATTAAATTTTTGCACATATACGATTGAAATTCGATCAGATTTAGTAATGAAATGAGATATTTACAAATCCATTTCGAGTTACATTCGTATGGGGTTTGAAATCCTATTCAATCGCATCTCTGGAAATCCGTTTCTGACTGCTCTGATTGGATATCGCATCGCATGGTTTTTGTGAATTTCTCACACCATGTGAAATGTCTTTTTTTCAAGTCATTTTGTTCATTTCAGCTGAATATAATTGAAATGTTACATGTTAATAGCCAAATTCCCCAACACATCAACTTACACAAACGATCACATTTAGAATAAGAAAAATGCTGGGTTGTTTTAACTAAATTTTGGGTCAAATATGGACAAACCCAGCCGTTGGGTTACATTTTTAAATTGCATTTTAATCCAATGTTTGGGTTTGTCCATATTTGACCCAAAATTGAGTTAAAACAACCCAGCATTTTTTAGAGTGTATAGAATAAGAAAAAACTATAATGCAGCCAAGGCCAAATTATGAGAAACAGAAACGAATAATTCATTGCTTATCTGGGTCTTCAGGCTATGGGGTCTGTTAGTTCACCTCACCTCCCAATCCGAGTCGTTCCTTCTTTTGTCACGTCACGTCCCCATAGGCTGAAGCTTTGCAGTCTGTACCGGAGTGAATTCGGACACTGAGTGCGCCGGAAGGGCTGCTGCTTTTGCAAAGTTTGTGTTTGGTGTTTGATAGTCATTTGAAACAGCAAACTGGCAGCTCCAGTAGCAATGAAAAGATTTAGGCCTATCTTGAAATATGTCATGGAAACTAGCATTCTTCATTCAGCACGTGACTCTCAACGTGCATTGGTTGTACACTCGTTATTGCGGTGCATTATGGGATTGAATGAGTGCACTCAATAACGTCCACTGTGGTTTCAGACACCACTACAAATGGCTGTCCCCTCAAATAGTGGTACAGGGGACGATTTTGGACACAGCCCACGAGTTATGGAAAAGAACCATCGTGACAGAAATTCATAATTTTATTTACTGTAAGAAATTTGAGACCAGAAATGCATCCCGTAACTTTAAGAGTAGTAAAAAAACTATACATGCTTGTTTGTAAGGAAGGTGTTCATGGGTTCATTCATTCATTAGTTATCGAACGCATCCATTAACTAACTTCTGTATCCAATACGGCTGCCATGTCACGTGACAAAACAACGAAAGACTCAGACTCAGAAGGTGAATGTAGCAATGTTCAGGGAAGAAGGAGGCGGGAACCGGCGGACAATCAAATTAAAACTTTATTTAAATGAAATAAACACAATACCTGCCAGCAGTCCCTCACGGAACTGCTGGCTACCCAAAATAAGTAACTACCTGCCAGCAGCCCCTCACGGACGACTGCTGGCTACCAAAATAAAACAAAACACAAACAAAAGCAGGCCTGTTCCTCTCTCCATCATCCACCCCGTCACTCCCCCTTTATGCTTCCGCTCCTCCGTGAGAGATGCGAGACCGGTGTGCTTCACAGGTGCTGCTCATTAGCAATCACACCACCGGCCTCGCGACGTTCTCTCACGTCCCTCGGCCGTCCTGCTCACCACATACCCCATCACCCCTCACAGGCCGGGGGGTACACCCGGGCTGTGCCTACTCCCTCCCCCCGGCGGCGATCCCTGGGGGATATGGACCGACGAGCCGAGGGAAACGGAGACGGAAGCACGAGGAGCGACGGACACGAGAGAGGGGAGAGAGGAAAGAAAAAAAAATTGGTCCGGCTCCCACAACGCGCTGCCATCTTGTCCCTCACCAGCTGGGCGATCTCCTCCGCGGTGCCCGGCGGCGACGCTGGATGGCCCTCGTTGGACGCCTCGACGCTGCCCCGCCCCCGGTGGACGGCGACGGCTCCTCGGGTGCCTTGGGCAGACGGCAGGAGTCCCCCGCTCCCTGCTCCTCCCCTTCACTGGCGGATGGCAGCAGGCTCCGGCCCATGGCAAGCGGCGGTGACTCCTCCTCTCCCTCCCGGAAGGCAGCCGCCCCTCCATTCCCAGGCGGTCGGCGGCGAGCTCGGGCGTCCCACCGGCAACTCACCCCAGCGCCCCGCCTCGAGCGTCCATGGCCGCGAGTCCCCCGCTCCCTGCTCCTCCCCTCGGCAGCAATCTCCGGCCCACGGCGAGCGGCGGCGACTCGCGCACCATGCTTGATGGCACCGCGGATTCACCACAACGGCGAGGACCCTCGGACAGCGCGTTCCTCCCTCTTCCCGGGTTTCGGCACCAGTGTAGCAATGTTCAGGGAAGAAGGAGGCGGGAACCGGCGGACAATCAAATTAAAACTTTATTTAAATGAAATAAACACAATACCTGCCAGCAGTCCCTCACGGAACTGCTGGCTACCCAAAATAAATAACTACCTGCCAGCAGCCCCTCACGGACGACTGCTGGCTACCAAAATAAAACAAAACACAAACAAAAGCAGGCCTGTTCCTCTCTCTATCATCCACTCCGTCGCTCCCCCTTTGTGCTTCCGCTCCTCCGTGAGAGATGCGAGACCGGTGTGCTTCCCAGGTGCTGCTCATTAGCAATCGCACCACCGGCCTCGCGACGTTCTCTCACGTCCCTCGGCCGTCCTGCTCACCACAGTGAACTAATCATTTCTGTTTCCAGTACAAATCCATGGGATGCTGCGCATGCCGGTCAACACAAAATGAACGAATCACTCTCTGATGGTGCGTTCACACCGGACGCGAATAGCGCGTCAGGCGCGAGTGATTTCATTGTTAAGTCAATGCAAAGACGCGCTACGCGCGTAAAAAATTCCTGCGGCGCGAATGAGGCGTAGAGCGCGGCGCGGTAGACGTGAATACTCCTCAATGGCGCGAATTGAAGCTTCTGGCGCGGAAGCGCGAATGATTTAGTTAGTGCTATTTGTGCATTCACGCGTTTGACACGAATTCGCGTCTGCCGCCCGAGTTGAAAAATTTGAACTTCTGCGTCAATTCGCGCCGCGTTAACCAATCAGGAGCCTGTTTGCTGCTGTCACGTGGTGAAGTGAAAGTTTATGTTATTTTAATCATTTTTTTTGTAATATTACTAAAATGTCTGGTGTGGTTCTAATGCACAACAAAGCAAATCTTTCACATAAAAACTCGATTTTAATATATGAGAGATATAGCGCGGGCTCGACAGGCATAGACCACTCGAGGCCGAGGCTTTACACGGCCTACGCTGTCCTCATCAGCGTCCTCGCCGTTAGGTCCACCAAACCTAGCTCCTGGAACAAATGGTGAAACTCCTGAAACCCTCCGGAGGGTCTGGTGGATCCGAGTACAGTGGCGATGTCCCCTACGCAGCTGTTTCTGCTCTCCAGAGCAAATACGAGCGGTGACTCTCTCGATTAATGCTAATACTAATGCTCGATAAACATCTAAAAAAGATGGCCGCCTCCGGATTTCGCTTCTGACGCGCGTAAATTTCGCTTCAAACTTTTGTTTTGACGCGCTATTCGCGTCCGGTGTGAACGCACAGTAAGACAACTTGTTCATAATTGACTCATCACTACTGCAGGTTGTGTTGTTCGAAAAGTGCCAGACGAGCAGAAAATGACAATATAACAGAGACATGTTTTGAAACCGGTGGAGACGACAGCACTGAATAAAGCCGCTCATACCATACCAAACTCATACCAGCCTCCTCCGTTTCTGCCGTTGCCTCAGGAGACGCAGTAGTCCAGGCCAGCGGCTACACATTGTCATGTTTTAAATAAGAAAACCTCTGTATTGCAAAACCCTCCATGATGCGGTTGTTGTTGTTTTTGGCGTGCCTTCCGCCGTCGGTGTATGAATGAGTGAGTGAATGGGTGAATGTGAGGCAATATGTAAAGCGCTTTGGTGGCCATTGGGTCTGTGAAAGCGCATTATAAATGCAGTCCATTTACCATTTACCAGTGCAACATCATTGCCATGAAACATTTGAATTACATTTGAATACTATCTCATGCATTATTAGACAACTATGTTCCTTTTTAGAAAGAAATTGTATCTGCGAGGATTTCCAGTCAGGATTTAGACCGTACCATAGCACTGAGACTGCTCTCATTAGAGTCACTTATGATGTGCTCTTATCATCTGATCGTGGTTGTATCTCTCTATTAGTGTTACTTGATCTTAGTGCTGCATTTGATACCATCGACCACAATATTCTTTTAAATAGACTCAAAAATTATGTTGGCATTAGTGGAATTGCATTAGCATGATTTAAATCATACTTATCTGACCGTCATCAGTTTGTAGCAATAAATGAAGAAATGTCTTATCGATCACAAGTTCAGTATGGCGTACCACAAGGCTCAGTACTAGGACCGTTGCTGTTCACTTGGTGAGATATAATTAGGAAGCATGGCATTAGTTTTCACTGTTATGCTGATGATACTCAGCTCTTTATTTCTTCACGCCCGGCGAAACTTATCTATTCACAAAATTAACGGAATGCATAGCTGATATAAAAAACTGGATGACTGGTAATTTCCTACTACTTAATTCTGAAAAAAAAAACAGAGATTCTAATTATTAAACAAAAAACTTCATGTAATAATAATAAAATGGCAATGAAATTGTTGATATATTAGCTAAACAAGCTTTATGACTCCCACTTTTTGACATTACTCATCTTAATATAGGCCATTCAGGTCTTGTTCATTCACTATTTATTATAATAGGAAAACAGTAAAAAAGGACAATAAATGTAGGGGTGAATTCAGGGTAATTGGGGCACTTTTGTCACTGAGATGATTTGGAAAAACGTGTCCCAAACAACCTGAATTCACCCTGCAACCAGACAATAACGGAGTGCTTCTTCAGCGTGTGAAAACCCCCCAGAAAAGCTAGGCTACTTGCAATGGGTTTGTAATTCACATCAAAATGCAAAATATTTTTATGTCTGGTCCAGGTCCAAGACAGGAGAAAGTATACCTACACCCAGGGACGGATTAAGGCGATGATGTGCCCTGGGCACGGATGTCTCAAAGGCCCCCTTCACCAATTTTTTGGACAACAGTGGGCAGGCAAGCCAGGCATTTTGAGGGGACCCCCGAGGGCTGGTCATTTAAACAATCAGAAATGTTAATAATAACAGACGCAGCAACATCTCTGCATCCCCCAGTGTGGGGCCTCTCGCTCGTTACGCTCGTTATGCTTTTACCTTTTTCAAACTGGTGCAGCGCTTACTCGCGGTAGGTAGAAAATGCATGATTTGATTTGTTAAACATGAAAATAACTTATCCGTCTGGCATGGCAGCTCGCTCTAACTTTAACCTAGATAAATGCATATCCAAGTGCGTGTGCGGAGTGTGCAGCGCGCACTGCATGGCAGGCGTCGGCGCCAACACTTGCATTTTCCTATCAACAGTGGAAACAACTTGAAATAGGCCTACTCAATCTTTTCTGGTCATAGGCCTGTACAGAAAAGAATAATGCATCAGTCGCAAGTAGCTACTTTTATTTTTGTAAACTCACAATAACAAGAAAACGTTGTGCTTTTGTAAAATAAAATAAAACAAACAGGGCGCGCTTTCATGGTCTCCGTGGCGTGAACTGGAGCGCGTCTCAAAAATGAACTGAAACACAGTGTATAGCCTCACATACATGATGAATATTTCTATATAAAGCTTGAAATGTCCACTTTTAAACGAAAAAATTCGAATCGAAAGCAAATACCGGCTGATTAGGCTGATATGATATGAAAGGTGCATTTCTCTCTAAAGGCGCATCCACTTTACAGCGGAGATATAGATATGATTGCAGCCGAGCCTACACTGATTTAATTAATTTATTTATTATTATTATTAAACAATAAAAATGCCTAGTTTTTTTCCAGACATATATTATCATTAGCCTGCTTTTGCCGGTGCTTTGAGGCAATATTTATGCATGCGCTTGCTTGAGCGTGGAATAGGCTATATGCCTCCACTCAGTATTTAAGCAGAAATTAATATTAACTTGAGATTAGTCGACTAATTGCTTAAAGGAATGACTACTAGTCGTTGACTAGAAAATCTTTAGTCAATGGCAATTCTAATCAATGCATTTAGGCTAGTTGACATTTATTTAGTTTTATTTAGTAGCCTCTAGTATCCAGGTCTTTACGTTAAATTAGTTGAGTTAACAATTAGTTAATGAACTAAAATAATAAAACAAAGATTAAATTAAGATGCTATATAGCATTGCTTGTTCCACCACAAAAGACACTTTTTAAGGTGACAATCCGTTACACATTTGAAGATTTACTCTTGAAGATTGTTGTATTGTATTATATCTTCTGTTATAAAGATGAAGATTGACATTTCGTTAAAAAAATAAGCCCATAGGCTACTATTGTAAAACATAAACAACTTAGCCTATGTTCTGCCTTGGTTGTGGTTTTAAACTCATTTTTGTTTTGGTTTTTGAGTAACCGTCTTCTACGCGTGACTTTTATATTACGCAATGCTTTTCACTCGCCTCTAGATGTCCTTCTCAACAGCGCAGCAATACATTAAAATTATTTATTTGATTTATTTACTAGTTAATACTTTGCAACTGCAAAAAAAATCACATTATTCCTCAATATTTAACACAATTTTACTGAAAATAAAAATAAAATAAAAATAATTATTTGAAAAAAATAGACAGTACATTTTACAGGGCCCCCTGCTGGCCCAGTGCCCTGGGCAAGTGCCCAGTAGGCCCGTGCGTTAATCCGTGCCTGCCTACACCACACCACAGTCTTAAATTATCTAAGATTAACAGGCTTGTTTAACATGACGGGTGTCAAATATCATTATTATAATTCGGTTCACAGAAAACGTATCTTAATACAAGGTGGAAACAGGGCTTTCTCTCTAGCTCGCTCGATTTCTGGGATATTGTATATAATTTACGTGCATCAGGGAGCCGGTTTCAATAAGGGGAAGACTCCGGACCTGTTCCGAGAGAGGTGGGATGGGAGATCTTTTCGAAACTCTGAATCAATTGAACCGATTGCTTCGCAAAATGATTCACTGTTTCGAAGCGCTCGAAACACGGCGCGCTGGTGACGCCTGCTGGTCAAACAGTGTAAATGCAAACAAATGTCACCCTAACTAAAACACCTTTTAAAAACAAATCGCAAATGTTTTATTGAAAGTTTGATCTATTGAATCTACAAATCATCAAAAACAATTAAATATAAGTGTCTGAATAATATGTGTTATTTTATATGGACATTACATGGACACAGTCACTCACGAGTGATAACAGATCACTACATTTTCTGTAAAGCTGCTTTGAAACTATTATGTACTGTGAAAAGCCCTACACAAATAAATGCGAATTGAATTTTATTCTTTTCTAGGGCTTGTTTGTGTGTTTTATGGTGGACGTGGCTAGTCAGAATGCTTTTCCTTTTTTATTATACAAATGTGTAATTACAAATGTCTACAACATTATGAAACTGATCCGAGATCAGGTAAAAAGAAAAACATTCACAGAGGTCACGGGCCTCTCTCTCTCTCTATATATATATATATATATATATGGTTTATATGGTACATGGTATATACACCACATATACCATATACCAATGGGACCATCGCCCTCTAGCGGCGAACCATTGACATTTCGAAAAAGTTATGACGCAACGAAGCTTGAAAATCACGTGACTATTCCAGTTTGCATACGCGCTCCGAATCACTGGTTCGAAACAAAAGATTCACAAAGGTTACGAAGTAGTGTTTCGAAACCGTCCATCATCACTACATAACATTATGTGATGTTTGTTTAATAGATGAGACAGTGTAGCATGTTTTGATTATATGTAATGCATATAAAAGAGAAAGGAATTGCAATCTTTAGGATTCTTAATAATTCAAAATATACGATGTAATGGTCCAAATGCGGGAGATCAAATGAATGCAATCATGATATTCTTTAGGATTAGTGGATTAAAAAAATAGGATATAGGAATATAGAATTAATTCTCTTCCCACTCCATCACGGTAGGTGGCGGTCTGCACCGATGACGTCAGTTCGCAGCCCGCCATTAAACCTAAAGAAGAAGAAGCGGCAGTTGTTGTTGAAGTTGCATCAGGCACAGAACAAGGTAAGTTACGTGTTTTACAAGTTAATATCTTTTCATGGGTCGCAAGTTAGATGAATAATAAATGGAAATAACTAGACTCAATCAGTTGGACTGTAGTCGTAGGGTGACATTGCGTTAAAGTTATTAGTTTCGTGTTTGAAATGCTCCCTAAGGGATCATCTGACATTTCCACCCACAGTACAAAACATATGAGATGAACAGCCGTTAATTCAAATCACTCACAAGTTTTTAACATACACAAAATTATATACATATAGCAAAACAACATTCACATTCTAAACAGTTGGTGTAGGGTCACAATAAGGTGCTAGACTCTCTACAGGTGAGATGTGTTCAATACCTCCCTTTATACGAATACAGTACTAAAATATTTTAAAGGAAAAGAATCATTAGGCTATAATTGACCTAATTGTTATTTTTCATATTCCAATGGTTGTAGTAGATTCTTTTCCGGACTTACTGTGCCAATATCTACTTTTTATATGTACATGATGCTATTATTTTACAGAAATATGAACAATAATTCATCTAAATTTTGATTTCACATTCAGATGTTGTAGGAGGTGAACAGACTGACGGACTGACTGCATTCGTTTTCATTCATCCCCCATTTGTCTCCTGTGTTTTGAACATCATGATTGGTGTAAATCAGGGCTCTCAAACTCAAATTGGCTGGGGGCCAGTGCTGTGATTGACATCTCATAGGAGGGCCATTTTAAAGGATTAGTTCACTTTTAAAAAAACTTTTGCTGATAATTTACTCACCCCCATGTCATCCAAGATGTCCATGTCTTTCTTTCTTCAGTCGAAAAGAAATTAAGGTTTTTGATGAAAACATTCCAGGATTTTTCTCCATATAATGCACTTTGCTGGGCAGCAAACAGTTCAAGGTCCAAAAGACAGTTTCAGTGCAAACTGTTCAAAGGGCTTTAAACGACACCAGACGATGAATAAGGGTCTTATCAAGCGAAACGATCGCTCATTTAAAAAATAAATAACAAAGTTTAAGTTGTATAAGCTCAAATGCCCGCCTTGCTCTGTTCTGTGTGACTCTCCTGTTCGAACTCGTTCATCAAAAAGAACGAATCTTTTTCCGAGTCAATTCGTTCATTTCGTTCGTTAAATGAACCAAATGACTCGAAAAAAGATTTGTTCATTTTGATGAACGAATTCGAACAGGAGAGTCACGAACGTGCATCACAGAACAGAGCAAGGCGGGCATTTGAGCTTATAAAACTTAAACTTTGTTATTTATTTTTTAAATGAGCGATCATTTCGCTTGATAAGACCCTTATTCATCGTCTGGAATCGTTTAAAGCCCTTTGAACAGTTTGCAGTTTGCACTGAAACTGTCTTTTGGACCTTGAACCGTTTGCTGCCCAGCAAAGTCCATTATATGGAGAAAAATCCTGGAATGTTTTCATCAAAAACCTTAATTTCTTTTCGACTGAAGAAAGAAAGACATGGACATCTTGGATGACATGGGGGTGAGTAAATTATCAGCAAAAGTTTTTTTAAAAGTGAACTAATCCTTTAACATTCAAGCACAACAAGAACTACCTATCAGGCCCTGTGAAAGTGAAGCTCCAACCAACTCCAAAAACCCTGCCTGGAAGTTTCTAGTAATCCTTAAGACCTTGTTCGGGTTGGGGCTAAAAATTGCTTTAATGGCACTTCATAATTACCGTAATTATGAGATTCCAACTTGTAAAAAGCTGTCACGGTCTCCTAGGGATTGTAATTATAACTTGTTACCTATGAAGTTTCTGAGAGCTCCTACTAGCACCACATAACCGCTGTACCACCACCTGACTGCTGCAGATTTATTCAGGCGTTGATAGACTTGCATAATTCCCAGTCCGAGGACGTGAACGGCTTTAAATAGAGCGCCACGAAATGACGGTAATTACGACACGGCTAAACTCTGCAGGACATGAACTGAGTTTGACACCCCTGATTTAGAGTATTTCCATTGCTCAAGATGCTTTACAAAATATAAGCGTCACTTGATTTCATGTTAATTTCAGGAATGTTCAAATGTCAGCCGACCAGGAAGCGAAAAAAGATGAACTGCTTGCTCTAACAAGCATATATGATGAAGAGGAGTTTCACCAGGCGGAGTCCGAAGAGGAGGGTGAGATTCATCTGTGCCTAGAGCTTCCTCCAAACTTCAAACTGCTAGTCAAGGGTGAGACTTTTTAGCGGATGTTTAGACCTTGTTCTAACATATTCATGGAGTCGTATTTTGTGTGCGCATATATATATATATGTATATATTAAATATATATATTTAAACTTATAAAAAAATATATATTATTATATAATATTTATATATTTATGTTTTTTTGCAGGACAGAAATCCACAGAGTATAACTTATCATTTCTACCTCCATTGGTTCTGAGTTTTGAACTTCCTACAGACTACCCTTCAGTATCGTCTCCCGTTTTTACTTTAAGCTCCAAATGGCTCACAAGAGTCCAGGTGAGTCCTGTTTAGTAATGTCCCGAAATGTGTGTAATGTTATTGTTGTAATTTTGTTATTTTTGCTTAAAATTGTAGTTTTTAATCATAGCTTTCTGTGACGCTCACTTTTCTCTGCTGACAAATGTGAGATCATGCAGCATGTAAAGGAGTAGTTCACTTCAGAATTAACATTTCGTCGTCCCCCACGTCATCCAAGATGTTCATATCTTGCTTTCTTCAGTAGAAAATTAAGGTTTTTGAGGAAAACATTCCAGGATTTTTCCCCATATAGTGACTTCAATGGGGTCCGACCGACGGTTTGAAGGTCCAAATGTCAGCTTCAGTGCAGATTCAAAGTCTCGACACGATCCCAGCCGAGGAATAAGAGTCTGATCTAGACAAACGATCGGTCATTTTCTAAAAAAAAGTATATAATATACTTTTAAGCACAAATGCTCGTCTTCCACTAGCTATGCGATGCGCCACACATTACGTAATCATGTTGAAGGGTCGCGCATTTAATAGAAATACCGACCTAGTGTTTATAAAGCGAAAGTTCAAAGTCAAACGCCCTTTACAAAAAATTTAATAAATAAAAGAGAAAACAACAATGTTGGACGATTTTGAAGTTGGAGGAGAAAATGAGATGGGGTTTTTCGCCCTACCCTACATTTTTTAACCTGAACACGCGTGACCTTTCAACCTTTTTACGTAATGTGTGTCGCATAGCTAGTGCAAGACGAGCATTTGTGGTTAAAAAGTAAAAACACATTTTAAATTGCAAATCGCATTTTTAACCAGACAATTCGTAATTACATATCCATGTCCATTTGTCTAAAAAGCAGTCATCAAGCAATTAGTCATACTCGCATAAATGTAACTTTTTCTTTTGTTTAAACAGCCAGGGACAATTAATTGAGTTTAAATACTGATAAGTCAGCATCTTTTAGAAGAATAGTTCACTAAATAAATGTCATAATTTTCCCTCTGTCATTGCAAACCTGCATGGATTTCTTCAGTGGATCACAAAAGGAGAAGTTCAGAGAAATGTTCATGATTTTCCGGACCATCATGAAAGTGATTGTGGACCAGGGGGTTTCATCCCAATCACCCTGTCACAGCAACTTTGACATTGGTAAATGGTGTTAGTTTGGGGATATCAGTTTGTTTGACCAGTGGAAGTCAAACAAAGCCCTACGCAGTTATCATTTTCACATCCTGCGCCACGTTGTTTAAATGGCAAATGCATTTGCGCCTGTTTGTGCGCCCATGGGCGGCTGGTCTGAAAGCGGGGTGTGTTCAGGTGCATTGTTGACACGTTGCTATTTTGAGGCAACTGAAATACACTGCGGTATTTGTTTTTGTTATTTAAAGGACGCATTAGTAATGTGCGCCTATAGGCGGGTCCACAACGCGTGTACACTCACAGGGACGCGCAGCTTCACACAAATACATGCCAAATATTAAAAATAAAAGGATTACAATGTAAAAGATTATTATTGTGTACATAAAGATATGGTGGAATCCGGCTTGTCCCGTAGATGGTCTGTTCGTGCTTTAACCTCGCGCACGAGCAGATCCGTTTGCTCTCTGGAGACGCGTTCAGTCTTTCCGCTTGCACATTCCTCTGTAAATAGCAAATCCACCATGGCGTGAGCACAACTTTTTTAAAAGGAATGGGAGATGAGACACGTTACACCCAAAACACACCCATTACTCATTAAAGGGTTAGTTCACCCAAAAATGAAAATTCTGTCATTAATTACTCAGCCTCATGTTGTTCCAACCCCGTAAGACTTTCGTTCATCTTCGGAACACAAATTAAGATATTTTTGATTAAATCTGAGAGCTGGATCACTCCTCCATAGGCTTCTTAAGGGATCGAATCTGGCCGGCCCAGAAAAGTTATTAAAGACATTGTTAAAATAGTCCGAGTGACTACAGTGGCTCAACCTTAAGTTTATCAAGCGACGAGAATACTTTTTGTGCGCAAAAAACAAACAAGAATAACGACTTTATTCAACTATTCATTTCCTTCCCTGTGGGCCGTGATATTTCACGTAGTGATATTGCGCAAAGCTTCTAGGTTGCACGTCACACGCAGGCTCACGATTGGCCGACGCTGGTCATGTGTGTGATGTACAACCTTGAAGCTTAGCGTAGTTTCACTACGTGAAATATCACGGCCCACAGAGAAGGAAATGATTAGTTGAATAAAGTCGTTATTCTTGTTTGTTTTTTGCGCACAAAAAAGTATTCTCGTCGCTTGATAAACTTAAGGTTGAGCCACTGTCGTCACTCGGACTATTTTAACGATGTCTTTCATAACTTTTGGGCCGGTCAGTGTCGATCCCTTTAGAAGCCTATGGAGGAGTGATCCAGCTCTCAGATTTCATCAAAAATATCTTAATTTGTGTTCCGAAGATGAACAAAAGTCTTACGGGGTTGAAACAACTTTGAGGGAGAGTAATTACTGACAGAATTTTCATTTTTGGGTGAACTAACCCTTTAAGAGAATAGGGACAACCCTTTTAGACCATGCGCTGGGAGCACCGACCATTTTTCCCGTCGTTAAAATAGCAAAAGTGGATTCGGACACGCACTAAGTGCACTTCCTCCGTGCGCTTTAGACCATGCGCTTAGATCATTAAAATAGGGCCCCTAATGTAAGTGGTGCAGACATTACGTATATCTTTTCTGCTGCTGTAGTATTTCTGACGTGATTGATATGTGGCATTCTATCATAATCTTAGATGATCTTCCACTCTCACTCCATCAGATCACTGCGCTTTGCAGGAGGCTGGATGAGCTTTGGGAGGAGAACCAAGGCAATGTGGTTCTTTTTACCTGGATCCAGTTCCTAAAGGAAGAGACTCTGGATTTCCTGGGAATACAGTCTCCGCTTGAAATCCAAAGCTCTTGCGTTCAGCATCAATGCGAATCCGGTCAGAAAGAAGCCGAAGACATTTCTGGAGATAAAAGCAAAGCACAAGATTTAGACCCGAGAGCTGTTCAAGAAGTTGACCCTCACACGGATATACTGACTCAGCTGCTGGATTTTGACGAAGCTCAGAAGCAGAAGGTGTTCGACGGGAAGGTGTTCTGTTGTGGCATCTGCTACTCGGAGAAGCTGGGATCCGACTCTTTGCTCTTCAAAGAGTGTCAGCATGTTTACTGCAAGGCCTGCATTAAGGAATACTTTCAGATCCAGATAAGAGACGGCAAAGTTCAGTGCCTTAACTGCCCTGAGCCCAAGTGTATGTCCCTGGCCACTCCCACACAGGTATCTTTGCCTTTTTTTTATGATTGTGTCATTATGTGCTCATATGAATAGTAATAGATACTATGAATAGGTAATGTAGGGCCAGCTTGAAAGATGCGTGGAAATTTCATCAACTATCCAGAGCAAGTTTATTATTTGTTCATGTTTTTTTAAATGCAATTTCAAGCACAAGAAGACACAGAACAGAAGTGAACTCCATTCGGCACTCGTGGCCGTCTGATAGACTCATAGGGGCTGTTTAAGCGACACGATTTTCAACTAAAAACTGAAGACTTTGGTAACACTTTACTTCAAGGGGTGTGCATAAGACTAACATGACACCTTCATAATCATGACATGACACATGTTTGACATGTTTTATGCATGTTTATGACAACTGTCATTAAGTGTCATTCGCTCAGTTATGACATTTTTAATGCAAATATGACATTGTTTGAAATGTCTTTGTTATGACACCTTGACATAAACCAATACATCATAACCTGTCAGTGTCTTTGTCATGACAACTTGACATTACTAAGACAACACAACCTGTCATAAACATGACCTAGCAGATTAATTATCAAACTTAAGAAACCACTTAGCTTTATTGGTAAACAGTACATTAAACTGTCAGGTGGTTGGTTTTGACATTGGCTGTCATGAGGCCATTATAACTTTTTAATGACAAATTCAATTTGTACCACTGTAGTTGAGGTCAATAAAAATATTCATGACACAGTTATAATGGCCTCATGACAGCCAGTGTCAAAACCAACCACATGACAGTTTAACTTAATTTAATGTCAAGTTGTCATGACAAAGACACTGACAGGTTATGATGTTATGGTTTATGTCAAGATGTCATAACAAAGACATCTTAAACAATGTCATATTTGCATTAAAAATGTCATAACTGAGCGAAAGACACTTAATGTCAGTTGTCATAAACATTCATAAACCCTACCTCATATTCATGACATATGTCATGTCATGTCATGGTTATGAAGGTGTCATGTCAGTCTTATGCACACCCCTTCAAGGAAAAGCGCGACTTTTAATGCGTTTTGGCCGTCTATTTACATGAAAATAGCATTTTGGGGGCCCGAAAACGGGTTTCAAAATTCAAAGTGCAAGTTTTTGAAAACGATGCCCTCATCATCTCTGTAAACTACAAAACGGTGACCTCATGCACATGTGTATTATGCGTTTAGTCTATAACCTTGAAAGCTAATGAAAGGATACTAGGAATAACAAGGTGGGTGTACGGACATCATCATCATCACAAGTGGTTATAAGGATTACACAAATCACAATATAACATTTTGTCATCATGAAAAATGAAAGGTTTCTTACAACAGACTCAAGGATGATACATGTTTTCCAAGCTTGTGTGTTCAAAGGTTTTGACATTTTCTTAAAGGAAGTAAAACGGGACTTTATATCAGAGGAGGACATTCTACAATTGGGATTACATTACAGTGAATGTTTCTGGCTTTGTGAAGATGAAATTTACCCAGAAGACAAAGTAACAATACAGTATTCTCAAGATTAACATCCTTAGAATGAAAATCGGACAATAAACACGATAGATCATTTAGGCATGTGCGTTCGGCTCGCGTATGTGTGTGTGCGCGTAGTCTTTCTTTATAAAGTCACATCGCCAGCTACTTGTCTGACATCAATAATACAGCTTTATTAGTCGTTTTCACAGATCCGTTTGAACAGGGATCATTTTGACAACGTTGTCATCTGTACAAAAAAACACGTTTCAGTTTTTAGCACATCGTTGTCGTGTAAACGTACCGTTAAGAGTGTGCACACAGAAAGCCTGAGTACTGAATCGAGTTTTCCTTCTTGTATTATCATACTTGAATGGAAAAATACACACAGAATAGTAAAAGAGAGTATCCTTGTTGTAAACACAGTTGGTTATATCTTTTCCCTGAACCATTGGGTGAAAATCTGATTTGTTTATTTGTACAGGGATAATTCACTTTATATACTGGTACCAGTCTTTGCTTGAAACTTAATTCCAACTGTAGTCTTTAGTTACAACAGTGTCCTATAGAGCCGTGTTCATTCAATATTGCACAATACATCACAATACCTATCTAATGCTCACATGACGCCATTTTACACCTGCTTTTAACCCTTTAAACCCTTGAAAGTCACTCAGAGGTCCTTAGAAAAACCAAAATGTGTCTCAAGGCTTTGGGGCACAGAACAAACACTTATTTAAAAAAGAAGAGGTTTTAGATTTATAATAATTGTTTGGGTGCAATACCAAAATTTTCCATTAGATGCCAGCATTTGTGATTTGCAGTAAGTACAGTATCATTTCTCTACAGTACATTTTTTACACAGACATCCATATCAACACACCCACACAATTATAGCTGCATGATATTATTAAATTGGCTTTATAATACAGCAAAATCAGAAAATGTGAGTATTTGCTTAATAGGCCAAATCAGAGAAAATGGCACCATCTGCTAAAAAAAATTCAATACATCAAAATCAAATACTTTAGTCAAATATATGATCTTTTGTCAGAATCAAACTTTGGCCCAGATGACACACAAACCCTAACAAATACATAGACTAGTTTGAACTAGAGAACACTGTAACAAAAACATCTTAGTCAGATTTAGGAATAATTTTGCAGCTTAATGTCATAAAGGAATGCAGATGCAGTAAAATGCAACAATCCTTTCTTTACACTACTGTAAAGTGATCTTACATTAGATGAAAAGCACTAGAGAAGAAAGGTTCAAATACCAAAAGAATTTGAAAATGAACTCTGTATGCAACACATTGCAGTATACGGTCTATTACAGTATAGTAAAAAATAATAATAAAGTAAATTCAGCACCTTTCTCTAAATTTCATTACAGTGTACAGTACTATAACAGTTTATTGGTCTTCTGACAAAAGACTTTCTCTACCTTAGGACTAGGAGGTCATCTCTCATTTTTTGCAAAAATACGTTGTTTCCTGATTTTCCTGTAGTATACAGTGTGTGTAAGTAGTATAAAAACCCTGTAGATGATTCTTTCAGCTCTCCAGTGTAGGATACGTTTTCGAATCTGATTGGTATGTCATCAGTTTTGCTACTTAAACAGCACACATGTCTTAACCCCCTGGGGTCCTTCGGCCCAAATGGACCCGAAGCATTTAATTATTATTATTTTTTTTAAATCATAGCTTTATCGGAATGGTCCGAAATTTGGTGACTTTGTTGGTACTTGGTATATAAACACCCCAAAAAATTCGGGACAGGATTTAAATAGTCTAAGTGGTTGTAAAAAAAATAGTCACACTCAGGACCTTCGGGTCCAAATGGACCCGCATAGGAAATGAATGGGAAATTGGCAAAAATGTGAAAATACAGAGTTTGTCCACCAGATGGCATCCATCTTATTTCAAAAATTGCTTTCATGAGGCCTAGGCTTGACTCTAAAATGAAATACAGCTTAAAAAAAAAAAAAAATCTATTATATTCAATGGGGAAAAAATGGGTCATAATTATTGCATTAATATTAATTATAAATCATTTTTATTTTTGAAATGATCTCAAAACACCAAAAAAGAAAAGAAAAAATATTATAAAAAAAAAGAAAAGAAAAAAAAGATGATTTTTTTTTTTATAAATATTAATCCCACCCTTTCGGCCGATTTGGCCCTGAAGGTCCTGAGTGTGACTCTGAAATGATGAAGGACCCGGAGAAAACATTAAGTTCACATTGTTATACTTGAGTTAATTATATGATGTGTTTGTGTTTTATGAATGAGCACATGGTTAAACTTGTGTAAAGTGTAGAGGTCTGCTAAAAGTGTGTTTGTGTTGAGACCTGAATGAATGGTTTGGGACATTGCTCATATGATAATAGGTGAAGCTTCTTGTGGGTGAGGATGAGTTTGCCCGCTACGATCGTCTTCTGCTGCAGTCCAGTCTGGATCTGATGGCCGATGTTGTGTATTGCCCCCGCATGAGCTGCTGTATGGCTGTGATGGTCGAGCCCGACTCCACCATGGGCATCTGTCCCTCCTGCCGATATGCCTTTTGTACCCTCTGCAAGAGAAGCTATCACGGCCTTTCCAACTGCATAGCGACCGCTGGTAAGATACGGGTTTGAGTTACTGATTCATTGAATGAGTCACTTCTGGCTAATTTGTTGCCTGATTCTGATATTAGTATTTCCATAAATGTATTGGATGCTCAGTGACCAGCTGTCTTGCTACAGAATGTGAAGTACAGGCACTTGGTTAGTCAAAAGGTGTGCTTTTCTTTAACAGACGAGCTTCGCAGTTTGCGGGATGAGTACAGTTCTGCAAGCGAAGAGGGAAAGAAGTTCCTTGAAAAGCGTTTTGGGAAGCGGGTCATCCAGAAGGCGGTGGAGGAGTCTTTCAGCACAGACTGGCTGAAGAGTAACTCTAAACAGTGCCCTTGCTGTGGCTCTCATATAGAGGTCAGTAGTACATGCCACTCATTCTCTAAATGTGTCTGAAATGAAATGCCATGAATAGTTCGGCTGATCCCAGTCAGATGCGTTTCTCTTTGGAAGAATTACAGAAGATGCATTCTTGTGTTAAATAACAGCTGGACTGCAGCAGAATGGAAAATAATTTAAAACATTGAGGCCGATAGCCTAGTGGACAGTGCTCTGACATGTGGCGCTTTTCCTGATCCATAAACCACGGATTATAAGACATTTAAGATATGGAATTTCGGACAATAGTGTCAAAAATGCTAAAAATCTTAATTTAAACATTAGGTAACATTTTCTATGAAGCCTGTATTTATAATGTATTATAAGGGTATTCTTAATGCATTATAATGCATGCATAACGCCTATAATATGTTGTATCATCTGATAAATATTCATAAGTTACAATACATTATTGAACAACGGGATAAACCCACTATTTGTGGTTATAACTTTTAAGAGTACAATGCATTATAATGCAGGCCTTATCTGGTGTTATAATGCATTAAGAATACCCTTATAATACATTATAAATACAGGCTTCATAGAAAATGTATCATCTGATAAATATTCATAACAGTTGCAATACATTATTGCACAACAGGATAAACCCACTATATGTGGTTATAACTTTTAAGAGTACAATGCATTATAACACCAGATAAGGCCTGCATTCATAGTGCATCATAAGGGTATTCTTAATGCATTATAATGCATGCATAACACCTATATGTTGTATCATCTTATAAATATTCATAAGTTACAATACATTATTGAACAACGGGATAAACCCACTATTTGTGGTTATAACTTTTAAGAGTACAATGCATTATAATGCAGGCCTTATCTGGTGTTATAATGCATTAAGAATACCCTTATAATACATTATAAATACTGGCTTCATAGAAAATGTTGTATCATCTGATAAATATTCATAAGTTACAATACATTATTGCACAACAGGATAAACCCACTCTATGTGGTTATAACTTTTAAGAGTACAATGCATTATAACACCAGATAAGGCCTGCATTATAATGCATTAAGAATACCCTTATAATACATTATAAATACAGGCTTCATAGAAAATGTTGTATCATCTGATATTCATAACAGTTACGATACATTATTGCACAACAGGATAAACCCAGTATTTGTGGTAATAACTTTTAAGAGTACAATGCATTATAACAGCAGATAATGCCTGCATTCATAGTGCATCATAAGGGTATTCTTAATGCATTATAATGCATGCATAATGCCTATATGTTGTATCATCTGATAAATATTCATAAGTTACAATACATTATTGAATAACGGGATAAACCCACTATTTGTAGTTATAACTTTTAAGAGTACAATGCATTATAACACCAGATAAGGCCTGCATTCATAGTGCATCATAAGCGTATTCTTAATGTGTTATAATGCATGCATAACACCTTATAAACATGTGTGAAAGTGCTTTTCTCATGTTTCCCGTTTCTTCAGAAGGTTCATGGCTGTAACAAGATGACCTGTTGCTCCTGTCAGAAGTATTTCTGCTGGATCTGTCTGGGAGCTCTCAGCAGAGTGAACCCCTATAGCCACTTCAACAACCCCAGCTCACCATGCTATAACCAGTGAGTCGTTCATATACTGTCTTCAATAAGCCCTTATATGCGTTTACATCCACAGTCTACCCATAATGCTTAGCAACCCGACAAGGACATGCGAGTGTCCTAAACTGTTTATCGAGGCTTCTTGTGATCGGCACACATCATTTTTTGCTATTACTCTAAAACATGTCAGGGTAGCAGAGTGAAATCAATGTGAAAGCCACTCCAAAAGAAGGCAAAGTGACGAGTACAAACAGAGCCACCCGTGAGCATTACTCGCCGTCATGTCGTTCCAAACCCGTAAGACTTTTGTTCATCTTCCGAACACAAATGAAGATCTTTTTGATGAAATCTGAGAGCTTTCTGTCCCTCCATCGACAGCTTCGCAACTACCACTTTGAAGCTTCAAAAAGTTCATAAAGAGATCGTAAAACGAATCTAATCGGAACCATATGAATTGAGCGCTTTAGTCCAAATTTTCTGAAGAGATTAGATCAGAATCCCCATCGGATCGCAATCTTGAGCTGAAAATAGTTGTAAATATCTTAAAGGGATAGTTCACCCAAAAATGAAAATTAGCCCATGATTTACTCACCGTCAAGCCTTCCTAGCTGTGTTTGACATTCTTCTTTCAGACAAATACAATCAGAGTTAAGCCCCGTACACACCGGGACGAATATCGGCGCGCGCGTTATTCGTCAGCGTTTTTCAACGCGTTTTTTGTGTTCACACCCAAACGATTTCCGCTGGCGATGAGCCGAGTGAACATGCAAATTCATTCCCTGACATTAGATGGCGCTTAATGTAAAACAGAAGTAGTCCTATGTTGTAGTCGCTGTCGCGTTTGTCATATAGTTCGTTATGTTCCGACACCAACGAGACCAGCAGCTCTACATTCATCTTCCCTTGCATCTTCCTCGTCTTATTTCTCCCCGGCAGTGTAGACCATAGATATCCATAATAAAGGCCATATTTGGCCAGCAGCCCAGACGAGACAACTAGCCTTTATTATGGATATCTATGGTGTAGACCCGGGCTATTCAATTGGCGGCCCGTGGGCCACATGCGGCCCGCCAATCATCTCCATCCGGCCCCCAACCGCCCTCCTCCTCTTATCCTGGTGGTGCGGTTAAATTTGTTTAGATATGCGCGTGGCCGCAGTGGCGCCTGCAGCTGTACGGATATACGTATTCTGCGTACCATGAGCGCTCAGACTGAACTGAGAAACGTTTCTCAAGTTTACTTTGAACTTCGCAGCATAGTGTATAACGGAACGCAAGCTTACAGGAGTTGCGTTTACTCCCGGTCCCGGACACTATTATTTAACAGCGTTGATACATCTAGTGAGAAGCGGTTCAATTCAACACACCTGTCTGTTACAAGCCACAAATCACTCAATGATTTAACAGTTTTAAATCGGATGAAACAGCCTCAACATTCCAACGCGACTGATGAGGTAAACAGCAGAAACATTGTGCCATGAATGAATTAGAAGACTTTAAATCCCTTAATCACCAGCCTTACAAACATTTACCATGAATGTACTGTAGTAATTTACCATAGTTTGGGCAGAAATTTGGAATATTTAATACTTAGTTATAGTAAATAGAGTTGGGTATCGAGAACCGGTTCCATTTTAGAACCGGTAACAAATTTCCCAAAACCGGGGATTCGATAAGAAGCACGCATTACGATTCCTCTTATCGATTCCTGACTTTGGGACAGTTGCAAATTCGTTATTTCAAATGTAGGCGCGTGGCAAGCACGTTCATAATAGAAGCGACGAGCATGCGGTGCGTGGCGCTCGTTTTTGCAGGCGCGCAGGTCATGTGACAAAAAACAACGACCTTTCTGTAACATCGAAAGCTCGGCCAAACAGCTGATCATAGCTGAACAGGGCATGTTTTTATTTCTCATCTCCATAAATATATCTAGTAGCCTAGTAAAGCTAATGCGAGCGCTATAAATCAATTAATCCTTTGCTGATACGCCCTCGTCTGCATCATGGAGAGCGCAGTTCATGGTTGCATAGCAACGACAGACGCCACGGGAGCGCAAGCGCTTGTGGAAAGGAGGAGAAAGCGGCGCGGCCCCGCTTCTCCATGCATTTTTAGACGCGATATGTGAACGGTCCCTAATTCAGGAATCTATGTGGCTTAAAATCGTTTTTGTTTTGTTTAAAATGGAGATCACGATTACATACATCAGACAACTACATATGTATAGTCTAATAGTCTTTCTTTTTAAAAACTCGTTTGAATCATTAATTCAAACACTATTACTCCAGTAAAACAAGTATTTATGAATTAATTAATGTAATCAACACCTTTATATGAAGAGACTCCTTTCACTTTAGCCATTTTATTGGATATTGCTTAAAATTGGCAAGAATAAAAGGTAGAAATATTTATTCTTCAAGTATTTGCCCTTTTTTCTCTCTCCAAAAAATATTGGAATCGGAAACGAATCGATAAGAACCGGATTCGATAAGCAGAATCGGAATTGGAATCGCTAAAAATGAAACGATACCCGACCCTAATAGTAAATTATATTGCATTAGATTTATTAGGTGGGTAGAGGAATTTATAATTCGTTGTGTGTATAGTTTTTACCTGTGTTTAGGCATTTCTCTATAGTGGTAGTGAGTAAATGAGTAGCCATGCATGGTTTTTACCTGTGGTTACCAAGTCTCAGTGTCAGAATTTTTAATTTAAGCCTATAAGAATTATGAATAAAATATTTCTTACCAATAGCTATGAGCATGTATAATTTATATATTTGTACACAACTGTAAATAAGTTATTTATTATGGTCTTATAAATGTGCATACTGTTGGGTACCACATTTCCAAGTAAATACAATACTTTTTTGGTTTAATTTAGCTTATTTATTAATACGGTTATGTTTCAATAAGTAATAAATAATGTTTCAATAAATCAGCTAAACCCACCGGCCCTCCTCAACTTTTCGATTCAATAATCCGGCACTCGAATGAAGCTAATTGAATAGCCCTGGTGTAGACGCTACTTGGCGCATCTTCTTCGCCGCTACGTATGTGTGCTCGGCAAGACCGTTTTGTGTTTGAGCGCCCCCAAGTTGTGTTTTACTGTAACTTCAGAAGCTCCAGACACGTGAGCAAAAGCGCAAATCTCATTGGTCGGATAGTTTTTGATGCGGCGCGTCAAACCAAAAAAACGAACCCGAGGCGTTTAAAAAAAAATGACGCTTTTACGCGTGGCGCTTTTCGCGTCGGTGTGCACACTCACATTGGCGCCCTTTGTTTAGTCACGAGGCGTTAAACGTCGGCCCGGTGTGAACAGGCCTTTATATTAAAAAAATATCCTGGCTCTTCCAAGCTTTATAATGGCAGTGAATGGTGCCTTTAGATTTTTAAGCCCAAAAAAGTGCATCCATCCATCATAAAAGTAATCCATACAGGGGGTTAATTAAAGCCTTCTGAAGCGAAGCGATGCGTTTGTGTAAGAAAAATCTATATGTATAACTTTATCAACTAAAATAACTAGCTTCCAACAGACGGCCATACGCATCGCTTACACTACTCCTAGATCAGACGTGTCAGGTGTTAGTCTTTTGCCGTAATTTGACTTGCACCTTTTTTTAGTTGATAAATATGGATATTTATCTTACACAAACGCATGGCTTCGCTACAGAAGGCCTTATTAACCCCCTGGAGTCGTATGGGTTACTTTTATAATGGATGAATGCACTTTTTTGGGCTTAAAAATCTAAGGTACCATTCACTGCCATTATAAAGTTTGGAAGAGCCAGGATATGTTTTAATATAACTCTGATTGTATTCGGCTAAAGGAAGAAACTCATATACACCTAGGATGGCTTGAGGGCGAGTAAATCATGGGGTATATTTCGTTTTTGGGTGAACGATCCCTTCAAGTCAATGGGATCAGTGACTTTTACCATTTACATTTTCACATCTTGTAATATTTGCGCGTTTTTATTTTTTGTAATATCGATTATTTTCTTAGCCAGTTTTTTTTTTTCTAGGAGATTCTCCTAGAAAAAGAATTTAGAATTTAGAACTCCTAGAATTTTCTCAAATTCCAGTTCAGCTTTCTCTCTTGAGTTTTCTTCCTTTGCAAAAACAATTCCTGGTCTTAGTCATATATAATTGATTTCAGCTAAAATGGATGGTGCATTTGCGGTGTGTTTATTTATTATTTATGTTCTGCCCTAGATTGTTTCAGGGAGTGGAAATGGAAGATGAAGAAGGCTTTGGAAGTGACGAAGATGACTGATCCACCGTAAATGAACAGCTTAAAGGATATAACTTCATCCAGGGCACTTCTGGACTATCATGAACATCTCTCAGAATGTATTTGCCTCATATTTACCCTTTGTGTTTTACTTTCACACCACATTCAAATTCCAGTTCAGCTTTCTGTTACACATACACACATCCCTTCAAATAGTTTTACTGGAATTTGTGGACAAAACCCATTTAAATACAGCCATGCTGAAATCAGTCTAGCAGGAGTATGTGCAAAACTACAGATTATATATATTTTTTAGTTAATGAATTTGGCTCCTTTGCAATAATGTTGGCTTTCAACAAGATTACTGTTTATTTGGCTATTGTTAATGTTCATTTAATGATGGAGTTTTAGACAAATGTTGCATGTTTGCAAGTAAACGAGTTGGCACTTTATCAAGATTTCAGGTTAGAATGAATATACATTTAGTGACAAGTTTTATCAGATTGTCTCTGCTGTTTTTATGCAAGTTGAAAGGAAGAGTGTGTCTACCATCCAGATGATCAATGAGCTCGCACAAGGCAGTCATAAAACAAATGTAATGTAGCATCTGTATCATTTAATAAAATGCTGAACTATTATTATGTTTTGTGTAGTCTTGTCACTATCACACTACACAGACGATTACTCAATATATGGGTTTTTAGGTGTGGGGCCAAGAAATGTCATGATGCGATAAGGACACGAGGTATACCGCCCTTACCATCGTCTGCGTATGTATAGAAGCTGACACTTGAACAATAAACATTGACCATGTATCTGTGTCTCCGTGGTCATTTCTGCCCATACCTGTACGTTCTTGTCTGAAAAGGGCTGATATTTGAATAAAATCGAAGTACTTCAAGCCACACCAGATACTACTGTTACTTTTGATATTAACCCATTCATTATTCCATTTCTGTTTATCAAACGTCTCTGAATCTTGATCAGTTGTTGAATCTTTTTATGTTCACAAGTATTTACACTTGAACACATTTTGCTGAAAATTAAACCGTGGAAAGCAAGAACAATCTGATCTAATTTCTAAACAGAACTTCTGAAATGTGACTGGATTGATTCAGATGGACAAAAACGAGTCCATGTAAACCGTTTCTACGAGACCCGGAGCTTCTAGCGGCACGGACTCTACCTTTTTTTTATTAATGTAGAAAGCAAGATATGTTCTCTTTCCTCCCGATCACAGTAACAGTACTGGAGCATCTTTCTGTATACTGTAATGCACTCAAATGGATATTCTTGATTTGAATAGTAACACATGCTAAAGAATTCGCACAAAAAAAAAAAAAGCAAACTGTTTAATGGGTACAAAAGAAAGTGTGTATTGCAATTCAGTGCTTATGCAACAATTTCTTAAATAAACCAACTGACTGGAAGGAGTAACATTTCCTAGGTCAGAAAATGGACAAAACTGCTTGGACACATACAATGAGCAGACAAGTGTGTTGTTAACAGCCTAGGATTGTGGTCTCGAGTCCAGGCGGGATGACGGCGGGTTTCCTGATGATGGACTATCCTTTGAGTGAAGACAAGCCAGCCCTCATGATCTCATCAACCAGAAGGATGTTGCTGGCAATTACAGTGCTGTGCAGAAGAGAGAGAGAGAGAGAGAGAGAGAGAGAGACTGGTGAAAAAAAAAAAAAGGCTCTTTGATGCCTTCAGGAACCTTTTAACTTCATTAAAGTTGTCCATCACGTGATACAGTGGGAAATAACCAGTCTGAACTGGAGGGCTGATTCTACTCTTGTGCATTTTTATTTCGTGTCAGTCAGCCTTATCAGAAGCTCACGAGATGAGATGTAAGAGTTGTTGTGTTTTAATGATGTGCTGCACTGTTCATTCAAAACATTGCAGAAAGAGAGAATTGTCCAGACCGTTTATTTTGTAATTGACCTCATGTTAACCTCAGGTAAAACCTATACATGCCCTCCTCCAAGCCATGGTTAACAAGAGAAGTATATGGCTATACAACTAAATGTGACTAGTGCGGGCAAAATGAGTCACAATTAACACGTTTTCACAAATGAGTTATTTCCACATTCTCCATTTAAAAAAAATCTTCAAAATGTATGATTTGTTTGAATCAGAATAAAAAATGACTGAGCTACTAAATCGGTAGTTTAAGTCCATTTTGAGAAAAATCGAGGAAGTTTTCAGAAATTTTTATTTTTATCATTTTATAATAAATAACAAACAGCCTAATATATATATATATATATATATATATATATATATATATATATATATATATATATATATATATATATATATATATTCAGACCTACTGTACCCCTGGATGTAATATGTTACACATCAGATTTTCCCCAACAGTTAACCGACCATTTATTTAAGACAACAGATAATGTGTGCATGAATACACGCCAAGACAGACATTTTTGAAATACTGGGGTCTCACCAGGAGTGGAGCAGTTGCTTCTTCACACAGTAGTTATCCCACACACCGGCCTCTCCTGCAACCATGGGTTCACCTACAAACAACACACTGATGTTAAACCAGACAAGGATGCAGATGTTCTCTTCCAAAACACCACAAACATCTGAAATGAGCTCACAGGTGGAGAGAGTAGTTCACATTTAACACATATATAAACAGGAATGTGCACCAAAGCCAAATATCTTATTTGGATAGGAATGGATAATGGCTTCAAAGGGAATAAACTCTACTGGATAATAGGAGAAACGCTGGGCAGACACTTCTCGACTGCTGGATAACGGGTCAGCCGGGCGAAGGGCTGGGCGATGTGGCCAAAAAAAAAAGATCGTGATAACATTTTTCATATCAGTCGATTTTGATAGAAAAAGAAATAAGTTTTAAACTGCTCCTTATTGTTAGAACATGACAAACACCACGTTTAAATAAATATCTTTACGGGTGACACTGTTTCAAGTCTTGAAACAGGTTTGTGTCTCCTGACTTTGACGTGTGTGTTTAGCACAGGCTGCACTATTAACAATATTACGTTTCATCTCTAAGAAATGCTCAGCTGACAGTAGCTTGAGTTGACAGTAGCAGTAGCTGGAGTTTGGATGAAGATATACATTTATGTTCATTAACAAAAAGGGTTACATTGGTAAAAATGACAAACCTCAGAATTTTTTGTTAAAATGAAAAGATTCTGACTGACTATTAAAATGAACCATTGCTCTTCCGTAGCAGCATACACTTAGATCATGATCAACAGTTCAAATCATGCATTTATCAATCCCAATGATCTTTATGGGCCGCCCTAGCCAGGGGAAAGTGTGCTATAGCGGTTTAAACTCATTCACACACGTGTATGGTGAAGTGATTTTAGTGTAAGCTCTATGGATGACATGAGCGCAATGTATATTCTCAAAAATAAGAGCTTGACGAGAGTAATATCAACTAAGATGCTGAATCATAGACATATCATATAGTAGAAAATTTTTATTTTAATGTTTCAAACCTTGTATGATACGATACATGATATGTTTTCCGTCTAACTCTCTCCCAGAGCTGACAAGCATTTTGTATTCTTTATCATTTGTTCGGATTTGCATTTATGTGTGTGTTTTTAGACCCGTTTTCATCCGATTGCAGATGCAACTGATTTGGGGATTTTAACAGACATAGATATTGGCTCCACTGCACACGCCTGATTTACAGTACTACAATATCTTAAACATTGACTGCACACACACGTATTTTATACAGAGAGAGAGAGACATGCCTGTGTTCAGGTTCACTCCCACCAGTTGTCCGGACTCCTTGAATTCACTCTGGAGCTTCACAAGAGTCTCTTGAGGGTCGTAGCCTGAATTCTGAGCCAGGACCTTTGAAGAAAAGGAGATAAGCTTCAGTCAAAGGCTCCTTTACACTGTTGATTCAAGTATTTACACAGCGCACACATTGTTCTGTGGTTTGTCCAGTACCTTGGGGATGACGAGGAGGGCATCAGCAAACGCCTGCACCCCCAGCTGGGCACGGCCCTTTACTTTGGGCTTATGATTGACCAAAGCGTTCGCTACAGCCACCTCGAACGCACCGGCCCCGGCCACAACAGATCCTGCAAACACACACACACCAGATGAGGAAAACACCCCTATATCCACACAGATCCTGCAAACACACACACACCAGATGAGGAAAACACCACTATATCCACACAGATCCTGCAAACACACACACACACCAGATGAGGAAAACACCACTATATCCACACAGATCCTGCAAACACACACACACACCAGATGAGGAAAACACCACTATATCCACACAGATCCTGCAAACACACACACACACACCAGATGAGGAAAACACCCCTATATCCACACAGATCCTGCAAACACACACACACCAGATGAGGAAAACACCCCTATATCCACACAGATCCTGCAAACACACACACACCAGATGAGGAAAACACCCCTATATCCACACAGATCCTGCAAACACACACACACCAGATGAGGAAAACACCACTATATCCACACAGATCCTGCAAACACACACACACACACACCAGATGAGGAAAACACCACTATATCCACACAGATCCTGCAAACACACACACACACACACCAGATGAGGAAAACACCACTATATCCACACAGATCCTGCAAACACACACACACCAGATGAGGAAAACACCCCTATATCCACACAGATCCTGCAAACACACACACACCAGATGAGGAAAACACCACTATATCCACACAGATCCTGCAAACACACACACACACCAGATGAGGAAAACACCCCTATATCCACACAGATCCTGCAAACACACACACACACACCAGATGAGGAAAACACCCCTATATCCACACAGATCCTGCAAACACACACACACACCAGATGAGGAAAACACCCCTATATCCACACAGATCCTGCAAACACACACACACCAGATGAGGAAAACACCACTATATCCACACAGATCCTGCAAACACACACACACACACACCAGATGAGGAAAACACCACTATATCCACACAGATCCTGCAAACACACACACACACACACCAGATGAGGAAAACACCCCTATATCCACACAGATCCTGCAAACACACACACACCAGATGAGGAAAACACCACTATATCCACACAGATCCTGCAAACACACACACACACCAGATGAGGAAAACACCACTATATCCACACAGATCCTGCAAACACACACACACACACACACACACACACACGATGAGGAAAACACCACTATATCCACACAGATCCTGCAAACACACACACACACCAGATGAGGAAAACACCACTATATCCACACAGATCCTGCACACACACACACACCAGATGAGGAAAACACCACTATATCCACACAGATCCTGCAAACACACACACACAAGATGAGGAAAACACCACTATATCCACACAGATCCTGCAAACACACACACACACCAGATGAGGAAAACACCCCTATATCCACACAGATCCTGCAAACACACACACACACCAGATGAGGAAAACACCCCTATATCCACACAGATCCTGCAAACACACACACACCAGATGAGGAAAACACTCCTATATCCACACAGATCCTGCAAACACACACACACACACACGATGAGGAAAACACCCCTATATCCACACATATCCTGCAAACACACACACACACCAGATGAGGAAAACACCCCTATATCCACACAGATCCTGCAAACACACACACACACACACACGATGAGGAAAACACCCCTATATCCACACATATCCTGCAAACACACACACACACCAGATGAGGAAAACACCCCTATATCCACACAGATCCTGCAAACACACACACCAGATGAGGAAAACACCCCTATATCCACACAGATCCTGCAAACACACACACACACACCAGATGAGGAAAACACCACTATATCCACACAGATCCTGCAAACACACACACACACACCAGATGAGGAAAACACCCCTATATCCACACAGATCCTGCAAACACACACACACACACACACCAGATGAGGAAAACACCACTATATCCACACAGATCCTGCAAACACACACACACACCAGATGAGGAAAACACCACTATATCCACAGATCCTGCAAACACACACACACCAGATGAGGAAAACACTCCTATAGTCCACACAGATCCTGCAAACACACACACACCAGATGAGGAAAACACTCCTATAGTCCACACAGATCTAGATAGCATTACCATTAGCTGTTTTAGGTGTGAGGTGATAGTGAATAAAATACTCTTTAAATGAGTGGCAATGCAAGTGTTTAAGGCATATGGAATTGTTTTACATTTACGTGATTATGTTGTAATCAAACAGAGGGTAATTCAACAAGTGTATGCTAAAACTAGTCTATCTTATGATGTATTACTCTACACAGGAAGTGACAAAAAAGTGTGATGCTCAGAATAAAAGTGTTTAACCAATCAGATTGAAGAAAACACCACCTGACTCAGACTGGGACTGTCAACTTGAATAGGATTTCTAAAACTGTTCTTCAATATGAAATGGGATATTTTCTCTACTTTTCAGTAATATCCATCATGTTCTTCTTTAAAGTTTGCAGGTTTGTCTCCCTACCGTCTTCAATGGCGTTTTTGACGGCCCGGAGCCCGTCTCGGACCGCATCTTTGATCTGTGTGAGCGTGTGCTTGTTGGGCCCTTTCACCAGCAGGGTCACGGAGCGAGGGTTTCCACACTTCTCAATGAACGTGTACTTCTCCTCTCCCTGATGCAGAGAGCCAAACATAAGTGACTGTGCGCTGGCATTCAGACTGTTGCTCAGAGTTTAGTTCACTCACCAGTGTGTGCTCGTACACAAGCCCAGCGTGTCCCAAACACTCAGGAGTGAGATCGTCCACCGAGTTCATAGCTATGCCACCGCAGGCCAGAGACAGCCTTATGGGAAGAGAACATGTTTTGAATAGTAAGACGGAGTTTGCAAAAATGTTTAAACTTTACAATTTTTACATTGTTTTAAAGGGGTCATATAATGGTACATGCACTTTTTCAAGTTGATTGTACTGAAATGTGTGTTGGCAGTGCTGTGTACAGGCACCATCATATAATGATCAAAATCCATCCAGTGTTTTTGTTTTAATCTCCTTATATGTTTTCCCCTGCCTCAAATCAAGCCGTTCGACCGTGTGACGTCACACGCTCGGAAGCCCCTCCCACTATTGTTGATTGACAGCAGCGTTTCAACACAGACCCGCCCTCGCTCGTGAGGGAGCTGTCAATCATAGTCTGCGCGGACCGGCGCGGTCATTGTTGATATGCTGGAGCACTGTCTATGAGCAGAATGGCGTCTAAGCGATTGTGGTGTTCTGTTCTTGGGTGTAATAAGGAACACAGCAGTCATTTTAATGTTCCTAAATCCGAACCGCTGAAGACGCAGTGGCTGAGTTTGTTTTCGAAGGGAATATTCCCCACGAGCAACGTCAATGCTCTCATGTTTGCGCGAATCATTTCTCAGTGGACTGCTTTATAAACGAGGATCAGTATAAAGCTGGTTTTGCTAAGAAGCTGCTCATGAAAAAAGAATCGGTGGCAACTATTCGTGTTCCTGCTGAACCTCCAGAAGAACGGAAGTGAGTGTAACGTTTTATTAAACTTTATATTAATTTATATTAATCTTTGCAAATCGCTAGCTGCACGCTTCACAATGAATGCGTCTAAGGTTTACACTCAGGGTACATTACGACATGTTTTCTATGTATGACGTTCTCAATATAATTCATAATCCCACGTTTATAATGAACAACGCGTTATGGTTATTGTGTTATTGTGTTACAAACGGTGTATGCGCAGAACAGAGGGGTGGAGTGAGCGAAGCTCATGATCATTTAAAGTCATATGCACTGAAACGCCGTGCTGAAAACAGAGCTGTTTTTGACCAGGTAAAATAAGTGTTTTCTTACAATACTAATGAGAATTTTTAATTAAAGTATATTACAAACTTTTAATTTAGACCCTAAAGAATCATACTAGCTTGTACAAAAATGGCACTATATGACCCCTTTAATAAATAAAAGTGTTACACTTGACAAACGTATAAATTTGTATTGTACTGGTTGTTTTTCGATAGTGTAAGGCATATTGGCTGGAACATTTCCCCAAGAACCCTCTCATAATCATAACAGTGATTAAACCAAGCATAATAAGTCACAGCACGTTTCATATGGTAAAAAATGTGACTAATAGTCTGTGAAATAAGGTTTAGCACATTATTTCACAGACTCGGTCTATAGGTCAAGGGCCGCCAGGTGCAATAGGGTCTTTCACACTGGGTCACCAGGGTGGGTCCCCGAGAACTAAGCGTTCCTCTAGGGCCATTTTCCACCACCAGTAGCAACTCTGAATTGACGTAAGCCGTGCTTTCTTGTTGTGACTTATTTTGACAGCGCTGAGTACACCAGAGCCCGAGCACACAGTGTTTGCAAGCTGCTTAACAGTCATGTCTAATACATTATCATCAGATTAAACTGTCATTTTAAAGAAGTAAACCGTATAGGAAAACTATTAGCGTTTGCCGTGTGGTTACGCCCAATGTCGCAGGCCGACCTGAAATACGTAATCATGTTTCGATTGGTCAATCATTGATTCCTCAAAGTTGCGTTGGATTTTCTCCTCAGCGTAGATGTTAAGAGATCCATCTATCACTGTTTTCCATGTTTATAGAGATAGTTTGTAGAGTAAATATTCAGTATAGGCTATAATCTGTGTGTACACGGCTTTTTTTTTTTTAAATGGCGAGTGCTGGTGTTTTGCGTGCGTTCGGCCAGTCAGCATACACTTACATCACTGGTAGTTCGTATAGTGCTGGTTTAGACCCTGCTCTGAATTTAGTTCCCCCCAAAAGGAGTTCCTAGAACTAACATCGTTCCCAGTTCCTGCTGTGCAAATACGCCAAAAAGCGTGTACTTCCGCCAATGGTTGTAGGAACTATGAAAAGGTTCCTCCGGTGCGAAAGCCCCTATTGTTTAGCCTGAAAATATTATGCAAATGTATGCGTTTTCTATTTATATTCAAGTAGCAAAACTAATATTTTCTCATGTATAAATAAACATTAACTAAGCAGAAAAAAATCAACTTTGGTATAAATTATTAAAGGAGTATCGTTAACATTATTCTCATACCTTTCCATGTTCCTCCTCTTTGCTCGGCGCAGAGCCACAATCCCCTCTTTAGCCAAAGCATCCAGAGAAAATGGATCAATACCCTGTACAAAATACATTTTGGTTAAGACTAAGTGATTAGCAAGCTGTAAAAGTTAAAGAACAGGCACTCCACTTGTCTGATGAAAACATGTAGAAGGTGAAGTGTAATTTTGCAATTGTGTTTGAGGGTGTCTTTTAAATACATAAACAAGAATATATATATATATTTTTTTCTACATGTCATGAAAATGTGAGTAGTGCTTTTTTTTAATCATTGGTTGTTACACTGTGTCGAAAGCAAATTACTCAAGCCAATTTTAATTTCAATAATGACTATGATTATGTGGCTGAACTCAACCTGTAGAAAAGACCAGCCTTTAATTCAAGAGTCTGTTTACTAACCCCAAGTATGGCCAATACTAATAGTGATGCTTGCCTTAGACTAGAGAATATAATTAAGTAGGGTGTAAATAAATCGATTAAAAATGATTTATTCCACAACCTAAAATACCTTCTGATTGAGGACCACAAAGCCTTTCTTAGTGTCTCCACACACTTTATTCTTTAGATCAATGATTTTCATCACACGATCTTCAATGAACTTCCTTTCAGCCTTGACCAGCTTGTCTCGCTCATCTGCACTCTTGTAGAAGAACCCAGAGTTCACTTCTCTGTGAAAACAGGCAATCATTTCATTACAGATCTCCTAATTCATAGATGATTAGCAACACCGAGTAACCTACAAAAAAAGAATTAAATATGAACATTTGTAAAGCCTACGTTTTCTCATATTCCAAAGAAACGTTGCAAGTGAGAATAAAAGCGTCCTCCACCCTCTTCTTCATGTCAGGATGTCTAGATCCATGGTCCAACACCAATCCTCTGATCAGCCTGAGAAGAAATAAACCCAAACAGTTGTACATGTAAGTGCTGCAACCCCTATTGACCCACACCCGAGTTACTTTTCTTACAGGGAAATCAAGTAGCCTGGCTAACGTCAGACCATGTCTCATTGAGATAGAGACGTGTTCTTGGAACCACATGTTCATTTTCTCGTATTTGAGGCGTGGTTTACGAATGCCCAGAGCCGTTTATTGGGTGATACGAATGTCTATCAAATGCGCCTGTACGAAGCTAATAGCCAATCGTTTCAATTATACCAGATGACGTATGTAGAGCGACAGAAACTAGACGAGGAAGAAGACGATGGGTCAGAGATTTATGTGTACACGATGGCGTATGTATCTAAGGCTGCATCGAAAGGTACTTCGCGTCTGCTGCCATGTTGGATCCATAGGTATAAACAAACTGCTTCGGTGTGTCGCATAGACGTCGTCATCGTCTTGCTGCTCCCTCCCTGTTCTGTGATTGGTCCCCACGAAAATTTGGTCCATGGTATCCAGACTGCCTAGCAGCGTGAATAAAATCGGGGAAACCCAGGCTAGAAATCAAGGGGACTTTATGGATAAATATCTTGAGCAGAGGCCAGAAATTCAAGCTCAAGCAAAGACATTTCTTATGTTTCCGTGAACCATGAAACTGGCAAACGTTTGCGTATGGCAGTAGCCAGAGTTCAGATGAAACATCAGCTAAAGATGATGCTCGTTAAAGACTTTACGAGGGCGTTAACCCCTACATTTCCACCCAGCCCCCTAAAAGCTATTAACTGTACACTATTCGTGATCGCCTCAGTGACCTTTAAAAGTCAGAGTACTGTTTCTCAAGGAACACAGCCTACGACGTAGCTACGGCATGAGGTCGACGCAGAAGTATAAATTGGGCTTAAGCCACTTAATGCCCATGTCTGTGGAGAAAGAGTTGCTAAAACGTTTTGATCTGGACGAGCTTGTCACCTAGCCTGGCAAGCCAGACCTACATCAAGATGTTAGGTCTGGGAACTCACAATTGGCATACCTCAATCCGAGGGGCGGGATAAACAGTTGTCTTTCAATATCCCTCGGCACGCAATAGGATAGCGCTACAACCAACCAGAGCAACGAACGGTTGTGGATGAGTGAGTCCCATGCGTTTTTCCACCAGTGAACCAGCTAGTTGGTATATTATTAAACTTTTGCTGTATCCGGTCGTCAAAACTCTGAACGCATCTTCCTTTTTTAGGAATGACTTAAGTGACGTTCTCTTAACTCCAAGTCATCCAGAGTCGCGGGCAAAGCTGATTCGAAAGACCGCTGTTCGCCAGCAGCATCTTCTTTGTTTTCAAGCAGCGGGAAATCACCTGTGGAAATCACGCGGAACCGCCATAACTCTGCCATCACAGGGCTCCAGACTAACTTTTTTTACTAGGAGCGCTGTTGCCCCTGACTGAAAATTTTAGGAGCACAAGCAGAAAATTTAGGGGCACACCTTAAATCAGCTTGCAATGCAATTATTCAAATTTCCCCCAAAATAACTGTAATACTGACAAATTCTTTAATAATAAAGAGACTTAACGTACAGATATTACGATATGCAGTTTAATTTTAAGTTCACAGGGCTCCAGACTCAAATTTGAGGGCAGCATCACCTCAAATGAGAACTCACACTGAGTGAGAAATTCTGGTAGCACTGGGGCTGACAATAAATCACTAAGCTTAATTTAGGGTGTAGATGAAATTAACTTTTGTTATTATTATCATTCATAATGTCTTAATATTAATTAAAAAACTAAAGGAGTGAAAATTTATATTAAGGAGTGAACATAGCCAATAAACATCCTACTGTTTACAATGGTATTTAAAAAATAATAATAATAATAAGTGTTTAAATAAGAGTTATCCAACATCTTAATTTTTAGTTTTAGGACAATCTTTGAAGGATGAACAAAAAATGTGTTGGTCATCACATAAAAAATAAATTTAAAAAAGCATTTATATATGATATTATAGTTTTGAAGTGCTAGAAAAGATGTGTATGCTGCGTTTGACTATTTCTGTCACATTATCATATTTATGGTTAGAGTTGCTTACTACGTTAGCCTAAATCCATGGTGAATGTTGCTGATTTGTGGACTGAAAGCCTTCTATAAGTTTTTCTCCTGGTTTCCACGTCAGCGCTGTTTGATCTGATATCTATGGTTTATAACAGAACTCTGCGCCGAATCGGAATGTTTCTCACTGGATCTCGTAGCGATGATGTTATTAATTATGAGGCGAATTCAATGGATTTCTTCACTGGATCTCCTAGTAAGTGTCGCGTGAGCGAGATCAGCCCGCGACTGGCAAGTTCGGGTCTTTATTTTACTGTTAATGGTTCGGGGCGCTGCTCCATTGATATACATAAGAAAGGCTATGCGCTGCTCTGTCTATTATTGGTCCGGAATGATTAACGGTCCGTGAAGCATAAATGAGTAGCGTATTTTCGTTCCACTTTCATTTTGTTTGCATTCGCTGCTTGGTAACGAGTCGATAGATCGCTCTCAGACGCACATAGCAGCTTGATATTTGTCTCCGTCTCCTTCCCACAGACACGCGCACTCTCTATTCTTGTCACACTCACTCATTCCGGATTCATTGATGCGCCCCTTCCACGCTTAACCATGCGTTTAACGTGAGGCAAATTTACTGGTCGCACATGTGCGACTGGATGTAAAATTCAGTCGCACACTCTCAAATTTTAGTCGCAAAATGCGACCATTTGGTCGCAGTCTGGAGCCCTGCGTCATTATGTAAAGCCCGCCCACCAACTCTACACGATCTGATTGGCCGGACCAGTTTTTGTTTTTTCCAGCTCAAAAGTCTATGGAGAGTTGCTAGACCACACTTTGCCGCAAAATAATTTTTGCTGCCGCTAGGGTGCGTCTAGATTTCTAGGCTACTTGTTACCGACTTTGCCACTACCTACTTATGCAATAAAAACTGCACTGCAACAAAAATGTAAGGCATGTGTTTTTATATTTAAAGCTGTTAAATGGGAGTTTTAATTAATAGTGTAATCGTGTTAGTGCATCGTGCATTTTGTAAGGTATAATGTGAGGTATATCGTCTGGTTATGTCGTTGTTCTATGTATGCCCAGAGGGAATGCCGTACTCTAGGTTTTTGTGAAACTCCGCCACTGCTTAGCACAACCCGATCCCACAACCATCATTCGCTTTCATTATATGGAAAAAACTGCCCAGGATATTCATCGAAATATTCACTTTTTGTGCTACACAAGTCCTTATGTCATGTTCAAAACAATTTACCACTTTTCACAATTTCATTTTTGAGAACGTTTTCTTTAAGGAGAGCCTACAATCCACACAAGCGAGGAAACCATTCTCTGAGTCTTACTGTGTATCGCTGTCGGTTTTGTGTCTCATCTCCATGATCTCCACCATGTAGAGGTCGATGGGCTCGTTGGGTTTCCTGATGGCCAGCACAGCGTCCACCACAGCCTGAAGCAAAGCACATGTAAATGTACAGGGGAAAGATGTCCCATCCAATTCATTTTTATCATATTAAAGGGGTCATGAAATGCATTTTCAGATCTTTGTGTTTCTGGAGGTTATCTTATGAAGTTAGTAATGTTTTTGCACCAATCAAATTTGTGAAAATCATTTTCCATACTTTGTTTCAGAGGCTGATCTTTCAGAAATGCAAATAAATGCCAAGTGCAGTGATTGGCGAACTGTATGACACCATATTCTAACATGGTTTAATATGTGTCTAGCATGTTGCTACCATGTTTAGCACTTGATGACACTTTAATATGATGCTACGAGCACAATACAGTCTAAAACATGTCACTGCAGTAGTGATCGACCGATATATCGGACGGCCGATTAATCGGGCCGATATTTGCTGTTTTTACTATTTGTTAAAAAAAAATTCAATAAAAAGTTCCTTTTTTAAATTAAGACTTATAACATTTGTTATTATCATTGTCATTTTTATGATGTAAATTGAGGGAGCAAAAGCAGTATCGGCTCCAAATATCAGCTCAAGAAAATCGGCATATCGGTAATCGGCAGTGGCGTCATGCCCATTCAAAGTGAGGGGGCACGTGCCCCCTCAGATTTTTCCTCCCTAGGGTGACCAGAAGTCCCGAAAAATTCGGGACAGTCCCGAAATCTAAGCTGTTGTCCCGAATCCAGCCTTAATTGTCCCGAAAATTATACTAAAGCAAAATCTTGATATAAAATATTAAAAACTGTCCGTGGAAGTTGAGTCGTCCTGCAGCCAGCCCCTTCCAATTGCAGCAGCCGCGAGAAAAGTGAATGTGCAGGCAGCCAGTCTAAACTTTAGTTTTTTTACGCGCGTCATTTGCTCTTGACGCGCGAATGGATTCAAAGTGTTCACGCGTAGGCTATAACTAGACGCGGTAGGCGCGAATTTGACGCGCTATTCGCGTCTGGTGTGAACGCAGCATTAAAGGAGTGATTGATTGGTCGCGTCACTGTGTGCAAAAAAAAACTTTGTCCGGGCCTTATGTCTGATGTCGGGTTAGGCCTACACAAAGCAAATCATCTACAAAATTATTTAGTTTTCCTATTTAATGACCGACAAATTAGTTGTAATAATAATTTTGCCATGAGGCTTGTTAGCGTTAGGCTATAGCCTGAAAGGTCTGATTTAGCCTACACACTGTTACAACAATAACACTTTTTTTTTCACAATGACATTTGATTTCATGATTTTAATGGGGTTTTTTTTTTGGCAGACTAAAGACTAATGACAGACTTTGATCTTTGAATTAAAAAATATGTTTGGTTCAGGTTTGAAATTCATTATCTTTTAATGTAGTCTAATATCATAGTAGGACTACCCCCCAAATCCCTACAGCATAGTTGTTATACAGATCGCTATACATATTGCATTTGATTTGATTACTTTTTTACATTTCTGTCAAATATTAACCATTTTCAAATAAACGGGGTAGTGTTAACCTTATTCAGCACTGAAATCTGTCAAACTTCTTTCAAAGTCCTTCATCACATATTAATATTAAAATAACTTAATTTCAGAGCACCACAAAGTCAGACCTCAGCACCTTTATGTAGGCTATACCTTTAATGTAAGATTGTTCTTAGGTCACATACCAATTTAAAATCATAACATAAAAACTGCAATGGTACTGTTTTTAAAATCATGTGTAGTAGGGTTGGGCGATGTCTACCAATTTGGCATCAGACGATGTCTACAGTGAAACATCGCGATGGATGATGATATCGGGAGCGGGATCGGGGGTATTTTCGTAATATTCTCATTTTCCACTAGATATTTTCCTCTATATCTCATCTAGACATGTGCCGGTATTCGGTAATGCGATAAATCGCGGTAATGAATATGCACGATATTGTTATCGCGGGGACTTCGAAATACCGTGAAAAATAATAGATCCGAATTTAGATTTTTAGAACGCGCATCAGCTTATTTTCCATCAACCGCTTAAAAAACAATGCGTATGCTGCGCAAAACACGTGCGCTATTTGATGTAAACAATCCCCACATCACATGTATAAGCACTGTGTGCATGCAGTGCGCACTCTAGTCTAATGTAAACAATCCTCACGTGGAGAAGAAGCACGGCGGAAGGAGGAACGCTGCCGACTATTTATCCCCCGCATGGCTGCCAACTCTCACGCATTCAGCTTGAGACTGACGCAATTGACACTTTCACACGGTCTCGCGCCACACATCCATTTTCTCACGCAGAGAAAAATCGCGGAGCAAAGAGGACACTGACACCGACAGACTAGACAGAGCAGGTTACTTTTGATATGAAAAAAACATCAGCTCTCAGGTTCTGTCCATTTTATAACGAAATTCAGACAATAAATACTGTTTTGCTGCTTGTAAATGTGACGTGACAGATCGCGCGCCTCAGTTCAAGTAAACCGATCATCTGTTACTTTTTATTAAAGATACAGTACAACCCACCGAAAGGTACGTACTTTCGAACAATCAGTGTTTTTCAACCACGGAAAGAGGTCAATAAAACTGCAGGATAACAATTATGTCACAGAACGTTACATTTACCTCAGGAAAGCCATTTAATGTTAGTTGACTATAAGAAAATAGCTATAGAGAGGAGTATTTTGCTAAATATGTGCACTATATTACATATTTTAATATATGTTTACTTGTCATTATATAATTGTTATTATAATGAAAATTACGGCATATTACATTTTTATATTTATATTATTATTATATTTATATTGTATGCATTATATTTAATTTCTCCCTGTATGTTTACAGCATTATGTGAGATATTTTTTCTTGAGAAAAATTTAAATGCAGGCTATCTACTGTAGCCTACCTAATATTTATCCAAATGAGTCAATATTGAATCAAGATTGAAATTAAATCCAAGAATTTAATTGAAATCGTGAAAATTGTGTTAAGCAATAATACAAACAGTAGCCTCAGTAACTGTACCATGTAAACATTGTATCATGTTGTCACTAAAAAATAAAATTAATGTTTTGACAATCACAATTACACATTGTGATGCAAGTTTTTTTTAGATACCCCCAATCCATCTGTTTCTCTTGTGCAATTAAAATATCGTGATAATACCGTATACCGTGATAAAAGCTCAATCAATTAATCGCAGCATGAAAATTTGATACCGGCACATGCCTAATCTCATCAGCAATTTCGATGTCGGCAGCTCTGCAGCAGCTGAGCACTAAGGAGCGAATGTACAGTGACATCACTGCCAGATTCAAACTGCGTGCTTTCGCGCTATGGCTGGCGCTGAGCCAAAGACGGACGCGCTCAGCGCTTGTCATAGGCTATATCACAACTGTTCAGTGTTAACCACATAATGTTTATTTTAGGTTTCAGACATTTAAATACATATAATCTATAGCAAAAAAATACATTTACAGTTTGTAAAATACACAATGGTGTCTATGGAAGCAGCAATAACAACCCATTCAAATATATTTGACGACGATTTTTATTCATATCAGAGAGACACAGTCTAGCATTAAATAACTATAATGTCAACTCAAGTTTTCTCCCAGTTCACCGGCCACTTACTTTCATGTTTTTCGGGAGAAACTGGTGAATTCACGCGCTGTAATAAACCCAACAGACAGGAATCTCTGAACTGCGGTCCAAACACGGCGCCCATCTCACGTTACAGATCAAGATATTTATAAAGTTTTTTTTAAACGACAAAAACTCACTTACACATATTTGAGAATCGGAATAGAAAATAGTTCATGACATGGTAAGCAAGTTTGTTAATATTTAGAAACAAAAGCGCTAAATCTGTCATACAGCGCTATTTTGGCTGTGGTGAATCACGTGCCAAGCAGGAAGCGTCACCATGGAAACGGGACACACGATGTTTAGCCGATGCCGTCTAAACATCGTGATGTCTGTCAGCCATGTACGATGATATCGTCCATCGGCACAACCCTAGTGTGTAAACATGCTTTAATGAAGTAGACTTCAAAAGCTTTTGAATTTGAGCTTACAGTTCTTTCATCAACCTGTCTTTTACATAAACTTACAAAATAGATACTTTAACTTAGTCCTCAGAATCAGATAGAGTGTTGCTGCTAGCTCCATTAAGGTATTTCTGTCCCTCCCAAACTGCATTGAAATGGTATGTTTAGCAGCCAGAATTTAAACATTTTCAGGGGGAGAAACCCCCTGACCCCTCCTAACATGATCCATATCACCCGTCAGAAAACAATTGCAACGTCTCAGATTGTGCCCCCCCAGAATTTTGGCTTGCATGACGCCCCTGGTCATCGGCTAAGGCTGATGAAAAAAAAAAATCGGTATCGGCACAAAAAAAAATCCATATCGGTTGATCCCTAACTTGCAGTGTTTTTACTGTAGTGTAATCTCTAATGTGTAAATACCAAGGACATTTTGATTTTCCATCTACATGCCATGGGCATAACTCCAGTGAAAAGCAATAAATCCTTTTTTTCTCCCCATGTTAAATTGATTTTCTGTTCTATCATCATAACTGGTTTAAAACGTTATATATTTAAACAATGTTTCTCACCTCTGTAAGTAAATCGGCCAACTCCACGTGGACCTTGGTTCTGAGTGAGGTCCTGGCTACATGGATGAGAGTCTCTCTGTCCATCTCCTTCACGACCTTTACCTCTTCCAGAACCTCAAGGGCTTTTTCCTTCGCAGCCTCGAATCCCTCTGCGATTACCCTGGGGTGAAGACCCTTCAGACAAGTGCAAGACTGGTTTAAATGAGGAACATGACTCGTGACAAAGACAAATTTTGAAATTTGAGAAGCACCTCAGAAACATAGAGGTCCGCCTGCTTGAGGAGCTCTCCAATAATGAGCACGTTAGATGTTGTGCCATCTCCCGTGATGTCATCCTGTGCTGTGGCCACCTTGGCAATCAATGAAGCAGTGGGATGCTGGATTTGCTGGAAAAGAAAAAGAAACCAAGAACATATGGGTTTCAGATAGTGGCTTGAATAACAGGGAACTAATGATCCTTCACAGAACAAAAAACTAAATATAATGCACAGACAAATAGTGTCAGCAACAGTGACGAACACATCTAACATGTTACAGCACATGAGGTTTCGCCACCCAGACTAATGTAATCATTTTATTAACATGGTATATAATAATTAAATCAACTCTAAAGAGGAGCATTTTTATAAACATCTAGTTCAAATCATGAAACTCGGTCCTTTACTGGCAATCCGCAAGCTCTCACGTCAATACTGCAGGGCACAAGCTGATCCTGCAGCCAATGAGATGGCTTGCTCATCATTCATGTAGTCGGTTCAGGTCGCATCCGAAATCACGTACTTCCCTACTCTATAGTAGGCGAAAAATAGTATGTGACGATAAGTCTTCGAATTCACAGTACTCATAAAAGGAGTAGGAAAAATGTACCCGGATGACCTAATACTTCCAGTGAGATTTTATGCATACGATGGACACTTTTCCATCCCATGAGGCCATGGGACAGGATTTATGAATGATTAGGGGTGGTTAATCTGTCCGATTTCCCGATTCGATTCGATTACGATTATTGAAGTCCCGATTCGATTACAGTCGATTTTTCGATTATTAATGATTCTCGATTAGCGATTATTGATTTTCCATTTCACAACAGTAAATGAAAATACACTACAAAGTGATTGCAGTATTAAAAAAAGTCTTTTATTGAGTAACAACAACTCAAAGCACTTTCTGTGTCGTGTATGTAGCTTATGTTCTGTAGAACATGAATACATCACATTGTGTTGTGACTAATTAAGTTGAACTAAACAATAACAAATAAATGAAAGGCTTATTTCCTTTAGGAAGTAGATCAGAACCAACATACTGTAGAAATTGGACAATTTTCTTTTAGAAAGACAAGGTGTTGTTCAGGTGGAGGAAGACTGCAGGTTGCAGTCGAAACATGTCAAGGTAAAGAAAAAGTTTTCTCCACCTGAACACCTTGTCTTTCTAGAAGAAAATTGTCCAATTTAATCATTAAGAAGACAAAATGAACATTTTTGAACAGCTTACTGTAGCAGCCTTCAGCTTATATACTGTAGCCTACTGTAGAACACAGTGACAAAATGCAACACACTAACTAGACAGGCCTTTATAATTTAGTGATATGTTGTTCTTTGAGTGTAGGCCTAGAGTCTCTAATCTCTAAAAATCTCCAAATGCTCGACGTGAAACTGCGGTCTTCCGTCCGACCTTTTACTATCATGTCAATTGATTTTGATATGCGCGAGGAAGAGAGAGACCAAGACAGCGCTCGTGTTGTTTGGAGACGTGAGAGTGCGCGCGCGCGGCCGGGGCTCTCTCTCCCTCTCCCTCTCCCTCTCTCTCTCTCTCTCTCTCTCTCCCTCTCTCTCTCTGCTCGCGGCTGTCAAGCGCAGCAGTCATTTTTTTCTACATCACTCACCGATCAAAAAAGGCTTTGGCGGGACAAAAATGTGCTTTGGTGGCCATATGAAACGTGTCATATGGCTTCTCATATTTGTCGTGTTTTCCGAAATATTTTAGTTTTATTCCACAAAGCTTACAAATAGTGTGGCTCTTGTCCAGCTCCTTTCCCCCCTTCAACTTCACAGAAGCCAAAATATTTCCACACGTCAGCTTTTAACGAGGACGGTGTTTGGATATCGCGCTCAGTCATCGCGTCTCTGTTATGTGCACAACACAGACGGTCCGGGCACTGCACTTCCGCGCTTCAGAGTTCCGTCAATATATTACGTTATTATATATATATATATATATATATATATATATATATATATATATATATATATATTTTGAAAATCGATTTTTGACATTTGCGAATCGATTCCGAATCGTCCACGTCCGCATCGCGATGCATCTAAGAATCGATTTTTCCCCCCACCCCTATGAATGATAGTGAAGTGATGCAACTGACATTGGTAGGTCACATGATCATGACATTGACAACATGGCGAAGTCCAGATGAAAACAATGTTTTTCATGCTTGTTCAATAAGCCATAAACAATTTTTCCACTTGCACCTGTGGAACAATCTTTAAGACACAGGCAGTAGACAATTAATGTCATAGTAACAATAATTTAGGACACTAAAGTTCCTAAAATATTAGTAGTAAAGCTCTTACCATCTCATGCAGCAGAACATTCCCATCTTTGGTGAGCTTGATGTCTCCTGCACCAGACACAAGCCTGCGAAACGAACACAACCGGTTTAATATACAAGAGGATTCATGTACAAGATGCCATGCTTATTGTGTGCTGCATTTACTTAGCTCCAGTCTTTGATTATGATTGGCTGAGCAGTGTTTGAAGCCATTGTAAAATACTCTATAAACACACACCTGTGGACTACTCCTTACATCACTATTACTGCACTTGACAACCATACGCTGCTGAAGAACTTATAATTCATCAAATTATTAAGAGCTTGGTGCGTTTATAAAACCTTGCTGAGGTTTAGTTATAACAGTTTTTCAAAAGCAGTAAAGCCGTGGTTTACAGTGATTTTAGACTATGACACGCCAAGCCCACGTCAAACTAGCATAGATGAAAGGCAACCGTGTTAAACCGCCAGGCTCCGGGATAAAAGGACGCACTTTTTCCAACAAATTGCAAAGAGGACAGACAAAGGCCAACAAGAAAGTGTGTTCTGCGCCTGTGTGAGATGAAATAACAGTAGTCTGTATTCATCATTTAAAAAGGGAAACTGGGACTTTTTTTTTTTTTTTTTTAAGAAGTGTTTCAGCTTGTAAGAGCAGGCAAAGATGTAAATAACTTTTTGCAGCTTTTAGATAATCGTGCAATTCTTGACGTAACATATCCTCATGTGAATATAACTACAACTAAATGGCCCTTATTTCACACCCTTAAGAACCCTTATTTTTCCCCCTTTCTTCAATAATTATTTGGACACCAGGCCTGCTGAAATAAGTTATCTTTCTTTGCTTTAAGGCCACATTTACACATAGCCGGGTATTTAGAGAAACAAATATTTCCCCACCTTTGTTCAATAATAACATCGTGCACAACATCGTTTTCAAAAAAGTTGTCATTTACATCAACCCGCATAAATACGCCGTCGAGCGCCATCATAACTCTGCCAAACTGGGCGCTCGCATGACGTTAAGCATTTTCTGGCGCATGTGACGTTTGAGAACCTAAAACCCCGTTTATCCCAGTCGACACGGCCACACATAACCGGCGTTATCAGAAATCTCCACTTTGGCCGGAGTTTTTAGAAATAATCGTTTTCTGTGATAAAAACTGGGTTTTCGTGTAAATGAGAGGCCAAACCACAAATATCTGCGTCTTCCCTTCGTGTAAACGGGGCATAAAACTAATGTCTCATCATAACACTATTATCCTGCGCGCCTCATGACAAATGGAAGTAGTAAAACGGAAATGTGCATGACAACACAAATCTGCTGCTTTTTCCACGCGCCTGGCGTATGTTTTCAATGGGAGCGCGGCGTTTTTGGAACGCCATGAGCGTAACGAGGCGCTGGACGTTTTTTTTCACGCTGAAGCGCTGAGAGCTCGGCGTTTTTACTGGTCGCCGAGAGTTGAAAAATGTTCAACTTTGGATAAAACGCAGCGCTCATCACTGTCACTTTTTACCCAGCCGTCCAATCACAGTGGAGGAGGGGCGGGGCTAATACCACACCGACCAACTGTCACAACATTCTTTCTGTACAACGACATCCACCAGCAGAGCTAACCGAACAACATGGATGACAAATAAATTTTCAGTATGAAACAAATTATCTGCAAAATCAGTTACAAGTAAACTGTGCTGCGGATATTCTGTATCATAGCAACGAAACGTCTCAACGGAAAAAACGCTGTGCTGTCAAAACGCTCTCAAGCGCCCACAGCTAGGCGTTTTCAGTAGAGCGTCAAGCGTTTTCAGCTGGCTAAAAACGCTTTGGTGGACACACGGCCTAAAGGCCTGTTCACACCGGGACGAATTTCGCGCGCGTTTAAAAGCTTCATTTTTTTAAACGCCTCGGGTTCGTTTTTTTGGTTTGACGCGCCGCGTCAAAAACTAGCCGACCAATGAGATTGGCGCTTTTGCTCACGTGTCTAGAGCTTCTGAAGTTACAGTAAAACACAACTTGGGGGCGCTCAAACACAAAACGGTCTTGCCGAGCACACATACGTAGCGGCGAAGAAGATATACGCCAAGTAGCGTCTACACCATAGATATCCATAATCATGGCCTAATATGGCCTTTATTATGGATATCTATGGTCTACACTGCCGGGAAGAAATAAGACGAGGAAGATGCAAGGGAAGATGAATGTAGAGCTGCTGGTCTCGCTGGTGTCGGAACAAAGAGCTATATGACAAACGCGACAGCGACTACAAAAATCTTGATAAAAGAGAACTGTTATGGAGTGGTATTGCAGAGCAAATGGGCGCCATCTAATGTCAGGGAATGAATTTGCATGTTCACTCGGCTCATCGTCAGCGAAAATCGCTTGGGTGTGAACACAAAAAACGCGTTGAAAAACGCTGACGAATAATGCGCGCCGATATTCGTCCCGGTGTGTACAAGCCTTTATGATGCGTCGTAATCATCTGTCTTTAAAAATGTTGGAAATGATGCAAATGTGAAAGTGTATCTGGTGCAGCATCTACAGAGATGAAGTTTACAGCATTGACTGCCACTCTGAGATGATGAAAACACCGGATCACGAGCGACACGCATGTACACTAGGGGTGGGACACAATCTCGATAGGGCGATATATCGTCGTCCTTCTCCGTGGGATACGAGAATAGGCGTGCTGGTGCCAAATATCGACATTTTCATTAACAAAATAAGGCGCTCTAAAAAGATTTTACTGCTCCCAGCGTCACTACTTCATTGCTCCTCAAGGTGGCGCTCAACTAGGGCTGGGCGATAAAACGATAACGATATGTATCGCGATAAACACGTGATCGATATCAATAAAAAAATGTGTTCGATAAAACGTTCGATATTTTTTTCTTCGTCGGAAGAAACCACAGGTTGCAAAGCAAGTTTGGTTGCATTAACAAAGGCACTCGCTCTCTGGTAACCTAGCAACGTAGGGAGTGACAAGCTCAGGCAATCATGTAACGTGTCAGTTTGGTTGTGCCATATCGTTGTCTCGTGCTGCTGGGTTCCTCTTCAGTAACCGGCGATTGATAAGCAGAAAATGATTGACCTACAACTGTCACACACTGTTTTAAAAGCAAAACATTTATCCAACCCCCTTTTAAAACAGTCTGTGTGTTCCATCTTTTGGACATTCATCATATCGCATTGGTTTTCATTTCTTGTCCTCAACTAATCTGTTTATTTTTAAGTTACACATTGATTAAAAAAGAAAATGAAATGTGTTGGTAGTATTATTTTATAAAAATCAATTCAGAAATCAATTATTTATAATTCTGATGAGAATAAAGTTAGGGTTAATTAAAATTAAGGAAAACAAATATATTAATCTGAAATATAGCAAATTAATTTTAAATTCATTCAGGTACAATTACCAAACATATCTCATATCTATCTTTTTATTAGTTTAATTAATAAACCAATTATATAAAACTATTAACAGTGCACTATAAATAAACTGGTTCTATGCCTCCTTTATTAATAAAACTTATTTAAAAAATACAAGGCTTAAGACATTTATAAAAATGCCTTCTATATTTCTGTTTTGCTTTTCACTCCATTGTACCGAACCGTGATGTCTCAAAAACAAATCAAGCAGGGGGCCCGTACGATCACAAACCCCCCTCACCCACGTCCCGCCGCGCCACTGTCACCTTTTTTACTCTGAGGAGTTTGCAGGTCTGATTGTGAATTTAGACTTATGTTTACATTTTAATTATTTGAGTTTTCCATGGTTGTGTTGACATTTCTGTCTTGGGATTGTAATCAGAGGAAGGTTAAGTTTAAAATAAAAATGTTTAAATGTAATATATTTTTTCTCCTGGTCCTTATTTTAAATGGGTCATAAAAAAATCAATAATTATCGCTATCGACCGATATGAAACACTGATATCGTGATACAGTTTTCAGCCATATAGCCCAGCCCTACGCTCAACACATGAATGAGGGAAAGTGAACAAAAGTTAACTAGCCTAAGACAAAGAGGGTTTAAATGGCGGATTGAAGTGTGAGTAAAGTAATAGATGCCCCAGCCATGTTTAAGTCTAAAGTTATACCATTGATGAGACAAACATGTTGTAAATAGACGCTCCCATGTGTATCTGTGTAAGCGCTTGGTAAAAATCATCAAAATGCATATATACAACATGTTTTGGAAGAGTTGATCATTGTAGCCAATCACAGACATAAGTGTTGAGCGCGTGAACACAATGGCCAATCAGAGGCGTTTAAGAAACCATTCAACATCGCTCAAAATGCTAGAGGGAAATGCTGGTATCGTCACATTTTTAAAATGTTAAAATACCCAAGTCGGTACTTTCAACAACACTAATAAACCAGGTTTACTTTAAGGAAGCTGGTACACTCAGATTTCCCCAGGTTTAGATAAACGAGGTTGGTAAATTTTATATAAAACGAGTCGATAAGCAGTTAAATGTGTCAGTTTACACACAAAGAAAAGTTTAAGCTTTTAAAAAGTATAAGCATACAATGTTTCATTTACTGACTGAAACTTTTTGTGCCGTTTTCTCACATTTTAGACTTTAATAAAGTGAGAAAACCTGCGCTTAACCTTTAATGGGCATTTTCTTTTCATAGTTAGACAGATATTGTGATTAGTGCCGCCGCGATTAGTCGACTTAGTTGACGTAATCGACCATGCAAATTAGTCGACGCCAATTTTTTTAGTCGACGTGTCGTTTTACTATTGACCGCATATTTATTTTTGGTCTCCCGTCTCAAACGGCTCACTGTAATTCACCTCCACACACCAGTCTGTGCGATGTGCGCGCCCTGCTGGTTAATCTGCCATCCTCTTCCTTTCCCCTCCCCCGCCTTCACTGCTTTGATATGACAAGTTGCGGAGGCAGGTGACGGTGCTTTCACACGGGGCTCGTTTGCTGCGGTCCGAGCCCGCGCGCGATTGTTCCCGGCGCCCCCGCAGCGTTGGTCTGGTTTCACACTCAACTTACCGGTAATTCTACCGAACCCTGGTGTGTTTGCGTGCATCTTACGCAATCGCAAACGTACACGGCGCATGATAGAAAACAGAACGCGGGTCTATATATATATATATATATTAATTAATTAATTAATTCTGTGCTATAATGCGCAGCTGAGTGAACAACACAGGTGCGTGTGTCGCATAAGCCGTCTGCTGCTTGCAAATTGACTCTTTTGAGGAGACACTTTTCCAAATGTGTTGCCCTGATTCCACGGGCTAAGCGCGAATACACTGCAGGCTCACTCTCGCTCGTATCCAAGGTAAATCAGCAACACTATCATCCCTTACAAGTGTTTTATTTAACTAAATACATAATCAGCTAAAACGCGCACCCGAGTCCGTGTTGCTTTCACATTCACATTCACGCGAACCGCGGCACGGGCCCGGCATGCACGCAAGTGTAAACGAGAGCTGCATATCTGCGTGCCTGCCTGCTTCAGCGCGATTCATTATAAGGCAGAGCTAAGCGTAGTAGGCTAGTCCAGACTCTTTCAATTCAATTCCAATTTATTTGTATAGCGCTTTTCACAATACATAATGTTTCAAAGCAGCTTTACCTAAAATGCATGAGTGCATTTACTTTAGCCTACAATTCACAGTGATGTTATCAGTTATGCATTTCAGAAATGTACATATAAAAATGTACAGTAAGCTAATGTATTAATTTAAGGCAGGACAAAGAGCTAATTTAAGTAATGAATACATGCATGATTGTTAATAGAGGATTAGATTAGGACTCTGACTAATGGTATAGCCTAATGGAAATGCAGATACTTATGCTTAGATTGTTAATACATAATGTTTTTCAACAGGTGACATTTTATATTTTGGCCCTTCAGTTCAAAATAAAATGGACACAACGAAATGACAAACAATGTTTTTTTTTTAATTAGTCGTTTAGATAAGTCGACTACTCGAAAAATTAGTCGAAAGATTAGTCGTTAGAAAATTAGTCGTTAGTGGCAGCACTAATTGTGATTTATCATTATAGGATTGTCTAGCAATATATTGATTATCGCAGAATTGCTGTATCGTGATGCTATAGTTTATATATATCGTGAATTCGTAAGGCTATATATTTAAATAGTGCATGCTACAGGCTATGCACTATTTAAAAATCTGCATAATACATTTTCAATAAACATCTTTAAATTTTATAGTTTTTTCTATAAATAGTTTTTCATAAAAGCATTTTTATAAGAATGACACTGTCTCGTCACGGTCCTCATCCTCCTGTCGGGGGTTTATTTTGAGAGAACCACCGGCTGGACGTACACTATCCCTTACTTATAATTAGGGATGTCCCGATCCGATCACGCGATCGGAAATCGGGCCCGATCACGTGGTTTCAGACTCGATCGGAATCGGACGTTACCTCCCGATCAGGACTCGGATATATGTAAATTAGGGGTGTAACGGTACATGTATTCGTAATTATTGAACCGTTTCGGTACGAGGCTTCCGGTTCGGTACGCATACAAACCGAACGATTCCTAGGACCATTTTTCCTGCAGACAAAATCCGCGCTGGCGCGATCACCACAACGTTGCGCAACATCAAATGGCAAACGTAATAAAAGCGGAACGAAACTGCGCTTCTCATTATATTGTGCTTAACGGACCATTTCAGTTCGGACCAGCAACATCTGTGCAGCGCGAGATCAAGCGACACTTGGCTAAGAGAGCCAGTGAAGAAAACATTTGAATTCGCCACTGAAGTAATAACATCGCTGCGAGAAGATCTAGTGAGAAGAAGCATTCAAATTTCTCCGTTATTAACCGTAGAACTCTATTAGATCAAACAGCGCTGACGTGGACACCAGGAGAAACATTGTGTCGTGAATGAACATGGATTTAATGTTGCACTTCAAATCTCAAATATTATATAAATATATATTTAAATGTTATTTTTAATGTGATTACCAAAACATTATTTGTTCATCCTTCAAAGATTACCCTCATTTATAAACCTGAAAGTTTCAAGATGTAGGAAAACTCAAACTTATTTAAACATAGTTTTTCTTTTAATAAATAGGAAATTTCTCTGGCATTTCTTTCTTTTTGCTGTATCGCATCGAACCGCAAATTTTGTGAACTGTTACACCCCTAATGTATATATATATATATTCTCATTATTTTTTTATACACTTTTAAAACATTTTTATTTTTTTGTTTACATGCCTGCTGGGTATTTTAAGTTGAGGTGCTATTTGTTTTTATATTAGACTTTTTCTATATTTACTGTTGCACTAAAGTCCAAAAGTGAAGATTTTATGTTATTTATTACTTGATTGTTCAAGCAACCTCACAGAAGTGCTCTGTTTGTTAACAGAGTTGTTGAATATTCAAATAAGGTGAATTAAATAAAAAATAAGGAACATCCTGGATCTGTTTTTTCTCTCTTCTTTATTCTTTTTTTTATGTATTATATAAGTATCGGATCGGGACTCGGTATCGGTAGATACTCAAAATCAAATGACTCGGACTCTGACTCGAGGGCAAAAAAACCTGATCCGGACATCCCTACTTATAATAGGCTTACCATAAGGAATCAGGCCAAGACAAAAACACGTTTTGAAAGAAAAATGTATGATGTGTTGAAATTTAAATTGTTGATTTTGAACTAAAGCAAAAAAAGTTACTTGGTGTTACCTTATAAGTCGCAATGAAACACTTCCCTAGACTTGTCAAAGGATTAGTTCACCCACCAATGAATATTCTGTCATTATTACTCGCACTCATGTCGTTCCAAACCTGTAAGACTTTTGTTCATTTTCGGAACAAATTTATATATTTTTGATAAATCTGAGAGATTTCTGTCCCTCCATTGACAGTCTACGCAACTACCACTTTGACGCTTCAAAAATTTCAGAAGATCGTAAAACTAATCCATATGAATTTAGCGGCTTTAGCGGAGACACGATCACTTTTGTATGATGAATAGATTTAATTTAGTCTTTTATTCAGATATAAACATTGATCAGCGAACATAAACAGAAGCTCAACTGAACAAACCTCTTGCTGAAGCTCAAACCTGCTGCGTATCATTAGTTGCACGTCAAGCGAACATGCTTGAGCTTCTGAGTTTTACATCTCTTTAATTCATAAACTTTTTGAAGCGTCAAAGTGGTAGTTGCGTTGCTGTCAATGGAGGGACAGAAAGCTCTCAGATTTCATCAAAAAGATCTTCATTTGTGTTACGAAGATGAACAAAAGTCTTAGATGTTTGGAACAATTAATTACTGACTTAATTTTTTTTTTTTGGGGGGGGGGGGGGGTTAACTAACCTTTTAATTTAGTCCATCAGAAATTGGTTGAATCATTGTTGTTTGCCATTACTGTGATGAGAGTGATTGACAGGTTGCCCCACCCTCACCAATACAAATTTACACGTATAATTAATATTAAATACTGCAACATTTCATAAATAAATGCATTTTTAATTTTGATTTCATGACTTTTTATTAAGACAACCATTCATTTTATTTTATTTGTTTATTTGGGTTCATGCGTTCTTGAATTAAAATGGCTGGCCGCTGCATTCAATTAAAAACTTGATACCAAAGTACTGCAAACATGTATTAAACAAATCACTTATATCAGACAACTAGAATCGAGCTCCAGACTAGTTAGATGTGCTAATTATGGACGCAAGTTTACTGTCACGATGAGTAGATAGCACTGATGCTAACTTCTTGACAACCAGTGGGTCCAAACTTGTCTCAAAAACACACACTTTCATTTAACAAACAGATTTTCCGAGCATTGCAACACACTGCATTTTGACATGTCGCAGTGACGGGGGAAAATGCGTAAATCCCGGAGCACATGTTGGACTGAACCGGTTTAGCGGATGATTGGGTGACAAACACGTGCTAACAAAGCGGTGCGCAACATGACTAATAACTCACATTTTCATTGTCCCCTTCGGCCCCAGGTTACTCTTCAGCACGTCCTGAAGTCCCCGGGCCGCACTGATGTTCACGGCCAGGGCCGCATGAGCCCGGGCCACCTCTGCTTTCGGGTTTAGTGCTTTAACCGCGGACATTCTGCTGGAAACCTGAACACAGAGTCACGGGGATAAAGGAAGAGAAGCTAACGAAGCTCGGGCGTCTAGAAGCTTCCACTCCCTCTTCTTCTTCTTCTTCGCTGGGGTTTAGCGGAGGATCGTGGCATTACTGCCCCCTGCTGTCCTACACTTAACTTAAAAAATCGCTTGTCCAGTCCAGTCTTTTCGAGAATAATCAGTCTACTACATCTTCCCTTGTAAACTGCCAGCTCATTCTAGAATACTTTTAACATGGTTTTATAACTATTCGACCTAATTGAGTCACCATTTCAGTGATTTTCTCACATGATGTAAGAATATGTCCAACTGTCTCATATTTCACATTCTTATCCTGCTCTCTCTGATTCATATCTTTCTGTTTTGTATTATTGACTATAAACTTTTACTGCGTTATCCCACTGTTGTTGCCATTTTTAATTTATTTTCCTCCACGCTATGCCTTTTCCTTCTGATTAGAGGCTAATTTAATCTAATTTTATTTGTAAAAATATAACATTTGCTTAAAGGTATATAGTCTAACAGTGTTTTTTTACAGTCTATGGGTGTAACGATACACTCATGTCACGATTCGATACATATCACGATACTGAACTCACGATACGATATTATTGCGATAAAAGGTTAACAAAAAATTACTGTTGAAAAAAATGCTAAAATTGGTATTACATCATTGGGGATGTAAATGAATAAGCTTGGACTTGGTGCTGGTAACCCAATGCACAGGACAATAGAGACAGACATCAGAATAAAAAATAGAGAAAATAAAATATGTATATTTACACAATATTAATATCTGATAGTGTTATCAAAGACAGTCTTAATCGTTCAGACTAAAGACCACTAGATGGCAGTAAAGCCGGGTTTAAATGTAATAGGGCAGAAGAAGGGCTTTGACTTTTTATTTTTTTATTTTTTAATGCTGAGAACAGGAACATACAAAAGAGAAAGCATACGTACATCACATAATATCAACCAAAACAATAATAAAGGAGACAAGAGCTTTGACTATTGGCAGAGACTATAAAGCAGTGATACATGACATTTTTGTAGGCCGATGTTGCATCACTCTGGGTCACTTCACAAAAACTCAATAGAATTTTTTTTTTTTTTCAATGTCTTAAAATAAAATACTGAGTCCTCTTAGTCTGAGACAGAGACGAGACCGAGACCAAGACCTTCAAAACCTGGATCAAGACCAAGACCAGTCTCGAGTACTTCAAAACTACTTCAACTCACATGTTCAACGATTAACCAAGAGCTTTCACAGTCTCTTGAATCAGATTCTTGATTCTGCTAAGATTGCCCCCAATACTACAAAAATATACTGTATATTTCCAATAAAACACACAATAATTTCAGGGCGATGGATCTGGGAGTGCTAAAATGCAAACTAGTTTTGATGTTTCCCTGCTTCACTCCATTAAGCAGAGACGGTCCAGTTGTACTTATGTAAATAAGATAACTTGTGGTTGAAACTTGAAAGCAACAAAGTGCCATTTTGTGTCGCCATTATTTATTTCCAGCTGCAACAAAAAGCAGAAAAAAAGTTTTTGGAAAAATCAAGATTTTTTTTTTTTTGTTGTTACAACAGATAAAATATAGGGGAAATAGACATAGGAAGGCACAATGCCTATTCAATGTATTTAAAAAATATATGGTAAACGGATCCCAGCTGCCATCTGATTTTTACAGAATATGTGAGGAGTCCTAATAAATAACAGCATAACCATTCAGCCTTGTAAGCACCGTTATAACTTGTCAGACAGGGGCACATGTAAATATGACATTTATTATGAGGATTGTTTGAAGTTCACTTAAAAAAAGTTGTTATATTTTTTTAAGCCTAATAAATGTTTTAAAAAAAATTGATAGCTTTCAATTACACTGTAATGTTAAAGGGCTGTAATTAGCCTAATGTTTAAAATTGTGAGAAAAAATCATTTTCACCGAGACATAAGTAGCTGATACTGACCTTCATTCATAAAAAGATGCCATTAAACAAGTATCTAAAATATACTGTCTTTATGTTGTTTCTACATTAATTTGGAGATTAACTGTGAAATTATTACATTATAAAATATAATTAAAAAGAATAAATGCGATTAATCGCGATCAATCACAGAAAAAAATGTGATTAATCTAGGTCATTTTTTTTTAAATCAATTGACAGCACTAGTTTTTTTTTTTTTTTACAACAGATAATAGTATGGGAAACAGATGTAGGGAGGCACAAAGCCTATTCAATGCATTTAAAATATATATATATATATATATGCCATTAGCCTTGTAAACACCGTGATGACTTGTTATGAACTGCTCCGAGACTTGGGGTTGAAGATCCAAATGCAGCTTTATTGGGACAATCCAGAATATATAACAGGCAAAAGGTCAAGCAATCCAAGTGAACAACAGAAAACACAGGCAAAAGGGTAATCCAGAAAACCAAAAAACCAAGACACAAGAAACCAGGATAATGCTCGAGATGCAGTGTAACAACAACATTCAAGATTTCGCAAAGTCAGAGTTAATACACAGGGCTATAGATTAATAATAGATTATATTAGATTAATCAGAATATGATTAGTCCAGGCAATGAGTTTTGAGAAATGTAGTTCACGGTGAGCTAAAGCAGGTGGAAGGAGTGCCCTCTGGTGGAGATCGAAAATGGGCAAAGAGGCGGATTAGCTGAGGTTTTTTTTTTTTTTTTTTTTTTTTTTTTTATTATGCTTGAGAACAGTACAGAGATGACAAACATGGTATACAAATTTGTATCAGAATTACACAAATGTCACTACAAAATATAATATGTAGAATGTCATCTGAACATACAAAATAGCAGTGCAAAACTAAGACAAATAAAAAAATTTAAAAAAGAGATATGGAGAAGAAAGAAAAAAAAGAGAAAAAAATAAAAGTAATAACCATGAGGGTAAAACATCTTATACATCATTTAGTGTACACAAATTAAAGTCACTACAATTTGAAATAGTTTTAATTGCTTTCTTATTTACTGAGGATGAAATAGTGTTAAGATACATTTTAAATTCTTTCAAAAAAACAATAAAAATTGGTTTGTTATTGGTGAATTTACATTTATGAATGTAAAATTTGCCAATAAAATAAAGTAAATTAATAACAAAGCAGGCTTTTTTTTTATTGGGGTCAGACTCAGAGTATCCAAAAATAATGTCTTTAAAGGTTACTGATATATCTTGCTGGATATTATCTTTAATAAATATTTCAATATTTTTCCATAGTTGTTCAGTATAGAAACATGACCAAAATAAATGATAAATAGTTTCTGTGTGAACTTGACAAAATGAGCACCTTGTGTCAATATTACTTTTATATTTAATCATAAAATATTTAACAGGGTAATTTATTTATTATTTTGAAGGACACTTCTTTTACTTTATTGGTTAGAAAATATTTTTGTTGTAAGGACCAAATCTCGGATTAGCTGAGGTGACAGCAGACAAACGGCCAGTAGTGACATCAGCGGCAATCCAGCTGTCACTCAAGTGGCCACGCCCTTAATTATGCAGAACTTTAAGGCTTAATATGATTTAAAGGATGAGTTATAAAAATAAAAAAATTCACCCCCCTCACAGTCATCATGAAGGGCAAAATTAGCTATATAGACCAAAACCACTTTTTGCACCAGGCCGTGAGGATTGACTCTCTTTTGGAGCCTGTCTCTAGTGGCCAGTCGATGAATTGCAGTTTAAGTCACTTCCGTGGTGGATTCAAGAGAAGGTTGCCGTTTGGTCGGACCATGGCAGAGCAGAAAACCACCATGGCTAATCAGGTGGAACTGGAACAAAGAGCATAGAGAGGTTATGGTTGGCCTCTAGGGCTGTGTCAAAACAGGCAGAGAGTTCAGATTAACCTCTGTGGCCATAACAGGACAAACTGAGAGTTCATAGGTGACCTCCGTGGTCGGGTCGGGGCAAAGTGTGCCACACGAGTCCTGAAAAGTGTCTTGCCAACGCGTCTTGATCGCCTGGTGGCTGGTCCCAGTATAGCTCATAAACCCCGCCCTCTCCATGTAACGTAATGGATGTGAGAAAAATTAAACAATCAAATAAATTACACATAAAATAGTTTTTTCCCAAAGATGGTTTCTGTCATTTTAGGCAGTTTTTTATCACGCTGATATAAGTTCAAGAGTTCGTTCTTTAAATAAGTTTGGTTTTAGTTAGTTATTTGATGCTATAAAAAACGGGTAGTGTGATGCCATGATTGACAGCTGTGATTGACAGCTTCTCTGAGTAAAGTAGTCAGTGAGGCATCAACAGAGTTTTTTCGGGATCCTCAGGAGGAGATTTGAGCTTAAACTTTAATTTCTACATTTCCATAACTGTTTATTTCACACCTAATGAGTTGTTCTGCAGTAAACTTAACCAATTCTGTGGGAGTGACCTTGATACCACTTCACTTCAGATGTTAGTAGCCATATTGGGTCACTGACGGCTTCACTTACTACAATGGAAGAGAGGGAAGGTGCATCGTCCATCTTTTTTTTACAGTCTATGTTCAGGACAGGCAGAAAGTTCATGGAGGACCTCCGTGGTCGTCTCAGGATAGGCAGGAACGACCTCTGCAATCGTAACTGTCACAGATCTGCACTACATCCCATCACCCTCATCACTGCCACTATAAATGCACTCACTTCACCCCAGTTCATCGTCCGATCTCGTTTATACAAAGTGGATTTATCTCCGTCTCCAGTGTCTCGTCCTTTCACAGTGTCTCCATTCCCACCTGTAATAATAATAATAATAATAATTCGTTACATTTATATACCACTTTTCTGGGTACTCAAAGTGCTTCACATAGAAGGGGGAATCTCCTCAACCACCACCAATGTGCAGCTCCACCTGGATGATGCGACGGCAGCCATATTGTGCAAGAACGCCCACCACACACACACACACACCACACACCAGCTTACTGGTGTAGAGGAGACAGTGATGAAGCCAATCAGTGTATGAGGATGATTAGGAGGCCATGATGGACAGAGGCCAAGGGGCAAATTTGGCCAGGATGCGGGGGTTACTCCCCTACTCTTTTTCCGAAGGACATCCTGGGATTTTTAATGACCACAGAGAGTCAAGACCTTGGTTTAACGTCTCATCTGAAGGACGGTGCTCTTTGACAGTATAGTGTCCCCGTCACTACACTGGGGCGTTAGGACCCACACAGACCACAGGGTGAGCGCCCCCTGCTGGCCTCACTAACACCTCTTCCAGCAGCAACCTGGTTTTCCCAGGAGTCTCCAATCCAGGTACTGACAGAGGCCCTGTCCCAAATGGCGCACTTCATGCGGACTTGATGTCTCAAACATAGGCTAATAATAGCGAGCTGAATAATACGATCGCATTATGATTCATTAAATAAATAGAACAGAATGTCAGGGCTTTATTGAGTCATATGTAAACACAACAACCATAGGCAGCATATTTCCCCGAACCTGCAGCTCCTGTCCATAACAACAATCAGACCGTCTTCCTGTTTCCGGCGTGACGATCGAGTCTGTCCCAAAAATACCTCTCAATGCGCCCTCGCGGACTCGCGCTAAGGGCCCTATAGGTCTGCATACATGAAGTCACCGAAGTGTGGACTCTGAGGAAGTCCGGAGTGTGCCATTTGGGACAGGGCCCCAGCCCTGCTCAGCTTCAGTGGGCGACCAGTCTTGGGCTACAGGGTGATATGGCAACTGTTCATCTGCCTCGTCACCCACCGTATCATGCCATCATCCTCTCCCTTTGTTGTTATTTATAAACACCCTGTTAATCACCCATGATCCTCCTCTGAATCTGCTTACGTAACAGTAACAGAGACGGCAGGTTATTCCGGAACGACCTCTGCAATCGTAACAGAGACGGCAGGTTATTCAGGAGTGTGTGGCCCAAACACACATTATGGTATAGTTGCCATCACAGGCAGTGCAAACAGCAGTGGTAGGAACTCTTGAACCGCAGGACTTGAAAGGGCTGAGACGGACGGGATGCCAGCGGTGGGTCCGCCAAACTGGAAGCCAGTCTCAGTAGCTTCAGGTCTATGGCGGCTGGAGACTCTGGACTTGGGACCACTGGACTGGGAAGCACTGAGAGCACTGGACTAGTGATCACCAGACTTGAATCCTGTTTGGATCACTCCCCTCTTTTTTGGGGACCCCCCCACCATCACCCAACCCAAGAATAGTTTAGGGGAAGTGTCCTCCTCTACCTCCCCCACAGTGAAGGGAGAACCGCTGGAGGGCGTAGACCAGATCCTCGAGGACCATCACGGATCAGCGCGGATTGAAATGGGTTGTTGAGTCCACAGCAGAAGAAATCAATGAGAGCAAGGTCTCGGAGATCAGTGAAGCAATGTCTAGAAAGTCCTTAAATGTTACAAAATCATGCCTCAGAAATGGCTAGGCTACAGAACACGCTATCTGTTCCTGATGCCGAAACGTTAGTTCAGGCATTCATGACCTCTAGTCTAGATTACAGTAATGCATTACATGTGCATACAAAGATGGCGATTGTATGCACATGCCCCGCCCCTCCCGCTGGAAAGCCAATCATCTGCTTTTAATAGTCAAGCCGGGAAACATGTAAGCCTATCGTCTGGTTCCACTGACGCATGCGCACAGTTGAGGTTTGCGACAGCGGAGACGAGAACCCTTGCGCATGCGCAGTAAACGTATAACCTGTGGGGAAAAAGGCGTTTTAAACCTTATTTTGGGGCAAAGTCATCAAACTTTTTCGGTGATTTTTATCATATTTTACTGCTGTTTCTATACAAGCTGTTTTTATGTCCTGGTGACCAGTGAAAGTGCAGTTCTGACTCTCTGCCCATTCATTTAGATAGGAGCCTGGTCTTGTTAGTCCGAAATATCTGCCCGTAGGCGTTGCCAAGATGGCGGCCGAGTGGCATGACTTGCCTAAAAGGACTTTGTTTGTACGTCACACGCATCACACACATGACCAGCGTCGGCCAATCGTGAGCCTGCGTGTGACGTGCAACACAGAAGCTTTGCGTAGTTACACTACGTGAACTCACTCGAGGCCCACAGAGAAGGAAATGAATAGTTGAATAAAGTCGTTATTTTTGTTTGTTTTTTGCGCACAAAAAGTATTCTCGTCGCTTGATAAACTTAAGGTTGAGCCACTGTAGTCAGTCGGACTATTTTAACGATGTCTTTAATGACTTTTCTGGGCCGGCAAGTTTCAGTCCCTTTAGAAGCCTATGGAGGAGTGATCCAGCTCTCAGATTTAATCAAAAATATCTTAAATTGTGTTCCCAAGATGAACGAAAGTCTTACGAGGTTGGAACAACATGAGGGAGAGTAATTACTGACAGAGTTTTCATTTTGGGGTGAACTAACCCTTTAAGATCACAAAACTCTGGGCTTCTGATAGTACCATATCTAAGTCCACTAAAGGAGGGAGAGCGTTTTCACATTTGGCTCCTAAACTCTGCTGGCCTTCCTGATAATGTTCGAGGCTCAGACTCGCTCTCCCAGTTTAAATTATAGACGCATCTCTTTAGCCTATAGCATTCATACATACCTCTTTGTACTCCAGTACAAATGTCAGATGTCAGTCAGATGACATGCACACGATTATCTTTAGCTTGAAACGTTATGAACAGCAGCTACGAGGAAACAGGACACCGGCTGCAATGTGGATCCAGCTATGAAGACTTCAGATGCATAGGAGTTGTTTCAATTGAGACAATTGTTTCTGCCTCAATGAGAACATGATTTTAGTTTACTGCATGTATTATCTTAGTACATTTCTGGACAAATGGACATTACTTTGACACAGTCACCTCTGATAACATACTAAATTGTAATGTAGAAACATGTATGTTTCTGTAAAGCTGCTTTGAAATATGTATTGTGGAAAGTGCTATACAAATAAATGTGAATTGAATTGAATTATCGTCAAGACCTAATTATCATCAAAAGATCAAGGCAAGTGTGATTTCTTATGTCATGACCATTTTAAATTGTCTTTAAAACGAAAAAATCAGCTGAAGCTTTCTGGATAATGACAATTTGAAGTGTCTTTTTTGGCAGATTTGGGCGTTTAAGACATTTTACTTTAAAATGTCAAGAACTAGGGGTGATTTAACAAACTGGACATCAGATAAAGCATTTGAAAAAAGTAGCTATATGCTGTTTGTTGGTTATCAACGTATATAACAACTTAGGTTACACTTTATTTGAAGGTGTCTAAAGTGTATTTATACATTTAAAGCTGCAGTCCGTAACTGTTTTGTGTTCAAAACGTACAAAATGTATATAATAAGCGAGTACATCATGAACCCATTTTCCAAACCGTGTTTTTGTCTAATCCTGCATGAATCACTACGGTACACCTATAATAAGTGTTTATATTTGGACTATAAGTTATGGAGTGCAGCTTTAACTAAGTTCAATTCATTTCCATCATGAAGGGTTAGTTTTAGAGTTAGCTGCGTGTAATTATGCATAATTTACTGTTATTATTATAGTAAGATGTCTAACAAGGACACTGTGAAATAAAGAGTCAGATGTACAAAGTACAAAAATGTAATACAAAAACAATCAATTCCATCACACCTTTGCCGATATAATACAACTTCAAAGTCATTTTAGTAAACCAGTTTTAGCAAAGCAGTTAAAGTTCATAATGCACTTTAAAAGGATAATGGCCTGTAATTTTCACTTTGAATCGCATAAAAGAAAATGTTTGTTTTTTTCACATTATAAAATTACAAATGTTTTTTATTATCAAAATATTTTAGCAATAAAGTTCATCAATATAACATATTGCGCTGCAAAAACAGTAAAGAAACAGTGCCTTTCTTTAATAACAGACATGTTTCCTATTATTAACAATGCTATTCATCATACTGATATTGTTTCATGTCAAAATATAATATAGAGCAAGTTAAAAAAAATTATATATACTGTATAGATATGACATTATACAGCATATAAATTAGATTTAAAAAAAAACATTTCTGGTGAACAATTAATGCCTCTTATTTACTGTATTGTGTTTAACCAAACAAGCCTTCACTTACAAGTGTAGGATAAAAATAAAAGTGTCAATTTAAAAAAAAATCACCTCAGCAATATTTTTCTAATTTACTTCTACGCAATAGAGAAATGATGATCCACAACCTGACAGAATCCACTGAACCAGTGCATTAAGATTAACAAAGGCAGTCATCTCTAATCTGAAAGCCATATTAGAAGAGGACTGGAGAGTTGTGCATGATAAACGGCATCAGTACCTTCTGGTCCACTCCAGACGCAGGCGCGCTTGTCCGGGTCGCGGGTCAGAGCCGATGCAGAGGGCACCCAAGCTTAAGAACTGAACTCCGTGGGCAGAGTATGAAGAAGACACCCTTGGAATTCAGTTCTCAAAGCCAAGAGCTCAGTTTAACATCCAGAAGTCACGCAAAGCTGCCCAGAGGGTGGTTTATAGCCTATACGCAACCAAATAAAGTGAAACTTAATTGGTGGTATGCCAATAAACATAAAAAATAAACAATAAACGGGAAAAAAAAGAGTCAGAGAATTTCTCATAAATGGTAGGATTAGTATAATTTAGTAAAATGTGTCACACGACTTTGTCTCTTCTTCACTGTAAAAAAAATATATGTTCATGATTTGTAATCACAACATTTTTTCTTTTGTCAAATCAACTGAAATAATTTATGTGGTTCAGATAACATAATATTTTGAGTTTCTGATGATTAAATCAATCTCCTTCATTGTATTAACTAATTTTTTCCATTTCAATGAACTTAAAATTTTAAGGCAACCAGGTTACTTCATTTTTTAAGTTAAACCAACAATATTTTTCTACAGTGGAATTTGTATCTTGGATTTCTTGGATTCTGTATTTGTTCAAGAGCATTTTCTTGAAAGCACTTCACGCACGAATGGATCTAACTAACATTTGTCATGTTCGGTTAACTTCAAGAATCAAACAGAAACAAAATATGAATTAAACTATGTGATCAAGGATCATTTGAATAATGTTTGCAGTTGATTGAATTAATTGTGTGTGCATGTTAGAACTTCTCAACCAAATAATTTCACCTGCTACAAACAAAATTAACAATAATCGCAACATGAAAGATAATGCGATTTTCATTATTGTTAATAACTATTGACTTTATTGGCACACGTTATTTCACTTTAAATCTTAAATACATTATACCCTTCATTACAGTTTGGGGTCGATAAGATTTTGCTTTTGAAAATCTGGCAGCAAAGTGGCAGCATTAAATTAAAAAGTACAATCAACTACTTGGATGTTTTAATCTTTTCAACTTAAATTACATTAAACTGACTTGAAAAAATGAGTTGAATCTTATAAATTGTTTGAAAAATGGCTTAACTTATTTTTTGTGAGTCAAACCGATGTAAAAACATATGTTGTCATAGCTTTTTGATTATATATTTTATTTACAGTATTGTGAAATATTAATACAACTTAAAACAACTGTTTTCTACTTTAATCTATTTTAAAATGTAATGATGGCTCAGTCTTCAGTGTCACATGATCCTTCAGAAATCCCTTATCAATGTTGAAAACAGTTGTGGTGCTTAACTATTTTGGGGGAAACCGTCACACTATTTTTTCAGGATTCTTCGATAAATAGAAATCGTTTATAACAATATAAATGCCTTTGCAGCCACTTTTGATCAACGAATGCATGAAAAAAAAAAGCTTACTCTAAACTTTTGAACAGTGGTGTATTTAAACGCACTGAGAGATGTTACAAAAATGCCTCGCAAATGGCTTCCAGTATTACATGTATAGCCTATGTTGTGTTATGATGAATCTGAACTGCCATCATAAATTCAGTGTTTATATTAAGCGCGGGGAACGCTCCTAAACAAGAAATGCATTTTGCCACTTTTTTTTTCTTTCTTTTTTTACATCTTCAACTCCACTGACTTCTTCAACCCACGTGCGCATCTGCGTTTTATCACTCACCTCCTTAAACCTACCTTCAGTTTAGCCTCTTTTCCCCACGGGTCCACAACATGTGTAGTTACTGAGTCATTTCGGTACCAGTACCACATTGAGGATGCTGAATCATGTCTCTCATGAACCTGCCGTGAGCGATAAGCTCTTCTGCCGCCTACTCGCTCAGTGCAGCATCCCTATATAAACCCATCGATTAGACCTGTCATTTGCATGGGCGTTTGTTCCACACACACACACACACACACACACTCATGGGAAAGTCCCACTGCTATCCATTTTGCTCAAAGTGCAAAGATAGCCGTAATTGCACAACACACGTATAGCCCATGATAATAGACCCACGTCATACCACCGACTGTTGCAATCACGTTTAATGGATAAAGGTTGATCGAATAACATCGTTTTTCCGTCGGTATAGCCTGTTATTGCAGACGAGGCGACGTTTAAGCGACGCTGCTGGTGTTGAGAAAACCCCAACCGCCAGAGCAGGAGGAAATGTTGGTTAAGTATTTAACGCACCATTTCCGCTCTGTAAAGTCCGTGGGTTGAGACGGGGAAATCCTAACCCTGTTCGGTTTGCCAATCAAGAGTGCCATATCTCGTCCTGCAACTGTCGCATATGGCCATTATTAGATGAGCTTTTTCACGTTCCTGATTCATATAAAGAGTTGTTGTTCGTCCCAGTTTCGAAGAGTACCAAAACAATGCAAAATATCAAACCTCCTGTTTTGAATATCACTCGCTTTCACTGCGTTTCCTTACGAGAATGCCCTGCATTCAGCTTTATACACTGTAAAAAGTACTAGTAACCTATTTCTATCTGATTCAACCCAAAAATGTGATTTGTTGGTTGGCCATATAAAGTAATGTTTGGTTCAGTTGTGTTAAATAATATTGCTGACTAGTTCATTTAGATGTTACCGTTTTAGGTTACCACTTTTCGATGAATTGTAACCATTTCATGCGTTTCTTAACCATTACAACAGCAAAAATATGTCTGTAAAGGTCACAAACAAGCTGGGAATGTCCTGACATGACTTTTCGTGAGTTGTTTTTATGATATCGGTCATCATGACTTTTGGCCATCTTGCGCCACTGAGTTTTGTCTCTCGTCACATGATGACAGAGGAAGTGAGTCAGGCTACAGATGACCTGAAGTCACAGGCCACTCATGACGAGAACACAGCGTATAAATAAACGCTGACCTTTAAGAGTGCGAACGTGTGAAAGCAAACATATAAGACCACTTCGAGACGCCATGGCCTGGTTTCACAGACAGGGTTTAGATTAAGCCATGATTAGGCTTTAGTTCAATTAGGACATTTAAGTAGCTTTTATAAACGTGCCTTAGAAAAAAACAAACATTTAAGATATTTCAGTGCAAGTTGCTTTCAGTTAAAACAGCTCAAGCCTTGTCTGTGAAACCGGGCACAAATGTTTATAACCAAATAAGCATTGGTTTTATGTATTTTGGGTGAAAATGTCAATGACTGCAATATTTAAAACTGTATATTTCGACAATATTTCTTTCTTTATTGTATTATTTTAAGAAATCTTAGAAATGTCACAAATGGTGCAAATCAATAAATAATGGTTTCAATTTTAAACATGATATTAAATGTATTTGAATCTATTGTAACCTTTCAGGGTACAAGGGACATTTCCTGGACATGCATCAAGTCCAATCATCAGGTTCCTGGCACTGGTCATTGTGATTTTCTAAGAAAATCCCTTTTAATCTTGAGCATAATTATTATTGTTTGGGAAATCAGTGGCTAAAGGGGAATTTCTCCCTGACCCAGAACTAACTAATAACCAACATACAGTCTGACTGGAACTCTATTTAAAATATCAAAAGTAAAGTAAAACTACAACTCTAATTTCTCTACCAGATTTAAATGTGTTTAATTGAACTATTTCATGTTTTTAATATTTTTATTTATATGAATTGAATCTAATTTTATTGAATTATTTAATACAACTCATTGTTCAAAAAAAGATAATTCTCTTGTGCTTTCCATTTTTAAAGTAGCCTATTATACATACATAATGCAGGGGAAATATTAATTAAGTTGTGACTATGCTGATATATTGCAAGTGCAATAGGAGCTCTCAGAAAATTCCCAGCTCACAAGTTGTAATTACGAGCTCTACGAGAACTTGAACACTTTTTACAAGTTGAAATCCTGTAATAATTTCGAGAACGTGTCGAAATACTCCTTTAAACAGGACACTAACAGCTATTTGTGTCCGAAACCATGGTGGACGTTATTGAGTGCACTCATTCAATCCCATAATGCACCGCAATAACGAGTGTGCAACGGTTAGGGAATACCCATAATGCACTTTGAGAGTCGTGGAAATGAATTCATCCATCCATTTTCCAAACTGCGTAATATCATACAGGTATAAATTCCTTTTTAATTGGTTATTAAATTGTTTAAATAAGATTTATACATAGTTCCATGACCATCCACTGCAAAGTTATTATTATTATTTACTATAATAACACTATACTTTGTATTATATAACATTTACTTTAAATTACAAAAAAACTAATTTCGAATACAGTGGATTAGGTCCAAATGACATCTTTCTCTCTTCTGACTGCCGTTATCAATCTCTATCTTTATTTTGTTCCTCTTTTTGAAAGTTGTGAAAACACTATTGTGAAGTTTTTCTTTTGCTATTTGAGAGAATAGGAACACACACAAAATAAAGTAATCTCTCATTCATCGCCATTCAATTTGACCCATGACGACTTCCACTTCTGAGAAACCTGGAAATGTCAAATGTACCTGCCAGATATCACCTGACTCCTGGCTGAGAAATCAAACCTGTGAGAGCCCTCTTTACAGTAAATGGAAATTAAAAGTAGTTAAGCCATCTTTTAGGCATCTTTCTGTCTGTCAATGCCTTAAAATGTCTTTGAAAGGCGGTGTTTTAAATATGCCGTACGATTGAAGGGACTGGACGGTCTAAATCAGTCGCTGAAATCGCTTTTGGCACCTTTTAACTTCCAATAAAAACTAAATCTAATAAGTTGGTTTCAAGAAGCCGTTCCATCTTTGTGCTTTAGCATCCCGGTTGAAAGAATGTTTCTCCTATTCCGATTGGTCAGGCATTTATATCGCTCCGATTGGTCAGAAGAGAGTCTCTCAGAGAGTCTCTCTTGCTCTGATTGGTCAGAAGAGAGTCTCTCTTGCTCTGATTGGTCAGAAGAGAATCTCTCTTGCTCTGATTGGTCAGAAGCGTGCGCATGAAAGATCACGCGCCCTTGTTGTTGCCGGTGGACAGTAGCAGACATTTATGCGTATAGCTTTTAAGCGACATTTATTAAAATCATCTCATACTTTGCGTGTTAATTCCTTTCTATTACAAAGCTGAGAAGAAATGCATAAAGGCTCGTGCATTCATTTAACAACTGTTAGCTTGAGCGCACGTGCATCCTCTGTTCATTGGAAGTAACGTTAGTCTCGGTTGTTATAAACAAACATGAATCAGTATCTGCTTGTTCTTCTTTCTTTTGTGCATGTATTGTCGGATTCGGATTTTGCTAAACAAGATGGTGCCCCGCCTTCTAAAATAGGTAGGCCAAAAAGTGAGTGATATTAATAATAAAGGTGTTTATGCTGCAGTGTGAACACTCGTGCTGGTGTGTTCGCAGCTGTTGTTGGAGCCGGAATCGGAGGAACCGCTACAGCTCATTTCCTTAGGCAACACTTCGGGCCAGAAGTGAGAATTGATGTATTTGAGAAAGGCTCAGTCGGTGGTCGACTGGCAACTGTTACCGTAAACCAGCAAGACTACGAGTCCGGGGGATCCATCATCCATTCCCTCAACCTGCACATGCAAGACTTTGTCCAGCAACTGGGTTGGTTGTAGTCATATTGCTAAAATGTTGAATTGAGTTATTAGTGACTGAATTAGTCCTCCTCCTGAGAAAACACGTCTTCAGTTGCTCATACTTCGAGTAAGGTGTTTGTTTTTAGTCATTCTGTTCTCAGCCCCACTTTATAGGTGTCTTTAACAACTATGCACTAACATGAATCATTTGATGCAATGCGATTATTTTGTTCATACATGTTTTTACATTGTACTTTCTATGTAAAAAAAAAAAAAAAATACCTGGATGTAATTGCATCTGTAATTTCACTGTTGACCCTTCCCTTACACCTTAACCCACCCTTAACCCTTACATTACCCGTGTCACACCTCAATAGCAGCACAAGTGTTTTGTAATACAATATGAACACACAATAAGTACACTGCACTTAAAGGGATTGTGAAAATTCTGTTATTAATTACTCGCCCTCATGTCGTTCCAAGCCTGTCAGACTTTCGTTCATCTTCAGAACACAAATGAAGATATTTTGAATAAAATCTGAGAGAAGATTTCTGTCCCTCCATTGACAGCTACACACTTTGACGCTTCAAAAAGTTCATAAAGATATCTAAAACTATCGAGCGGTTTAGTCCACATTTTCTGAAGAGACTCGACCGCTTTATATGATGAACAGACTGAATTTGTTAGTTCGAATGTTTTGAAGCATCGAAACTACATTTTGGTCCGAAAATAACAAAAACTAGGACTTTATTCAGCATTGTATTGTCTTCCGGTTCTGTTGTGGATCCGCGTTCAGTGACGCCGCTGACGTAAGACGCTGCTGACGTGTGTCTGGTGTGTTCATGTATTCGGGTTCAAATAAATATGGCTGGGCAAAAAAATGCAAGTCTTCCTCTGTGTGGAAATCCTTAGACATGTTTGCGAAGATTGTTTTGTTTACAGCGTGTGTCTCCCTCATACTGTAAATGAAGCTCGGGCGCACCAGACACACACACACACACACACACCAGACACACGTCAGCAGCGTCTTACGTCAGCGGCGTCACTGAACACGGATCCACAACAGAACCGGAAGACAATACAATGCTGAATAAAGTCGTAGTTTTTGTTATTTTTGGACCAAAATGTATTTTCGATGCTTCAACACATTCTAACTAACCCACTGATGTCACATGGACTACTTTGATGATGTCTTTATTTCCTTTCTGGACAAGGACAGTATACCGTACATACATTTTCAATGGAGGGACAGAAAGCTCTCGGACTAAATCTAAAATATCTTAAACTGTGTTCCGAAGATGAACAGAGGTATTACGGGCTTGGAACAACATGAGGGTGAGGCATTAATGACATAATTTTCATTTTTGGGGGAACTAACCCTTTAACATTTTTATTAACGCTAGTACAATTAAAGACACGTTATCTAAAGTGTGAGCCTGTTCTCGTCAATGCTCATCTCATGCCACCCGTCCACAGGGCTGAAGTACCGTAAGAGCGTGGCTGGGAAAACAGCCGTGTTTAATGGAGAGGAGTTTATCCTGGAGGAGACTGACTGGTACCTGCTGGATCTGTTTCGCCTGTGGTGGCGCTACGGGATCAGCTTCATCCGCCTGCAGATGTGGGTGGAGGAGATCATGGAGAAGTTCATGAGGTGAGCGAAAGGGTGGAGGACATTAAAATCCTTTTACTGACAGGTTATAATCTTTTTAAATTTGCTTGCGTTTATAATTAAGGACACAATTCACCCATTTACTCACCCACAAACCTGTATGAATTTCTTTCTTCTGCTGAACACACAAGAAGATATTTTGAAGAATGTCGGTAACCAGACAGTTGATGGCCACTGACTTCCATAGTATTTGTTTCCCCCCAATCTCTGCCTGTTAGAATTAAATGTTATAATAACCACCTGAAACCAGCGCCGCCGCTCCCACCACGCGCATCACGCGCTGTGCGTAGGGCACCAAGTGCTGAGGGGGCACCAAAAATAGCCTAATGAAAAACCAATCATCAAACTTCTTGTTATAATCAGATTCAGCGCGTTCTTCCTCTTCACTCCGCAGCGGCGCCGAGCAGAGACAGAGAGCACGTCAGAAACACAGGACAGGGTGTGTGTGTGTGTGTGTGTGTGTTCATGTGTGTGTTCATCTGAGCCTCATTGGTCTGTCACTGCTCGTCAATGTCAGAATATTTGAGATGACCAATCAAATCAAAGTAGGCGGGCTTTGTTCACAGACGCTGAGCGCGAATTTTAACAGTGCAACTCGACGCTTCAGTGTACGGTCAAGTGCGAGATAAGATGTAAGTAGCTAAACTTAACTTTATTTGACAGTTTTTTTTAGGTCATAAATGTTAAACGAATGACAAAAAATAATTAGCCAAACTAATATAGTTTTGTCTAATTTCGCTATTTTGAACTGAAAATAGGCCTATGTAACATGTAGCCTAGTGTAATAGTTTAGGCTACTGTCATTGTGAGGAGACAAGAAACATGAACAAAGCCGTTTTCATCATGTTAGGCACAGGATTTATAATGAATGTGTACATATTGAGAATAAAATACAAATTGTAACCTTTAGTAAATTAAAAAAGCCAACTTTAGGAGGGGAAAAGACAGGGCAAGATAAAAACAAAGAGAAAAAGAGTGTGATGCTGATGAGGAGAGAAAAATAATCAGCTGCCTACTGACATGGTTTTAAAGCTGTTGTTATCGAATTTTTTATTTTTTTTTGCCTTCACAACATCTTAAAATGCACATCTGTAGTTCAGAAAAATCCAAAATTTCCCCCGAACACCCCTAACTAACCTGCCTCAAATTCGGGATCCCAGTGATTATAAAACCATGCCATTGCATGGTAATGAAACTAGTTAATAGTAAGCATTAGACCCTAATCTAAAGTGTTACTTTTTAGCTTTTTAATTTTTTTTATAAATTATACCCTCATTGGGGGCTTAGCCCCCCTAAATGAAAATCCTAAATGAAAATGTTTTTTTTTAGGGGGGGCATCATAAAGGAATTATGCTTAGGGCACCAAAATGGCTAGCAGCGGCACTGCCTGAAACTGAATAGCAAAAGCAAGAGGTTTTGTTGGGCTGCGACGTACGGCTGTTGCATTTTAAAGTGCCCCTATTATGCTATTTTAAAGGTTCCCAATTATGTTTTGGTTGTCTCCTATAATACTTTTACATGCATCCAAGGTCAGGGAACACTTTATTTTCTCATAATATACATTGCAGCAACATATTATAGAACATAGATATTGTACAACTTACCAAAATCCATATCATGTTATCACTCAATGAGTGTTTCAACCGCAGAACGACGTCAATTAAACAGCTTGTAAACACTATGTCACGTAAAATCACATTAACCTCAGAAAAAAACATATTTAGTGACCTTAACTCGTTAGTCTAGAAAGGAGCATTTTGATAAATATATGCACCACATTACATATTCATTATAATTTTTAATGTTCTTAAATATTTAATGCATGTTTGAATAAATCTGTGAAGTTTTTAAGACAGCCACCATTTAAATGTTTATATTTAAAAAAAGAAAACTAATTGGAGTAGACATATGATTATGTAATTGTAAAGTTTTTATCTTTAATATTATTTAAAAAAAACCATCCCTTTTAATGGTTAAATTACATTTTAGTAATAAAAAAACATAATTAATTAAATCTAATTACTTGAAATCATGAAACTTTAACAATTTATTAAAAGTTTAACAAAAATGACATGTTTATGGCCCTATGATTACTTTTTATTTTCTCAAATTCCGTTTTCTTTTTACCAAATTCTGTGTTTTCTGTTTTAAGATTCCATTTTAATTCAATTTTAATAATCAAAGTGCATGTCTAATTAATTAAATCCGTGAACTCATAATTCATAATGTTTAAAAAATATATTTCTATATAATGTTTGTTTTTTCCCTCCTGAAATTCTGTGTTGTGTAATTTAATTTTTCCAGCAACAGCTTTCTCTAAGATCTTAGCAAATAAAAGATAGATTTGAAATGGGTCTAAAATGAGAGCGATGTCTTTTCAACATCGGTCTCATGTTTACAATGATCTGGAACAGAACCAGAGAGAAAGCTCTTGTTTACAATCGATAGGATACAAAAAAATTGTGCAAATATATAATTATGCAAATTTGTTACACACCTACATAGGTTCACGCCGGAAGTAAGACTGGAATGACTGACGACTCGTTTCAGGAAGTTCAGGATCGCTTCTTTCTTTTGGGACACAATAACTGTGAACTTTGATCTTTTTACCTTTGCAGACCTTTTACAGTCACAAACAGCTTTATTACACACTGCATGAAAGCTAATATTCGAAAAAGCACAAAAGGGGCACTTAAAAAAAGCCTTTTGATCAAATCCTCAATAGGTAATACTGAAAAAACCTTGAAAGAAAGAGGCACTTCTTGGGAAATTATCCAGTTGATGCATTCTCTGTTATTTGAAAAAGACATTACATACGATGATTTAACTGTAGTGTTGGGGAGCCTTAAAATCGGCAGTTCTGTTCAGCTGAGTAACAAGTTTTTGTATTTGATTTTCATTTACCGAATGAACCATCATCCTCTCTTTTCCTGTCAGGATCTATAAATACCAGGCCCATGGCTACGCCTTCAGCTCGGTGGAGGAGCTGCTGCACTCTCTGGGCGGTTCAGGCTTTATCAACATGACCCGCCGCTCTCTCTCCGAATCTCTGCTCGAGCTGGGCGTCTCCCAGCGCTTCATTGATGAGGTCATCGCCCCCATCATGAGGGTCAACTACGGCCAGAACATCAGCATCCCTGCGTTTGTCGGTACGCACAGCCCTTTCTTCATAGGGGTTCGAATTATTCTCTTTTATATTATACTCTACTTTTCATTCTAAAAATGGTGAATAATAATCACATAATACATATTTAAAGCACAAAGTGTATAAATAGCTAGATATAAAGAAGAGTATATAATAAACCTCAAACATTAAAGGGCGACAAGATCTTCTTATTAAAAATCGTAAGGTGTCTTGTCATCATGTAAATATTGTAAAGTTTTTGCACCAAAAACATAAGCATCCTTAAAAATCTATTAAATATACACGACTATTCAAAAGTTTGGGTACAGTATTATTATTATTTTTTGAAAATGTAGCATTTTTAATGCATCAAATGTGGCAGTAAAGACATTGCTACATTTTTTATTAATATAATGAGCAACTGTTTTAACAATAACATGTTCATCTTTGTTATCACGGGAATAACTTGCATTTTTTTAATTTACTCAAACACAAAACAGCCATTTTTAGCCCTTTAACTTAAAAAAAACAAAATATTTTGAAACATTGTACATTTTTTATATATTAGTTTATTTAATTTTGTGACCATGTACGTGAATTTTTAAATGTTAAAAAATTAAACAAGCTGATTTCTTAATGTTTTTTTTTTGTTGCTTAGTTAAAATGAATGGGTTTTGGACAGAGTTCAAAAAGTTTATATGGTATATGACATCAAAGTTTTAATGATTTGCCACTTTTAATACCGGTAACACTTTATTTTAAGGTGACATGGTTACGTTACTACATGTACTTACTATAGTCATAACAGTAAATGATGCATAGTTACAAGTAACTAGCCCTAAACCAAACCCTAACTCAGTCCTTCCTTATTTGAGTAAGTACAACGTAACTACATCACCTTAAAATAAAGTGTAACCTTAATATCTTATCAACAGTAGAAGAGAAAGTTCTGAATGATCCTGCAACAAAATGTTGGTCATAGGCCATGTTTAGTGGTGTTCTCTCCATGTGTGTGTTTCTCTGTGACAGGTGCCGTGTCTCTCGCTGGTGCACAGGCCAATCTCTGGGCCGTGGAGGGAGGAAACAAGCTGGTTTGCTCAGGACTGCTTAAACTAGCAAAAGCTAATCTCATCCAGAGTCCAGTTACAACCATTAGCCTACGATCAACAGGTATTCCACATGACAATCTCTGAAGACCTCTGAAGGTGTGTTCATACTGACAGGCAAAAATACTGTTCGTGGATCTAATTAAAAAAGCTTAGAAAATCACGCTTTTGTCAAAGACTTTGTCCGGATCGGATACAGAACAAACAAAAAAGGCAGTTTGAATGAATGATTCAATAAGTCGCTCATAAATACTTCTTGTTTCAGTACTGGATGAATCAGCATTTTTGAACAAATCTCTTGAATGAATGATTCAATGACAAAGACATTGGCTAAATCCAAAACCGCCGCCTATACCCTCAAATAGGGCGTTATTTGAGGGGGCAGCCATTTGTAGTGGTGTCCCAAACCATAGTGGACGTTATTGAGTGCACTTATTCAATCCCACATTGCACCGCAATAACGAGTGTACAGCCGATGTACGCTCAACTACTGTCTGGATTCGCTCACTCGACACGTTACTTTTAAAAGGTGATTTTGCTCTATTTTGATCTCTACCGTAGACATCAGTGTTTATATTCAAGCTATAAACTTTTATCCTAGTACTTCTGTGAAAATATGAATTATTGTAACACAGAAATTACGATTCTGTGTGGTTGAAAAGACTGTTTGTGAATCATGCCGCTTCTATCCAGTGTTGCCAACTGTTTTCAAAGGAAACTAGCTAAATCCTGCCCAAAATGTCACTAGATGACGTCATGCGTCATCGATTAGCGTATTCGTGACATTGTGTCATACTTGCATCTTGTTTTCTCTTCTTATCCGTGCTCACACATGTCCAATAAAACTGTTCTCATTTACATATTTTCTGTCAGACAGCAGAACGAATATGATGTTTGTCCAAAATGTCACTAGAACAAACTTTTTTGGGGCAAAAAAGTCGCTTCTTCTGGGTTACGCAGATCTTCCTCCATTGTTTTTGGATCAGAAGATTCTGTACTATTTCAGAGGGTCAGTAACAACAGTGGAAACATGGATTGCCTGAAATTTGTCAATGGCAGGAAAGTGGTGTCATAAATGATGGAAAATCTCGCCAATGGCAGGGGAAGAATTACGGATTTTTAAGAATTAAGTTTTTTCACATGGTTTTCTTATCTGTATCTGTGAGTGTTACAATGCAGCAGCGCATTAGTTTAGAACGGCGATTAACTTGCCTGTGCAATCAGCTGTTTAAACCATTCACCGGTCAATTTTGAGCATCCAGATGGTATAATGCCAGTGTGAACGCACCTTAAAAATGTGGTGGTCTTATTGAATAATAGGGCTGTCACTTTACGTTCGAAAATCGATTGCACAGTCGATCGGACCAACCAACACAAGTTTCGAAAAAACGAAAACAGGGAATCGATTTTAACGGCCTTCTCTCGGAGCGCGTCCAGCTCGTCACGATACGCCCGCAGCGAACGCGCGTCACACAGCAACTGCAGGCTCTGACAAACACACATAACAGCAAACTATACTTCTGCATAATGAGTCTCTTTTTACAACATAAATGTGAATTCCGACGGTATCCAGACAGTCTCATGGATACAGATACAGAGTCGGGCTTTTCTACAATCGCCTACGCAGGTGAAATTTGTTTGACATTTCTAATCGTAAACGCAGCCATGTTGAAGCCTGCAGTTATGCTTTTCATTGATGTTATGGCAGTCCACTCTGCTTATTGTTTTTCGAGAATGTTACACACCTGTTTGTCATTGTGCACGAAACTTCACGCCAATAAATCATCAGAAATATTGCTGACTTGTCTCAAGCGCCCTCTTTACGTTCGCCCTAATGCCTGTTAGGTGTCCGTGGATTTGCCTATATTTGGCGTTGAAAATGGAAACGTCTTTAGACGTGGAAAATATCGATTTTACAATCGATTCAATGAACATAAAAAATCAAACAGGATTTTTTCACAAAAGTGACAGCCTTATTGAATAATAACTAAAACTGCAGTTTGTTTCCTCAGGAGATTACCACCAGTATGAGCTCACCTACGACTCTCAAAATGAAAAGACATCGGAGCTCTACGATATTGTAGTGGTAGCAACGCCTCTCCAACAAAACGTCAACTCCGGCATCTCATTCCAGGGCTTTGAGCCACAACTCCCAGAAATGACGGGCTCCTACCACCAAACCGTGGCCTCCATCATCCACGGCTACCTAAACTGCACCTACTTCGGCTTCCCCGACCCAAAGCTTTTCCCGTTTTCAAGCATCCTTACCACAGACACTCCCGGACTGGTCTTCAACAGCGCTGCCAGCGTGTGTCCCGTCAACATAACCTCCGGCTTCCGCAGGAAACAGCCTCAGGAGGCCGGGGTTTACAAGGTGTTTTCCCCAGTGCCTCTGGGGAAGAATGAGCTGAAGACCCTTTTTAAGTCCTATTACTCCGTGCAGGTCACGGATTGGTTGGCGTACCCTAGTTATGGAAGCACACAGGGTTTGCCACCGGTGGAGCTGCACGATAACTTGTACTTCCTCAACGGAATCGAATGGGCTGGAAGTGCGATGGAAATGAGCTCGGTGGCGGCTAAGAATATAGCACTGTTAGCATACCACCGCTGGAACAGACAACTGGAGATGATTGACCAGAAAGACCTCATGCACAAAGTGAAGACAGAACTGTGACACATTCATCACATGTCGTTATAAAGACACTCTGGAATTTAACAAGGAGGATTAAACTTCCACAACAGCCACACAACACGGCGCATGTCTCGGTTTTACTATTTTGATGCAAAAACAGTTGCATGTCTGCCAGATGTTTGGCGAACACGAACAGGAGTGTGGTCTCGGGCGAAACGCTTGATCTTTAATGTGTGGGACGTCTTCTCCATGACTGACCGACTTCATGGGTCAGTCATGAAGAGATTTAAGTATTTTTATGTTTGCTGAAGAAGTCGTATGCCCTATTCGGATGGGATTTGTTTAACAAGGGTAGATGGAGTAATAATGTAATTTTACCACAGGACTAACGTTACTGTAATATTAATGGCCAATACGCACGGTATTAGAAATCTCAGTAAAGCAGCAGAAGTGGGAGGGGTAACTCTATTTACACACCGCCGTCACTCCTGTCGTCATTTGCTTCCTAATATCACCTGCGCAAACACATATAATCTATACAACCTATATAATAGGTACTTACCTAAAGCTAAAAATAAGTTCCTGAATGGTTTTGTATGTGGAAAACATTTTTGTCACAGATTGTCCACCTCTAGAACACAACTGAATGCTTTTTCAAGCGCCTCCATACCTGTAAAAACCGTGGAAAACTACTTTTAATCAGGAAATGGCGGAATATTTACGTACATATTTACAGCTTGTATATTTAGACGGCATTAGTATAACCTGAGGTCATTTTTCTGGACCTTTTTCCAGAAGGTAAAAGTCACCGTAATATTCACTGATGTTGTCCGTAATGATAACTGAGATGGCACATTCAGACGGGACAAAAATCACTGGAAGCTCTGGTATTTATTACTTTACCCCTCCTCTCCATGTTAAACTAATCCAGTCCGAATAGGGCTTTAGTTTCACAATTTTATGTTTTACATGTTATGTATGTGGAAAGTCTTAGCAGGTATTCATCTTTAAAAACGATTTATAATGATAGCTTAACTTTCTCATTTCAATAACGGTTGGCTTGTGGTCATCTTGTGTCCCGTGTGTTGAATTGGATTCTGCGTTTGGTATCTCCATGGTGATGTAATACAAGTCAACTAAAGGATTGGTGAATGCGAAGTTTATTGAGACAGAATACAAAACAAACCTTAACATCTAGAACACATAATTTAGACCTGACGAAGACAAATCTCAGCAACAGTGAGTGATTACATGAACAAAGCTAGCTATTTATGCACAAAGACTAATGATTAACAATAAACCAATGAGAAAACAGAACTGAGAAACACATGACTAAAGCAACCAATCAGAACATGACAAGGGAAGCACATGAACTGCATGACAAACAGGAATGACTCTGAATTTTTACAAGACATGAAAACAAACTAAACAAAATGTGACTGGTGCATAACTGGTCTTGTAATGTATTTAATTATTTTTATTTATTAAAAAAAAATGTTATGTCCATTCAATTACATAAACGTTCTTATTATAATCTTATTCGATCGTAAAATGTATGTTTTTCAAAGAAGTCTCTTCTGTTCTCCAAGGTTGCATTTATTTACAAAAATATATAGTAAAAACTAATATTTTGAAATATTATTGTGATTTAAAAGAACTTTTCTATTAAATTTTAAAATACAATTCATTCCTCTGATGGCAAAGCTGAATTTTCAGTGTCACATGATCCTTCAGAAATCATTCTAATAAATAAATAAAAATAAATTGTGATTCTTAATATTATTGTGTAAACGGTGATGTTTCTTCAGTATTCTTTGATGAATATTCACTGTTTAAAAATAAAAATGTAACCCATCTTTGCTGAAAAACAAAACCAAACAAATTGACTGATGTCAATGGTTGTACATATGAAGCAGACGAGGACAAATATAACAATGGACCAGTCTTTAATGAAATATCTCGCGTAACCGGTAGAAACAACCTCTAATACCGAAGTAGACTGAACAGAAGAACACAGGGCTTAAATACACAGAGCAAACGAGGAACTAAACGGCTAATTCACTGGACAACAGATGAACGGAAAACATCAATCACACATGAAAACTGGGTCACAGGGAAACAGGGAAAAACACAATGAAACAGAATATATACATTACAACTGACCACAGGCTTTGGAGTATATAATGTATGTATGTATACAGGACTGTTCTTTTGTTTTTCAGTCTCAAAAACTTGATAAAATATTCCCATACTGTATTTATCAGATTAGTAATTATAATCAAGAAACTAACATTTCTTTAAAAATAAATTATAGACAATATCTTTGTTTTCTTTTTTCCTGTTTAATATCAGAAATGACAGAGGAGGGCGCTGTTTCAAGAGATGAAGATTTTCCGCAAGATTGTCTAGTTTCTCTGCTCTAAGCTTGTGGAAAACATAAAGGCCTAGTCATAGTGTGTTAAAATGCTGTGAGAAACTACAGAGATTATGAGCGGCATTAACAATGTAAGCTTTGTCTGCAGATGTGGGACTTTTAATAAAGACACTGAGCAATGCCTCTACGTTTGGATGCCACACAGTGCTTGTTCTTTGGTGGAAAAACGTCAAATGTGTGGAGTTTCATAGATTAGTAAAGGAAAGGGGTTTATGATATTAATAACTGTAAAATCCATGCAAATTGTATTTATTGTGTCTTAATCAGTTTAACAACCTCTCAAAATACTTGCACAAACAAAGAAAGCACACTATCACGGCGGCAGTGACGCATGGCAAAATGTAACAATTACGGTAATTTTTATGCCATTCTTAAATACTCAAATATTCTCTAATACTCTAATCAACGATTCTGTTGTTTTCTGATATTCAGTGCTCTGATGTACACACGCCCAGGCATCTAACGTCTAGTGTGAGCAGAAATCCTGACCGCTGAACTGATTAGAACAGTCCATCCAGACAAACACTAAACCCTTCTTTCCTCTTCATTTGTTTGCTGAATCTATTTACATAGTAACCCGCTCATAAATACTGAGCTCATTTCGAAACCATATTCTGCTTGTCACTGTGCTATTGTGTCCACAGAGCTGTAGCTTCAGGTCTTCGGGAGACTAAAGACAGAGGAGTGATGGTTATGCTTGCGTGTGTGTGTGTGTTTGTACTTACTTAAAGGTGCTCTAAGCGATGTCACACGTTTTTTAGCCCAAAACATTTTTTGTCACATACAGCAAACATCTCCACACTATCCGCTAGCTTTGTCCCCTGAACACACTGTAAAGAAACGCGGTCTCTGTAGACACCCCAGGCTCCACAAACAGCAACAAAAACAAACTGGGCAAACCCCACCACGAAACATAACAAACTATTCAGCCGATAGCCGACAAGAAGGGTTTGGGGGCGGGGTTAGTGTGCAGATGAGGAGGAGGGAGGGTCGAGCTAGCCTCAATGGCTAGCCTCTGTTTTGTTCATAGACGGTAAAAGAAAGGTTTTGTTTGACAATACTTCGAACGTCAACAGGAAGTGACGTCAGCCGACACAGTACCTTTAGGCCGGATTCACATATAGCGCCTAAAAACTACTGCTTCCATTATGAGCGCGCATACCGCGCGCCTACATTTGAAATAACGAACTTGAGCGCGCAAAAGACGCGATATGTGAGCAGGCCCTTAACCATATTTTACCAAGTGAGTTTTAACAAACCTGACAACTTTTTTTTTTATGACATACAAATAAAGTAAATGCATTTAATTGCAAGTCCCCCTGCGGTGAAAATCTACATGTGGTGTCTTCGTAAAACTGCAGTGAACCAAAAACAGTGGTTTGAAATTGCTGGTGTTTCTGATGTCACAAACGACCTTGTAACCAATCAGGTCAACGAGTGGATCTCTGAGCTGCTGTGAGTGAGTGGAGGCGGGGCTCATTTGCATATTCATAGATCCGCGTATACTATATGAGGTAAGGGTGTCGAGTTTAAGCCATTTTAAGGCATGAAGAAAAATATTTCAAGGGAAAAAAAATGTTTAAGTATGTCATTTTGGTGATCAAAGATGAGTTTTAAGGGATAAACAGTGACTAGGGGGACTTTAATTGTAAAAATGGAGAAAGTTTTCTGGTAGGGTTAGGTTAAACAATGTCCCCATTTAGATAGCTAAGTGTGTGTGTGTGTGGTTCAGGTAAATAGACAAAATATCCCCATAAGGATGGCAATTTCTGAAATCCTTGTGGGGATTTTTTTTTTTGTCTTAATCATTCAGAATTATGTTGTTTAAAAATGTAAAAATACAGAATGTTTTATGTGATGGATTGGTTTAGGGGTAGGGTTAGTGTAAGGGGAGAGAATATACAGTTTGCACAGTATAAAAAACCATTATGTCTATGGAAAGTCACCATAAAACATGAAAACACAACGTGTGTGTATAAATGGGAGACTTCTTTAAAACTTAAAAATTTAAAAATTCTTTGAAAATGATATATATATATACACTCACCTAAAGGATTATTAGGAACACCTGTTCAATTTCTCATTAATGCAATTATCTAATCGACCAATCACATGGCAGTTGCTTCAATGCATTTAGGGGTGTGGTCCTGGTCAAGACAATCTCCTGAACTCCAAACTGAATGTCAGAATGGGAAAGAAAGGTGATTTAAGCAATTTTGAGCATGGCATGTTTGTTGGTGCCAGACGGGCCGGTCTGAGTATTTCACAATCTGCTCAGTTACTGGGATTTTCACGCACAACCATTTCTAGGGTTTACAAAGATTGGTGTGAAAAGGGAAAAACATCCAGTATGCGGCAGTCCTGTGGGCGAAAATGCCTTGTTGATGCTAGAGGTCAGAGGAGAATGGGCCGACTGATTCAAGCTGATAGAAGAGCAACTTTGACTGAAATAACCACTCGTTACAACCGAGGTATGCAGCAAAGCATTTGTGAAGCCACAACACGCACAACCTTGAGGCGGATGGGCTACAACAGCAGAAGACCCCACCGGGTACCACTCATCTCCACTACAAATAGGAAAAAAAGGCTACAATTTGCAAGAGCTCACCAAAATTGGACAGTTGAAGACTGGAAAAATGTTGCCTGGTCTGATGAGTCTCGATTTCTGTTGAGACATTCAGATGGTAGAGTCAGAATTTGGCGTAAACAGAATGAGAACATGGATCCATCATGCCTTGTTACCACTGTGCAGGCTGGTGGTGGTGGTGTAATGGTGTGGGGGATGGCACAAAGCACAACAGAGGCAAAAGCATACCGGTCACAGTCAAAAAATTAACCACCGCATATCCTACTAATCGAGACGGAGGCAAGGAGCAACACTGTTCATGCAAAGCTGGGTAGGTCTCTATTCACTTCTATAATCGTTTTTACAAAGCAAACGGACTACGCGAGTATAACGTTGTATTTATTAGCAGCGTGTGCTAGCTAGACGACACTTGTCAGGATTTGACTTCGGTTTTGGGAAGGGAAAAAAACGCACACCCCCCTCCAACCTCTCTGGGAAACACGTATCTGTGTTACAAATTCCCCAGGCACAACGTTTAACCATATTTTTGATAAAACTACGACGCTAATAGCCTGCCGAGACCAAAAATATGAGACGCCTGTGTTAAAGTCAATGGAGCGCTGTGAAAAAGTGTCGGACCTCTGTGGGAGCTCGTTCTTGGCTGCGCTGTCATTGGTCAATATACATTCTAGGGTGTGGCTTAGCCAAAGGCGAATTGGGCATCGTTTAAATGCCACGGCCTACCTGAGCATTGTTTCTGACCATGTCCATCCCTTTATGGCCACCATGTATCGGCCATCCTCTGATGGCTACTTCCAGCAGGATAATGCACCATGTCACAAAGCTGGAATCATTTCAAATTGGTTTCTTGAACATGACAATGAGTTCACTGTACTAAAATGGCCCCCACAGTCACCAGATCTCAACCCAATAGAGCATCTTTGGGATGTGGTGGAACGGGAGCTTCGTGCCCTGGATGTGCATCCCACAAATCTCCATCAACTGCAAGATGCTATCCTATCAATATGGGCCAACATTTCTAAAGAATGCTTTCAGCACCTTGTTGAATCAATGCCACGTAGAATTAAGGCAGTTCTGAAGGTGAAAGGGGGTCAAACACAGTATTAGTATGGTGTTCCTAATAATCCTTTAGGTGAATGTATATACAGTATACACTGATCTATATAATGTCATTCTATATAGATCAACGACAGTGAGTATATATCATTTGAAAGTATTTATAGCAGTAAATTTACTGCTGATTTAGTTTTTTAAATATTGTATTGAAGTATTTTTAGTGAGAGGCATGACTTCATGAGAATTATCATTATGGGAAAAAGAATTACAAAAACACGTCCAAATGCATTACGCTAATGACAGCTGACAATGAGGAAATAATGCCACAATGCTAAAACTATTAATAGTTCTTAATAATGCAATATATATATAAATATTTATTATTATTATTATTATTTTGGGGTGAAATAACATTCTGGAACATTTCTAAAAAAAAAAATTAATAATGTGTCAGTACTGTGGTGGTATTTCTAATATATTTGAAACTTTCCATAGCATGTGAAGGATCGCTTTTAGTTTATGCATTGAAACTCGATACTTAATCGCATTGTACATCTTTGTCCTTCCATTTTTGTTTGTGTACAATGCGTAACCATGGCGACGTGGACCATTCACTCTCTCGGAATCCTAAAGAATGCAGAGTTTTGCACACAAAAGCAAGAAAGCTTTTGGATTTATTCTGACATCACTGTTCTTGTTCTTTCTCACTGGCCCAGCTGATTCCCTTATTTGGAGCACCACGGAGCAATGACACCATTACATACCTGCAGTTCATGACACTAAAAGTACAAAACCACCTTGCTTAGACATTAAATCCAGCTTCTGCACGATTCAGAACATTTTGAGGTCAGGTGACGTAAAATTTGTCCTATTATAGCCTACAGTATGGCCCTGTTTCTTTTGATGGATAGGTTACACTGGCAGCAACACAAAGCCTCTTTCATCTTCGTGGAAGTTTAAGTTTTGTTTCCTTCTTGGGAGTAATAGATGCTATTATTTACTAAAAGGTTTGGCGTGCAGGCTCCTGCGGCCGGACCCAAGCCATGTGCACAAGCAAACCGGCCCTTCCCTCTCAAGGAATCTTGTGCTCGTTCCACTTGGAATCAGTGAAACTTCTTAAACATATTATATATTGAAATGCATTCTCAATTCTAACCTTTTAGGGCTACATTTACACAACAACAATGTACTAAAAATGCTATATGATTCATGCCAGATCAGTAGTTGGTGATGTGACTTTGCGAAGAAACACTACGTGCCTATAGACTGAATACACATGCGCCACCACCATTTTCACAAATTTGCGTTCGGAGATAATAACGCTATTATTTTCAAAAACTTGCACTTTGAAACGGTAGCCGGATGGTTAAAGCAAACCTTTCCACATATACTACAGTGCTCACTGATCTATTCAAGAACATCTGGAATAAAGACATCATCCCTGAAGATTGACCTAGCATACACATAAACATTATAGACTTCTATAATTCAATGTTAGGCTGCATAGATTAGGTCAGCCGGAACTGGGAACACTTCCCTTAAATCCAGATGTACTCGTTACATCATAAGAAGAATGGCATCTACGCTAACTTTAGTGTCTTTGTTTATACCGAGGTTTTCCCGCAGCCTGCCGGATCCAGGCCGTATCCAGATCTGACGAAGGAGATTCGTCTGGACCCGATGACAATGCAGTGCTGCAGTGTCAACTATCCTCTCCCTATGGAGGATCCCTTTCCCACTCTACAGATAAAGCGTTGTTGAAAATCCGGTTCGCGTACCCCGAAGTGATAAAATAAAACAAAATTCTTTATCAAATGTATAGGCAAGACAAGTAGTTTGTTTAGGCATGGTTTGTAGGGAAATTACAAACCTGCGCACACATATTCAAACGAATATAACTATAGAATCAATTTTTAATGCGCATTTGAACGACATCAGGTCACAGGTTCGCGTTTAAAGTCTGTTTAGAGAGAACGCCGTCGTCTTAGTGGCCCCTAATTTGATAACAAATGATAATTTTGCTGGAAGAGAATCAATCAAAACCAACTTTAGCTGGAAATAACATTATTCAAAATCGCTATAAAGCCAAAACAATCTCTGTTACCGTAAATTCAATTGTATGTTTATCTCTGTAAAGCTGCTTTGAAACAATCTCCATTGTTAAAAGCGCTATATAAATGAAGATGACTTGACTTGAAGATTGGTCCAAATGCCTCATTATCAAGCTTTCCAAGAAGGGCAACCTTCAAAATTGTGACAACTGGCAGCGCATCACACTACTTTCAATACCATCAAGCGAATTATGCAGAATCCTTCTGTCCAGAATTGACGTATTAGCCCCTTGTTGTTGTGACTTTTATTTTGATGCCACTTCATTAGTTTACAATCTGTTTAACAGTCCTGTCTAATTCGTTATCTGATAGAACTGCATACAAAGAAAGTCGACAGTATATGAAAAAGTATTAGCGTTTGCCGTGTGGTTGACGCTCAATGTCGCTAGCTGAGCTGAAATACATAATCATGTTTCGATTGGTCCCCTCAAAGTTGCGTTGGATTTTCTCCTTAGCGTAGAGGTTAAGAAGTCCATCACTGTTTTCCATGTTTTTAGAGTTAGTTTGTGGAGAAATGGAGAAAGCTTTCTGGTAGGGTTAGGTTATGCAATATCCCCATTTAGATAACTAAAGCCGCGTTTCCACCGAAATTACCCAGGAACAATTTGTCCCAGGAACTTTTTGCCGCCCAGACCTGTTGCTCTCCGCGTTTCACCACGGTCTAAAGTACCGTGAAGATTAGACAAATTATTCCGGAGACGTAGGACTGCGTGGACCACAACATGGTGAAATTAAATGCTGTGTTAACTCAACCAATCAGTGTGTTCAGTGCCCATGTCCCACCCCTGAAATTCATGAACTTTGAAAAATTACTACCTCGCAAGCAGGGACTTTCTGAGCGGGAAATTCATTTAGACCCTGGTTCCTGCAGTCGAAAACACACAGAGTACCACCCCAATGTCCCTAATTCCTGGGGAAAGTTCCTGCGTTGGAAACACCGCTTAAGTAAGTGTGTGTGTGTGTGTGTGGTGTTCAGGTAAACCTTACGTTATTAAGACAAAATACCCCATAAGGATGGCAATATCTGACATCCTTGAGCTTGTGGGGACATATTTTGGTCCCCATGAGGAAAACAGCTTATAAATCATACACAATTATGTTTTTTGAAAATATAAAAATGCAGAAGGTTTTCTGTGATGGGTAGGTTTAGGGGTAGGGTTAGTGTAAGGGCTGAGAATATACAGTATAAAAACCATTATGTCTATGGAAAGTCCCCATAAAACATGAAAACACAACGTGTGTGTGTGTACATGTTTTTCTATCCCGGTGGGGACCTGAATGCACACGGACTCATGGGGACTCATGTCACTGTGGGGACCTAAATTGAGGTCCCCATGGGTAAACACTCTTATAAATCATACAGAATGATTTTTTTTGAAAATGTAAAAAAGCAGAATGTTTCCTGTGATGGGTAGGTTTAGGGATAGGGGCTGTATAAGGGGAGAGAATATACAGATTGTACAGTATAAAAACCATTACATCTATGGAGAGTCCCCACAAAGATAGTAAATCAGACAGGTGGGTGTGTGTGTGAGTGTAAATGTACTGCTGATTTTTTTTTTTTAAATATTGTATAAAAGTATTTTTAGAGAGGGATTATAATGAGAATTATTATAGGAAAAAGAATTACAAAAACACATCCAAATGCATTATGGTAATGTAAATACATAGGCTATAATCTGTGTGTGTAAATGGCTTTTTCAAAAATGGCGGGTGCTGGCGTTTCGCGTGTGTTCAGCTAACAACCACCGGTAGTTCCTATTGTGCTGGGTTAGACCCCCGAAAGTCGTTCCTAGAACTAAGATCGTTTTCAGTTCCTGCGGTGAAAACACACCAAAAAGTGGGTACTTTCACCATTAGTTCTAGGAACATAACTGGTTCCTCCGGTGCGAAAGCCCCTATTGACCTCAGGCTGAGACAAGAGCAGGCTGGTTTCAGGAAGGGGAGAGGTTGTGTACACCAGATTTTTGCTCTAAGAAACATCATCGAGTAGTGTCTGGAGTGGAATATGTTAACTTCATTGACTTCAAAAAGGCTTTTGACAGCCTAGACGATGTAGCTCATTTGTCATTTACGCATGCCCACCTACAAGAGAAGACTGACAGTCAACTTTGCCAAGAAAATAGGCAAGGCAAGGCAAGTTTATTTATATAGCACATTTCATACACAATGGCAATTCAAAGTGCTTTACATAGAAGAAATTAAAATAATCAAAACAAGTAAGAATAATTAAAACAGTTTAGAATAAAAAATCAAATAAAGTAGTACTGGTCCACCCCTATCTGAGATGGAAGAGATTGAGCCGGTTTACGGTGCCACTGGACCTCTAGCCCAGGGACGTACTCTGCTGGGGTGGTGCTAAACCAGTAATGCCCAGCGGGGCCCCCACAGAGCACGCTTCGTGTGCGCTGTCTGCTGCCGTTACCCTTAACGACTCTCTCAGCGACTTCTTATACAGCAGTATAACTTACTCCTTCACTCGCCTCATCGGAGTGAAGACTCTCCCGCTCTCCTTCAAAATCTCTTCCAGAGATGATAAAAATAAATAAATTAGAAATTAGAAAACAAACAAAGACAAAACCAGTACAGTAAAAACAGTCGGACGAACAGTGGCACAGTGCTCATTCAGTAAATGCACAGCTAAACAGAAGTGTTTTGAGTCTGGATTTGAAAGTGACTACTGTAGGAGCACATCTGATCTCCTCTGGAAGCTGGTTCCAGCTACGGCTGGCATAATAGCTAAAAGCAGACTCTCCATGCTTAGAGCGAACCCTTGGTATATCTAGCTGATGTGATCCTAATGATCTGAGTGATCTGTTAGGTTTATATTCAGTGAGCATATCTGCAATATATTGAGGTCCTAGCCCATTGAATGATTTATATACCAGTAATAATACTTTAAAATCAATCCTAAATGTAACTGGGAGCCAGTGTAAAGACCTGAGGACTGGTGTGATGTGTTCATATTTTCTGGTCCTGCTCAGAAGCCTGGCAGCAGCGTTCTGTATGAGCTGCAACTGTCTTATGGTCTTTTTAGGAAGGCCAGTGAGGAGTCCATTACAGTAATCCACCCTGCTGGTGATAAAAGCATGCACAAGTTTCTCTAAGTCTTGATTGGAAACAAAGCATCTAATTCTTGCAATATTTTTCAGATGATAGTATGCTGATCTAGTTATTGCTTTTCCATGACTACTGAAACTAAGATCTGACTCTAGAGACACACCAAGATTCCTGACTTGATTTTTAGTTGTTAGACCCCTAGCGTCATGCATTCACCTTGAGAACTTCATCTTTGTTTCCAAACGCAATGACTTCAGTTTTGTCTTTGTTTAACTGAAGAAAGTTTTGGCACATCCAACTGTTGACTTCATCAATGCATTGGCACAGGGAGTCAATGGGGCTGTAGTCGTTAGGCGATAGGGCTAAGTAGATCTGTGTGTCGTCTGCATAGCTGTGGTAAGCAATTTTGTTCTTTCTCATTATTTGGCTCATTGGGAGCATATACAGGTTGAATAGGAGTGGTGCAAGAATTGAGCCTTGAGGGACTCCGCAAGTCATGGATGTCCACTCAGACTTATGGTCTCCTATACTCACATAATAACCTCTCCCTTCTAAGTATGACCTGAACCATTTTAGGACTATCCCAGAAAGCCCCACCCAGTTTTCCAGCCTGTCAAGAAGTATGTCGTGATCGACAGTGTCAAATGCAGCACTGAGGTCGAGTAGTACCAGCACTGATAATTTGCCTGTATCAGTATTTAAGCGAATATCGTTTATTATCTTTATGAGCGCTGTCTCTGTGCTGTGATGCGATCGGAAACCAGATTGAAAATTGTCAAAGTATCCATAGGCCTCAACATAAACACCACCTAAACCCAAGTGATGCGCATTAATGTAAGATCTCATGAACCAATTATTCTGAATGGAAATCCACTTGAAGATGTTGAGGAGTTCATCTACCTTGGCAGTCTGTTGAGCAAGGATAATGCTGCACATTAAAGCAAGACTAGGTAAAGCCCGCAGTGCATTCATTAGACTCCAGCCCATCTGGAAATCTGCAGAGTACAGCCTCAGAACAAAGAAAAGACTATACAATAGCAATGTCAAATCGGTTCTGGTTTTCAGACATCATGAGAATAACGTTATACTTGGTATTTTAACGTGACATGTTATAACAAGAATATCAATAGCAAGAGCTCTTTTCAGTCGCTGCTTTCTTTTCCTCATGATGATTTTAATTTTTCCTTTGCAATCCGCTGTAAAAGTATGAAAAAGGACAACATATACGGCACATTTGTGGTCTGTTCTCCCGAATTTAATTTACGATAATAATTCACTGGAATGCACGAAGAATCTCTCGTTATTCTCCTCAAATCCTCACGTTTCTTTCCAGGTTTGTTTTCCAGGTGGGTCGCAGGCCAATGTGGGCCGGCCCATCCGGTACACAAATATTTTTTAAAAAATCGAAAATCATAATATTACATCTCTTTTCTACGCAAATGGATGAGAGAGTCGATCGCGCGGGCGCGGCCGATAAAGAGTGTGTTTTGTGTGCATGTGAGTGTGTTGCCCTCGCTAGCTCCCTCCCTGTTAATTAGTTTGGTCTACTCCATTGTATCTTGAAACACGCCCCCTTTCACGTCTAATTTACAGAGAGAGAGATTGATCCATTAAGCCTGGAACACACCAAGCCGACGCCGACGGATTATCGCCGATGAAAGCCGACTGTGTTGTCGCCTCTCGTCGGGGTAAAAAGCTGCACTTGAACACACCGAGAGAACTACAGCCGACTGTCAGCTAGAATGCGCGTTCTGCGCCTGCGTGTAAATGAGACAACTGTCTATTTCTGCAGATATATTCTCTATATTTGTCATTCAAAAAGGGGAAACCGACGCTGTCGGCTGCAGATACACAAACCATAAACAAAGCAGTGCGTGCTTACCGTTTTAAATATCAATCCTGCTAAACACTTAATTTATTCCACTCCGCTCGTGTTAATATTGAAATATTCGCCAAGGAACACCCAGGTAAGATGACATAACATAAGAACAGCCTTAATTCTATCTGTAGAGTTTTGACTTCTTTGCTCGCTATTTTGCTATTATTATTCTCTTTCACTAAGCTGACCAGCCAATCAGAGTTCCCTCTTTCACCGACGGCCCGACGCCGATTCAACATGTCGAATCGGCCGAAACAAAGCCGACGAGGACCAATTTCAGCCGACGGCACGGAGCCGTGCGGAACACACCGAGGAAACTCAGTCGGCCGACGCACAAAAACTGCCCGACGGCGACCGTCGGCTTGGTGTGTTCCAGGCTTTACAGCGAATTTCTCTGAGCAGATAATTACAAATAAATGTCCATGGATAAAACGGGGAAGAAAAAAAAAGGTGGAGCTGAAAAGTTGTTCCGAGCAATAAAACAATCCAATATTGTTTTCTTACAAAAACGACTTCCTTGTTTTATGTTTTAAAATTTAACTTAATAATTACATAATTTAAGATTTTGATGATCCTCGAATGTTTAAAATTGAATAATTCGCATGTTATAGTGTTTGAGAGAAATTGTAATTAGCTACTAACCTTTAGATTTTGTAGCTATCTTCATTGCAGATAGGACCAACTTACACAATAAGTTTGCACCTTTTTGTCCATGTGACTTTCTGGGCAGGTTTTATGAGTATTAGCCTAATATTATATGTCTTTGGCTATTTGCTTTGTACTTTATTTTACATTAACAGATATTTATTACAGATAATGCGGAATAATCCCTAATCTGTTCACTGTAAAACCTGATGAGTTAGTTCAACTCAAACCGTTTGAGGAAACCGATTGCCTTAAATCATTTAAGTTTATTAACTCAAACAATTTAAGCTTAAAAAAAATTGATTTGTGTTCAAGTAACTCAATAACTTATTGTTAAGATAACTTGGGTAAATAAAGTTAATAGTACTAATTCCATGCAGTTAATATAACTTAAATCTATGAAGTACACTGTTAACCCTAACTGAAGTACTAACTGTTAAGTTGGCAGAACTCAAAATACTTTTACTAATATAAACTTAGTTAGCTTTAAAAAGCTAATCTACTAACAAAGTAAATGCTAACATATTAGAAATAGTATGTTATACAGAAACACTTGCTGTATGAGTACAGCAATATAAATGTATTATTTGCTCTCAAATCAAGCTGCACGCACCACTTGTCACCATGATGGTAACTATCCTAAAGCCAACATTAACAGAAATTCTTCTAAATTAGCATAACAAAACATGAATCACTACTAAATCTCACACATAACAATAATCTTACACACACAAAAACATTATATTACACTTAATTTGAGCATTTACTCTCCCTTTCGAGTGCCATCGGCAAAGCATGCTGGGAAATAGACATCCCAGCTGTTTCAGTTAAACTTAAGTTCGTCTAAATTAAAAGAAATAATTTCATAAAACTCAAAACAATGAAACAGTTCAGTTTACTTAAAATATATCAGTTCAGTGAACTTGAAAGAAAGAAAAAGAAAGTGCTAAATACTCATAAAAGTTAATTTGACTGAACTAATTTGTTTAATTTAAGTTTGTCCTACTCAAACCAATTAATTATTTTGAGTATTAGGGTTTACAGTTTTGTCTCCTTCAAAGGAATCATTTCATCTCTTATACACACAAACTCTGTTTCTCATACACAAGCTCATTCAAATGTACACACACACACACACACACACACACACACACACACACTCACAAGCCATCTCCTCCTCCTCCTCATAAAACTCTCTCTGCTGAATTTTCAAAAATATAAATATTTTCACTCTTGATTCAGGAGTTGTACAGCTGAGTGGTGCAGCACTAGGTGTATCTTACACTGCACTCAAGAGGACTAGCTGATTTGCTGTCTTGATAGTTTTATATTAAAGGTATTGTAGGTAGGAATTTTTTTTTAAACTTTTTGCCAAATTTGTTTAAACTTTCTATATATATCAATGCATAATTAAAATATAAGTACTCTGGAAAAGAGAGTATAAAAATCGAGTGTCTGTAGTCCTCTCAGGGCTGTAATAAACACAGCTACTTATCTCCATTCACTTCCACCCCCTCCATTCTGGGCTCCTTCCAAAACCACGCCCCCAAAACACATGAACGCGCGATGCCGACAGCTCACAGCTGGAGGACGCGCTTACCAGCGCCGAGCAGAGAGGAGCAGTGCATGTAGTGACATCATGTCAGACTCACATGTAATAAAATACCTAACTTTATCATTATGAATATAAACAACTAACATGGCTGTTAGTACTCACTATCAAGCTAGCATATCGATACTGGTAAAGTTTAAAATATATTGAGTTTGATTCGTTAACGAGCTAGTAACATAAAGCAAAGCTAAAAACAGGTTGCATTGATACACGTTTTCCCATTACAATCAGTTACACTGTGATGAAGGTGAATTTCGTGTAAGATTCATAACATATACGCCGTGTTTTGCATGTAATTGTGTCTCTTACTAGCAGTGGCGTAACGAGCCAACACCGGGCCCTTATGCAGGATTATCAAGGCGGGCCCCCTACTACAACACGTGATGACGCAATGTCCACGAGTAGGCTTTTGCATGCAATACGCAAGGAACTGTTTACACCTGGCCACTTCATGCTTTTTCTGTGATCGTATAGCTATCCGATCGTGAAAAGACCAGGTGTAAATTTCGAAACGCATTCGAGACGGATTTGAATCCGGTCGCTCAAACCACTTCAGGAGGTGGTCTGGGCCGCATTCCAGACGAAACTGGACAAGTGTAAATGCATCTGGTTGTTGAAACCACATATGTCAATTTTACTCCTCTAAAAATGCTAAAAAAATAAACGTGTGAGAGCGTGTTATAGGCTATATGTCATAGTCAGATATGACGACGCTTCTGCAACAACACGCATCACCGCAGATGAGCATCTCTTCATCAAGCCAACGCACAAACTATCGCAAATCAAAGTGAAAGTAAGTCGCAGACGCTCGCTTAACACACAATCATCTTCATTAAAAGTAAAGAAACGAAATGATCTTACCAGTACTGTTGCCGCTCTCTCTAATTGCGGTCTTCGATTTAGAAATTTTAGCTGATGATCAATAAAATGCAGCTTATCTGTTGCTTTCGGTGACGTGAACTCTATTAAATCTGCATATAGCGCAGAAATTGAAGATCGGATTTATATCTGTTTTGCAAAAACACATTTATGTGACCAGCTGTAAATGGAATCGTTTTGATAAATCAGTAGCCATCCGATCTGAGAAAACGCATGAAGTGGCGCGCGCGTGTAACGTTAAACAGCCGACCCGGGGATTCCCCAGTCCCAGCTCAAAACAAATTACACCAAAATCCATGATTGTTCGTTTCACACATGTATTTAATGATCTGTAAAATATGTTGTTGTCATTATTTATTTAAAACAAAATCGTGATAAAGTAAAATGCGATCAAACTAAAAGTAGTAATATGCGATAGGGGGCCCCGGCTGTCAATCAATATCTTCCAGTCAAGCGGGCCCCTGATTGGTCCGGGCCCGTAAGCAACCGCGTACCCTGCTTACCGATAGTTACGCCACTGCTTACTAGTCTCTTGCCCTCCTCGAGTCAAACGAGTGCGCGCATGTGGGCAGCGCATGTAGCAGCGGGGGTGTTGCCATGGTTGCGAGAGAGTGACAGTCGCCTAAGCCAATCCATTGTTTCGTCCCGGAAGGAAATAATGAGCTGTGTTTAGTGCAGATTAAACGGTCTAGAGTCACTCGATTTTTATACTCTTTTTATCAGAGTACTTACATTTTAATTATGCATTGATATATATAGAAAGTTTAAACAAATTTGGGAAAAAGTTTTTTAGACCAAAAACGACCTACCCTACCTTTAATAATGTTGTATGTCTTAATGTTATTCTGTTTGTTTCCCTTTGTTTTACAAATATGACCTAATATATGGTGCGTTACTTATAAATAAATGTTTAAATAGCATTTATTTTTGTATTGTGTTATATTTTTATGCTAGAAGTGGTGTTAAAAACTATTCTGCACATTAATGAGCCAATATGTGGTGGGCTGCTGTGGGCCAGAAAGTCCAGGGCCACTTTTTGGTCCCAGTCCGCCCCAGGCTGCATCACAAGTCAGATTGTGGATTGGTCTCAGTCAGAATATTTCATCCGGCTCCGTCTTCTTGGAGATCGGGATATGTCATGCTGGCATGTGGTGGGGAGTTGAGCCTGGCCTGGGTCTGTGCAGAGGACTAAAAGCTGAAATGAGCTTTTAATCTAAGCCTAGTTGTCTCTGTTGTACAGTTCAAAAATACATAAACATCCCCCCAATAAAAGAATAACGTACCAGTACATTTATCTGTGAAATATCATGTGTATTTTTCCGCATAGAGAAACCGGTGTGATCCATAAAGCACAAGCCTTCACTATATGGGCTTGGGTATATTGAAGAATGCCTGCATTGACACCATTATATGAGAACTGAACTCAGCTGGACGATGACATCACTGTTTTCTAGAGCGGCTGTATAAAATAACTAAATTAATATCTTTTTTACTACAAAAAAAGATATAAACATCAAGCTGAACTACAATATTTTCTTCTGGAAACAAACTTTGTTGCATTATTTTCCTGTTATCTCTGTAAAGCTGCTTTGAAACAATCTGTATTAAAGCACTATATAAATAAAGGTGACTTGACTTGACTTGGATACAAATATTGATTTAAAAAGTTGATGACAAAAGAAAGTTCACTTCTAACCTAGATTCCTGTTCTGAACACTGGGCTTTCACTCAAACTACTTGAGGTACATCCTGAGATACGGTTCCAACATTCCTGAAGGAGTTCCCATGTGTGCCGAACACTTCTTGGCTTTTCCTTCACAATCAGCTCCAGAAAAGGTAGGTTTGGTAAAGAAATTCACACAATGGCACAGCAAAGCCAACAAAACTTTATTACATTACATTTTATTGTATTACATTACATTATATTATATTATATTATATTACATTATATTATCCCTGGTGTTTGTATTCTGGGGGTACAGACATTAGAGAGGCTGTGGGGAAAGGCAAGGAAAGTTGTAGGTCTCATTTCTTGGTTTCATGGTGAAAATGGTGTGTTTTTGTGAGTATTTTAATGTCTGGTGACATTCTTTGTTAAGCTTGCGGGCAGCATTTAAAAAAAAACATGACCTGTTGTGGGAAATCTACTCAGCTTCAGATAAAAGTTGATATATTTCACATATTTACAATATTTGGATGGGGCTTGCATGTTAAAAAAGTTGTTGTATGCGTATGTTGAAATTTTCTGTATTTAATTTTTACATTTTTCAAACGTTTTTATCTCAGAGGATATGTTGCCCTTTTGGGGTATACAATGGCTTTGCATTGCAAAATACTGATAATTAAAAGTTCCCCAAAAGCCTTTCGTGTCTTATGTAACATTAACATCATTTTTCTTTAAAGAATTAAAAAAAATTGTGTATGAATAATCAAGTAAACCCGAGTTGATTCAGTCCAGTAAAGGTTAACAGTAAAATCTTACATTTACTTTATAAAAATACTTTATTTGATAAAAAAAAAAGAACTATCAATCAGATGACAGGAGTCATGAAGTAGATTGTGTAACAACAGGTTTTTTTCAGCAAAGTTTTGATCATATTGATAATTTATAGGCCATAGAAATTTGCATATTAAATATCATACAGTAGGCTAATATATTCATAAATAGGCATTATACTTATTGTTCAACATAATTTTTAAAAGAATGTTTAGTTTAAGTCTTGAGAGAATACTTTTTTTTTTTTTACAAATGTCGCTAAAATGTAATAATTGTAATACACATTACATTCTTTTTTTAGTGAATTTATACCCCCAAAGGGGGCGATACAAACATTAATAAAAAAATAATAATAAAAAAATCATGAAATTATATCATTTGTGTCCTTAATAAGATGGAAAATAGCAATAAATTAATTTTCTGATGTCTCTTTATGGTCTTGTTCTTTTTGGGGTTATACTAAAATATAACATAATGTAATAATATAATTATAATATAATATAATATAATATAATATAATATAATATAATATAATATAATATAATATAATATAATATAATATAATATAATTAATATTATAATATAATTAATAATATAATATAATATAATATAATATAATATAATATAATATAATATAATATAATATAATATAATATAATATAATATAATAATTGTATGAAACCCCACTTTCCAGTCGAAAGTATTTAAATAACTTGTTTTGGGACAAGAACGAGCGCTCGCCTTGATTGGTCAGCGCAGAACCACGTGACAAGGGAGTCACGCGCTTTCCAGGAACCCGTCAGGAAGAAGATAAACAAAACAAACCAGAGAGAGGAAGACGGCGTGGATTGAGAAGAAATGACATTAAGTTTTCATAGAGACGATTAAAATTGGGAGTTACTACCATTTCTTCTAGTAAATGGGTTGCTTAAAGGTGAGTCATCTTTTTTAACTATGCCAACGCCGCGAAGTGTGCAAGGATAGTTGTTTAATGATGATAAAAACAGTGTGTCTTGTAGTTAGCTCTCTGGCTAAGTTATGCTAGCAGAGGGGAGGGACGCGGAGGCCATAGTGTTGAAGCAGCGCTAGTTCCTCTAACCCGTTCTCGTCTGTTTATCTCACTGGGTTCAGAGCGATATTTTATCGTGTTTCGCAGCTTGAGGTGCCCGTTTGTCCTTTCAGATCAATATTTTCCCCGTGTTTGCTTAGCTGGCCAGTCATTGGTGCTGAGTAAGGGCATGAGGTGTTGGTTCGCTTTCAGTTACGTTACACAAGAACTTCTAGAACATTGCAGGACCCCAGAGTTTTCTTTTAGTGTACAAACCCAGTCCAGATATCGACTAATAAGCTGATAATATAAATTAGATGCATTAAATAAAGCTTCTCCGAATTGGGAAATCAGAGATTTATAGATTTTTTTAAAAATATTCATAGATTCTTTTACGGTGTCTTACTATAAGTCTGCAAGGGTACACGCCCCCATCATGCACGATGCAAAGCGAAATGACAAAACACGATAGTTTTTGCGTTGTCTAGAATGTTTTTGGGACATGGACACCTATCCCAACTGATTTTAATGTGTTTTGATCGTGCACCAAAAAAAAAAAAAAAAAACCCGCATTAAAATGCAATTTCTGGTCAGTTTGACCGAGTCTTTTAATCTCAAGTTCATTTGCCTGCTGTCTTGGAAAGGATTCAAAATTGAGCGTTTGTCTGCAAACTAAAAGTTTGCGGAAATAATGTTTTGCATTCCATCTGTTTACGTAACGTGTGGAGGCCTGCGATATTGTTTGTTGCTCGTCGTGTCAACCGAGCTTAGTGGGGCGGGTCTTGATTGACTGCGAATTGGTGCAATCATTAATACGCGGAGGCGGGTTCTGAGTTTGCTCACAGCCAATCAGAAAGCGCCGTTGCGTGGGTGTTGGCGCAGTTTCGCAGTGGGTTAGGTTGACGCTATTTGTTTTTGAAGGGTGCCATGTTGAGTTCAGGGTGTTGTTGTGAAGTGTTAGTAGGTCAGAATAAAGTAGGATCTCGCCCACAACGCTAATCTTTAAAGCAACATTCCCTTGGTTTAATGCAGTTTTTGCGGATGTGTTAAATCTGTGAGGTCTCAGAAGTGTAGAAATGTGTGCAGTCGAGAGATGTTTAGTAGGTCATTCTGTCTTCATGTAAACATTGCAGGGGCGGTCACCTATAAGAGGGATAGCATTACATCTGCTTGCTATATATTCAGGTTTTTATTAAAAACCCATGTGTAGCCTGATGAGCAGACAAAAAAGTGAGCAAGCACTGAATTTTGAGTGCAATGTCATGGCAAAAGGGTTTGACTGGGACTTCACCAAGAGGCCTGTACTTATAGTAGATGAACATGTGACTTTTTTTTTTGCCATGAAATATTAAAGTGCTAAAAGTCAAACAATCAGCTATGAAACGGAGCTTGTATTTCCTCTAAAGAGTGTTTTCGTCCTAGTTTGAATAAGTAAATGATTATGTGTTTTACCCAACCTAAGGTTAGAATTTGTCAAATACCTGTTGTAAAATCAAAAGATTAGTTCGCTTCAAAAGTTTAACTCATTTATTTTTTATTCACCTTACCCTCGTGCAGGGGCAACCTTCTTCAGTCTTAAAAAAAAAAAAAAAAGGATTCAAATATAAAATAATCCCATGCAACTCGTCCTGTATTCCATGTGTCCCGAAGGCATACAGTAGTTATTTAATTAATTATCAAAGAAACATTATTTTACATTTCAGTGTTTCTGTAAAAAAATTATTTAGGTGCTTCACTAATGTTGATTATTAAAAAATTCTCCATTTGTATTTCATATGAAATTGTGTACATTTAGTATGACGTGATGAAGTAAATTATATATATTTTTTTTATAATTATACAGTCAGTCAGTAGTTTAAAGCAATAATCCACAACCTAATTAAAATGTTCAGAGAGCTTCAGTTGTCCTTGAGTGCAAACCTGAGAAGCAGAGGCATTCGCCTGTGTGTAAGGAGTGTGTGTTGCTCTCTCAGCGAGCAGAGACCTCTGACATTTGCAGAATAAGTCTGTGCATTTGAAGCCTGGACTGCAAAATGCAAGCTTGTTTGTAATTAGCTCAGACTGTCATTTTCAGGTGCAAACAGACATTGGAGCTAATAAGACATGTCTAAACATCAGCCTAAGCAAGACTGTCTCCAGTCATACTTCCTGAGTATTAGCCACAGTGTGTCTGTACTCTGTAGATTTAGTGCAAAGGCCACCAGTTTGATCAAAGCACGCCTACGCATAAGATTCTTCAGCTTGTGCATAACAAAGTGACGACCTGCAAGTGCAAGCTGCAGAAAACTAGTATGTAACAAAGTGTTTTAGTTTATGGACATTTAGGGGTGAGTGATGTGACCAAAATCTTATATCACGATATGAGTAATTTATTACACGATAATGGTATCACAATATATTCCGTAGGTTATTTTTTCTTTAAATAAGGTTTTTATGATATTACAATTTTGGATACCATTTGAAGTTTCATAATTCTTGTCACAATTTTCAATATCACAAAAAAACTAATACTAGCCTAAGTAAAAAAAACAAAAAAAAACTAACAAGCTTACTGAAGATACGTAAACTGTGAAAAAGAAAGAAGAAAATGATTACAAGCATATAGGGGGAGAAAAGAACAAAAACTCAAATTAAATACACCTACATGAAAAACTTCAAGCACTAGAAATAAATATTTCATAAAATCAAATCAAATCGGTGCCTTCACGGTGTGAGTAAATATATACATTTTATAAAGTTACAAAAGTGATTCAGTCAAGAGCAGTACGAGATTTTCTCTTTTTTGAAATAAAATATTTTTGTTGTTGTTTGATTAACATTAATAACAAAGACAGCAACATTGACAGACACAATTATGCTGCTGTCACTTTAATAGTGATGGTGAAAAGAAGCATTGTGAAGCACCAAGGCTTTCCCCTCAACTATCATAAAATGATTCATTACTCAAAGCTTTTCAACATGGTCCACACTAGCGACATCTTGTGGTCAAAAGGAGTAAAATCGGCATTTTGCGTCCCAGACGACCCAGCCATTCTTCATTGTTTTAAATAATAATTCAGTTTGTGTTGCGAAAACCATATAACGCAATGCAAATATTGAATCTATATAAATAACAGTCTTTCAGGTGTCTTTACTTGCATAATGTACCAATAAATGTGAATAAATATATGAAAAAATACATTTACAAATCAATAAATTAACTAGCCTAATTGTGTAGGCTACTTTAGTGTTGTACAGTAGCCCACTGTAGCAATTTTCTGCTTCGATCAAGCAGCCTTATTCACATTAACTTTTGCCAAAGTCCTAAACATGAGTTCATAGACAAGGTTCGTGTAGGAATATACGATCAAAATAAATGAATATTTTTGTGGAATGGTCAGTTGAAGTACTTGTGAGCTGGGCATTAATACTGAAATTGAAAATGCACAAAACTACACATGTAAATATTCGTATTATGATTTATTCTTATAAAAGAAACGAATGAAACTTGAGCTGCGCAAGGTGTTCGCGCTATTTCTGAATCCGCATACGAATCAGTCACGTGGCTGTGTGCGAAACCGAAGCTTTGGATGTCAGATCACGTGGTTATGGCAAAACGAATCAAGCTCCGGTGCAGTGCTTCAATGTGAGATGTCAAGTGCGCATATCTCTCAGACAGCACTGAGAAACAGTCTCTCTGACAGTATGTATAGCAAAATGAGTTGTCTTGCGCTGCTTACTGCGCATCAACAGTTTAAAATTGTTTTTAAATCGCAGTACTGAACTCATGCATCAAGCTGCCTCGGTGTGTAGCTCCACAGTTGTTTTACTGTTTTTGTTAGTTTGTCCTGTCTTTAGTTATTCCTCTCAGTTTCACCAGGGACGAACTGGTGAACATTCGGAAGTACACACCACACAATCTTTCACCGGTTTTCATTATTCGGACTGTGGCCGGCAGGGCGGGGCTGAGAGCCACGAGAACGGAGCGAGGCCGGTGTTGCGAGTGCTAATAGCGTCACCTGCGCGCCACCGTCTCGAGTCTTACGGAGGAGCTCTGGAAGGATAAAAGAAGGAGTGACGACATTGCAAGATATGAGAGGATCAGGCCTGGACTTTACTTTGTATTTTGTTTATGTTTGTGCGGCAGTTGTCCCTGAGGGTTTGCCGCTTTACTTTAGTTTTATTGTTTGTTTATTTTTGGATTAAAGTTTTATGTTAAATGTTTGTCAGTTCTCTCCTCCTTCTTCCCTGAACTATGTACTTTGTTACATTGGTACCGAAACCTGGGAGGAAGGAGAGAAGCGCTGTCATAGAGCCCTCGCCGCTGTGGGGAAGTCGAGGTGCCATTGAGTTGGATTGAGCAGAATCTGCCGCCGAGGATGCTAGAGGCGGTGGAGCTGGAGGGATCGGTGAAGGGACCGATATACTCGCATCTGTCCACCAAAACATGGAGGGGTGGCGGCCGTTGGGTCGGAGGAGACGTCACCGTTTGCCAACATCTGGGTCTGCATCCAGCCGCCAGCATGTGGAGGAGAAGGTGCAGCGTGAACTGGGCCTCGCTGGCGGACTCCAACGAGGAGGAGCCGTCACCGGCCATCAGGGGAAGGGGGGAGAATAAGGCCGTCCACCTTGGGGCATCCGGTGCGAAGAAATTCTCTCAGCTGGTTGGAGACCTAGCGGCAGTGCAATTTGGGAACCGGACCAAGAATTTTTGATCCCTCTCTCTCCTCACTCATCTCTGTCTCTCCTCATCCTTCCATCTCCTTTTTTTTCACCTCGTCTGTCCTTACCCCCAGGTTCTGCGGGCGCCGTGACGGGCCCCCCAGAGGGTGGGGGAGTAGAGCGCCCCCTGGCCTGCGAGGGGGATGGGAGTATTTGGGAAGCAGTGCGGGGCTGAGAGCCGTGGGAACAGAGCAAGGCCGGTGGCTCGAGTGGTAACGAGCGTCACCTGTATGCCACGATTTGTGCTACCCGCTGAAATATTGCTACCTCCCATTAAAACAGTGGGTAGCACAATTCAACAGCGAAAAATACTACCAGCATCATTTTCATGTGGTTTTAGGCTTTATTAACGTCCATATCAACCCTGCCCTAAACCTACCCTTAAAACAATGCAAAAAAATGGTTGGTAGCACAATCTGATAGGTAGCATTATTTGTAAGAACACCAGCGTGCAAGTGAAGCTCTGACAGCGCTGCTTCAGAACGGTGTTGCCTAGCATCCATCTGGCAAACCTCCGCAACGAACGGACAAACTTCTTCTCCTGTCCTGAACAAATAAGGACTTTTTAAAACTCTGATGCTCATAGCAGACCGATTTCTACATCTATGAAAGGTGGTGTACAGATGTTAAAGCACTGAAGAAGATGTGCTGTCCCGATCTAGGATTACTCTTCATCAACTGAAAGCATTGAAGAAGCATTCCTGCCTTTCTACTCACCGTGGGAGTTTTCCTTGTTCATTCTTGCAAGTGTTTACATTCCTCCGCAAGCGTGTGTGAACGCAGCGCTGCAACAGCTGGCTGATCAGACAAAACCCATTCTCTTTTATAATTATTCTTTGGGACTTCAGTAATGCAAATCTCTCTTGTGAATTGCCAAAATACAGACAGCACGTTACATATCCCACTAGACTAGAGACAGTAATATACTGGACCACTGCTACACCACAATAAAGGATGCACATCACTCTGTCCCACATGCAGCTTTGGGGCTCTCTGATCACTGTCTGGTTCATCTTATACCTACCTACAGGCAAAAACTTCATCTAAAACTGTAGTAAAGACTGTGAAGACAAGGACCAAAGAAACAGATCGGGCATTACAAGCCTGTTTCGAGTGCACAGATTGGAGTTTTTTTGAAGCTGCTGCCACCGATCTGGACAAGCTCACTGAAACTGTTACATCATATCAGTTTCTGTGAGGATATGTGCATTCCTACCAGGACTTAATTAACACAACAATGACAAACCATGGTTCACAGCAAAACTCAGACAGCTTAGTCAGGCCAAAGAAGATGCCTACAAAGGTGGGGACAGAGTCTTAATCAGGCGAAAAAGACACTCACAAATCAGAGTGGCTAAGAGAAACTACTCTACAGTTTTCAGCCCACGACTCTGCATCAGTGTGGAAAGTCCTGAAAGACACCACCAATTACAAGACACCAACGCCATCCCCATACTGTCGAATCAACAACTGGCCGATGACCTGAATGAGTTTTATTGCAGATTTGAAAAACCCGGTATTACGCCCCACACCCGATTTAACCTTCTCTCCAAGCATTCATTAACACCTTCAGCAACCCCCTCTCTCAACAATCTGTGAAGAGGATATGTGGCAGGTCTTCCCGAAACAGTAGACAAGGAATACACCAGGCCCAGATGCCGTTTCACCAACCTGTACCTGACCATCCGGCCCATCCGGCCCCAGGTCACTGATGTTATGCGAAGTACGTTCCTGCTTCAAATGCTCCACTTTCTTCCCCATTCCAAAGAAACACAAAGTCACAGGACTAAATGACTACAGACATGTTGCTTTAACGTCTGTCGTCATGAAGTCATTTGAAAGACTGGTGCTGGCACACCTGAAGGACATCACTGGACCCTTGCTGGACCCCCTGCAGTTCGCTTATCGGGCAAACGGGTCTGCGGATATCAACATGGGACTGCACTACATCCTGCAACATCTCTCCAGACCTGGGACTTATGGGAGGATCCTGTCTGTGGCCTACAGCTCGGCTTTCAACACTATCATCCCAGATATCCTCCTGACTAAACTTACCCAGTTCTCTGTACCCACCCCATCTGTCAGTGGAGCATCAACTTGGAAATTCACATCCAAACCCTGCACCATCAACACTGGCGCCCCCCAGGTTGTGTTCACTCCCCACTGCTCTTCTTCATGTACACACCAACGACTGCACTGCAAAAGACCCCTCTGTCAAGCTCCTGAAGTTTGCGGACGACACTACACTCATTGGCCTCATCCGGGACGGTGACGAGTCAGCTTACAGACAGGAGATTAAAGACCCACTCCGATGAAAATAATGTTTTTCTAGGTGTTAACATGTTCTTGTGGCATTTTTCTGATGTTAGAGGACATATCTTGAGAAAAATAAGCTCAAAGTTGTATTTCAGAGTATTTCTACATTCAAATGGCTGTGAATCAGTAGCAGACGCCAAAATGCCGGCTAAAATAGACTGTAGTTGTGACGTAGTAACTCCACTGGGCGTCTCCACACGCGACGTCTTGGAGTGAAATAGTGATCGGTGATAACTTTGATTAACTTCGGATAATAATAATTAACGTGTATATAATACTGTTGCCCCACCGGTATTGGGGGTGTAAGCTAGCGGGAGAGACAGAGCTCTCAGCAACGGGCAGGGGGAGGGTCGTCTCCGTGCCAACGGCTCCGCCCACAACGCAGAGGCGAATTGCTAATGAGCAACTGCCGCTCTGCTGAAGCGAAGACCCAGAAAACGGCACAGGTTTTGTGATTTTGGCTAAAAATGGCATAATCATAATTTAAAGACCACTGGGAATGTTTAAAAATAGCTCAAAATATGATCGGAGTGGGACTTTAAAGAACTGGTTATCTGGTGCAGTCATAACCTGGAGCTGAACACGCTCAAAGCAGTGGAGATGATTGTGGACTTCAGGGGGAACACCCCAGCACTCCCCCCACTCACCATAATGAACAGTACTGTGGCAGCAGAGGGGCCATTCAGGTTCCTGGGCACCACCATCTCTCAGGACCTGAAATGGGACACTCACTTATGCTCCATTGAGAAAAAGGCCAAGGCAGAGGTTGTACGTCCTTCACCAGCTACGGAAGTTCAATCTGCCACAATCTGCTACTCTTCAGTCTTAGAGTCTGTCATCTGCACTTCTGTAACTAGAAGTTACAGGCTCGGCTACCAAATGAGACTTCAGAAGACTACAGCAGATAGTCAGGACTGCTGAGAGATTCATCGGTTCTCATCTGAGAATCATCACCAATTCCCAATCTCCAAGAATTATACTCATCCAGAGTTAGTAAAAGGGTTGGCAAAATCATTCTGGAACATTCTGGATCATTCACATCCAGGCCACTTTCTCTTTGAACTGTTGTCGTCTGGTCGGCCCTACAGAGCACCGAGAACCAGAACAGCCATATATATTTATTTTTTAATTACTTATTTTATTTTTATTATCTGTGTTGTCGCTGTCATTCTGTTTGTGCACTGGAAGCTTCTGCCACCAAGACAAATTCCTTGTATGTGTTATGCGTACTTGGCAATAAAGCTCTTTCTGATTCTGATTCAAACGATAAGCCTTCGTGACTGCGTAGCACAGCAACGTCATTTGAGCGTAACTGCGATAGAGACGATAGTCCAAAATCTCTACCGGTTGGCAGATTTCTACCTTTATACAGGCAAAGTTTGAATATTGCAGATAAAGTAGATTATTTTTTAAATATCGATTATTTTCAAGGTTTCATTCTTTGGTCATTTTATTCATTGTTTAATACATTTCATATAATTTCATTTCTCATGACAGGACTGCAGTTTTTTTTTTTTAACCGTTCATTACAACTACTGCATTTCTGGTAAAAGCTTTCAGTGGCTTTCAGAGCTATTTCTTTTTATGGCTTCCAGCTGATTAAAATAATAAAAGAAAAACAATTATTAGAATTGTTCTGTATTAATGTGACTCATCGAAAATATTGATTCAGCTAAAATTCGCCTTATGCTAAAAGTACATTTTTGCATGCACGCACTTTTGATCATTTTTTTGGGCGCACAAACGTTTGAGCTTCTGACAATATTTGATGTGCACTATGTATGTGCTGCGTAGATCAATGTTTATATGTGAATAAAATAAATAAAATCTGTTCATCATAAAGTGATTGTGTCTTTTCTGAAGACTTGGATTAAACCACTCGCTTCATATGGATTAGTTTTATGATGCCTTCATGAACTTTTTCAAGCTTCAAAATGTTGATTGCCTAGACTTTTAATGAATAGACAAAAATTAGATTATTGATATCGTCATTTGCGTTACAAAAATGAACAAAAGTCTTTTGGGTTTGAATGACATTTTCGGGTGAACTAGTCCTTTAGTTAATAATTTGGCAGTAAAACAAAATAAATAAAGGAGTGACTTTGTTCATATAATATTATTCAATCTGTTATATCAGTGGTTCCTAGTTGACTAGAAAAGCAAAAGACTCTTTAAAATGGTAGGAGAAGGGATTTCTGTGTAATAATCCATTAAATTCAGCTGACGCTTGGGAGAAACTAGACAAAATAGGCAAATACCAACATGGATAGGTAAATGAGAGGACAAACGAGACTGCATTAAAAACAGGTTTATCATGGTTTGTGCTGACCACAGTGGGTTTTGTGTGGTGAATTATTTGCTGCCAAGAGCGCCATTGAACCAACTAAATGTATATATATATATTTTTTTTTTTTTTTTATAAATAATTGGTAATACATTTCAGTATTTAATTGTAAGGATATTTTTGTGTAAAAATGATTTAGTATGTTGGGTCCACTTGCTGGATTTGAAGTGTATCTGTTTCACTGGTAATAATCTCTTTACGAGTCTCCTAAGACGCTGTTGGGCGTCCTACATTTTGATGGAAGTGTATGTTTATAGGAGCCACTGTGTTTGGGTTTTTCCTGGAACTAGGCAACTACAGCAGATCGTAAACACACTTGACCGGAAACGAGTGACCCATAGTATTTTAAATTGGAAGTATGTCATGAAGCTCAGTGTAAATAGTTCATTCAAAGGGTTGATTTTAAATCTACAAGCGCTAACTCAAAAGTTATCCATTTTGGTTTTCTTTACAGATTTTATTTTGTAATAAAAAAAAGGTAAGCGTTGCTTTGATTTGTGTCATATAAATTGCCGGATATGTCTGCACAATCAGGGAAGGCTCTTTAGGCTGTGTGTGTAGTCAAACATTCGTTCAGCTTAGGGGCCGTTTACACAACACCATTTTCAACTAAAAACAGAAACCTTTTTAGCCATTAATTTACACAACAGTGGCATTTTGGGGCCCTGAAAACGCAAACTTTTGAAAATGGGTTTCAAAGTGCACTATTTTGAAAAGGATAACGTTATCGTTTCCATGTAAAGTACAAAAACGCGAATTTGTGAGAACGACGACATCATGCGCATGTATATTACGTGTTCAGTCTATTGGTGCATAGGGTTTCTTTACAAAGTGGCATCGCCAACTACTGGCCTGGCAGCAGAATACAGCGTTTTTAGGTGTTTTCGTGGATCCGTGTGAAGGGGGATCGCTTTGACAACGTTGTCGTCTGTACGCGTTGTCGTGTAAATGTACCTTAAGTGTTGTAAATGGAAATTAGAGGAAATGAATGATTGAATTTGGTCTGAGACAGTACAAGGAGCTTTAATGGGTTTGAAAGTAACTTTCTTTTCACCTTTTGTTTGCTTCACTAGTACAAATGTGCTTTGAATCAGATCCTTGTTTAGTTCTCAGCTAATTATAAACCAGGACCTGGATCATTACCTGTTGGACGTGTTTGTATTCAGTCTGAATCATGAACAAGTCATTCAGACCAGTTTTGTGAACCTGTCCAACTCATTTCAAATATTGCTGCTAATTGTATACACCACCTATAAAATAAATTTGGGACTGTAATATAAAAAAAAAAAAAAAAGAAATATACTATTTTTATTCAGTAAGGAAGGAGGTATTATTGATTAAAAGTAAAGATTTGTTACATTGTTAGATTTGTATTTTTTAAACATTTTAAATAAAATTTCTATTCATCAAATAATCATGAAAAAATGTATCACGGTTTCCACAAAAATATGTGGAAGCAGCACAATTGTTTTCATCATTGATAATAATAAGAAAAGTTTCTTGAGCAGCAAATCCGCATATTAGAATCATTTCTGAAGGATCATGTGACATTGAAGAAGAAAAAAATTAGCTTTGATCAAAGGAATAAATTACATTTCACAATGTATTCAAATATAAATATTAATTTTTTTTCTTCTTTAAAAAAATGCAGCTTTGGTGAGACTTCTTTCAAAACGTTAAAAAATTATGAACCATAATTTAAAACTCCATCAAGTAACATTTTAGCAAGGGTATTCAATCCAACACCAACACCATAATTTCTAAAGCTGAAATCATGTTTCCTCTGGTCTATAGTCTGTCACTCCCAGATCATATTTCCTTTCCTATAGACCTTTCATTACAGCCGCTCAGGGACGTGTATTCATGAGAACAATGCTTGTTTACTACACAAGATAATCAGTATCAGCTGCTGTCTTTTCATCCGTCCTTCTATATATTTTCACATCATCCAACGTGTTGCTATTAGTCTTTGGTAAGCTATGGCCTAGTTTTGATAAATAACATGAAGGCTGATTTCTTCAGTGAGACTGCACTTTTGATGTAAGTCTGCTGGGTAGACGTTCCTCCGCATTGCCTTCCTTCCCGTGATCTTGCTGAGATTTTATGAGTTATATCACAACAGGTGGATAACATATTATGGCAGGATTGCTCATACAGAGAGCCTGTCTCTCGTCCTCATTTCAGTTTCCTAAGGCAGGTGTCTCATCACTCTTGACTAAATTGCCCCATAATGTCCATCGATAGCCCAGCCCTAGTTTTGACCAATGTGCGTGTTGGTTGTTGTGGTAGAGCTCAATGCAAACCACTATTATTATCACTCACTCACTCACTCACTCTTAAAAATGAAGGTGGCTAAAGTTTTTTTTTTTTTTTTTTTTTTGGCAGTGTTGCCATAGATTAGAAGAACCATTTTGGTTCCCCAAAAGAACCTTGTGCACAGTTCTTAAAATAACTATCTATTTTTCTTAGTGTGAAGAACATTTGGTAACACTTTACTTAAAGCCTTTATGTATAATGCATTATACAATTATTTTTAATTTTTCACAATTGGAATTTCGTCATAGTCTTTCGTAGCCAGACCTTCAGACTGACAAGCAGACAGTGTTAACTTTCAGCTTTTATTGGCCAAGGACCACACAAGAGGCCGTCTGAATGACATGTAAGGCAACCAATCACAGTTCACCGTTGTGTTTAGGGGGTGTGACAATAACAGACCAGTGTCTATGTATGCTGTGAAGTTCACATACTTTTGAAAATCTAGAGTTTAGTTGATCACGATAAGCGCTCAGTGTAACATAATCTTGTTACAGTTGTAAACACTACTGCTTCCTTCTTCCAAGATGTGGTTTGGTGTCACGGCAGCTTTGTTTCCAGGTGGACCATTAAAGAACGTGACACACACGTCTCCCAGAAATCCTGTAGAATTCAACCAATTAGATGACGACCTCAAAACTCCCAAAGTGTTTCCCATTGTGTGCCTTGTGCTGCATCCACACGGGGCATCAGCATCAACGCTTGACGGATGGCGTGTCTGAAACTTGGTGCTGACGCGACCGTCATAGTGACGACAACAGCCAATCACATTACTTTTCTGGTGTTGCATGAACGCAATTGGCTAACGTCTGCGCTGGGGTATTTGCATAGGCGATCTGATTGGCTGACACCTGCACGGCGCTTAAAAGTTTTCAACTTCTGCCACGAGCAATGCCGGTGACGCGACGCAACGGAACCGAAAATTCAGTTCAACTCTCCAACTTTCCAACTCTTCTCCCCTGGCCTCAAGTGATCGTAAAGTGTCCATCAGATGCATACTGTAATCTCGGTGGAAGTAGTAGGTCATCCTGGCACTTTTGCCTACAGCTTTATGAATACTATTCGTGCGTTCAGGTCCTCTTGGGAAGTTTCCATTAACGAATTGGGAAGTCGCAATTACGGCATTAGGTGCGTTCAAGTCGCTTTAGTCAGAGCAAGATGGCGATGTAGTCAAGTCAAATATATTTATATACCGCTTTTCACAATACAGATTGTATCAAAGCTGCTTCACAGTATCAATCAAAACAACTTAACAGTGTTTGTTTATTACTGGAAAAAGACATCCAAGTTTGGTAGAGCTGATCAGTGGTATGATGGGTCATTTAATTTGAATATCCCCAACTGAGCAAGCCAAAGGCAACAGTGGCAAGGAACCGAAAAACTCCATCAAGTGACCCGATGGTGTCCTAAAACTCCATCAGATGACCCAATGGAGAAAAAAAAAAAAAACTTGGGAGAACCCAGGCTCAGTCGGGGCCAGTTCTCCTCTGGCGTTTATGAAGTAGAGGCCGAATTTACTGTACAGTAACTGTAAGATAAAAAATTTAAATGAATGCCTGGCTAAATAGATGCGTCTTTAGTTTTAAACTGGGAGAACGAGTCTGAGCAACGAACAATATCAGGAAGGCTATTCCAGAGCTTCGGAGCTAAATGTGAAAATGTTTTCTTAAAAAAAATATATATTTTCTTAAAAAAAATTCTTAAAGAAACTCTAGGCTCAAAAGAAAATTCACAGTTTCCCGCTCATAATTACGACATCATGATGGCTTTTCCGTTTATATGGATCCAGTGTGTATACACAATCTTTCTGACGTGACTTGAACACACCATATGAATCCGGAGATACTACTCCATCCATGTACTGTTTTTGCTTACTCTATATTAGGGAAGTAGGTATTTTCGAAAGGAGGGACAGCTGTCTTTTTGCTAAAAATGAGCTATACGAAGAAACGCTTTTGTATTTAAATACAATGGTGTGTGTAATCTCATATCATGAACAAGATGAACAATTATCAATGGTTTAATCAAACTTGATACGTTTTTTCATGCTTATTTTTAAAATTCTGTGTATAGAACAGTAAAATCACAGTTACATGAACTTGCCTCAAATACAGTATCTCGTTGGAGACGTGGGCATGTGAGCTCTACTGACGTCACTTCATTTGGTAGTTCGTTTGCATGAAGTTAAATTTAAAAGGTAAATTCCCACACCATGTTGTCAGTGGTTACACTCACTCAGTCGTTGAAAATGACTTACTGCAGGTCGCTTTGTCGCTGCAGATCGCTGTCATTGTGAACACTCATTTTGGGCTAAGAAAAATAATGATACCTCAAATTAAGTGGCTTGTTTAGGCCAGTAAGTAACTACCCTAGCAATGCCCTAGAAACCACCCAGTGCACACTAGCAACCTCATAGCAACGTGCAAAAAAACCCAACCAGAACACCCTACAAATCAGTCAAAACAAACCACATTTTCGTCAGAAAGTGTAAATCAGTGAGTATGCAGTAGAATAGTGAAGCACTAAAGGAAATATTTTTCTCACTCTGTTTCTGTTGGCTGTATGCAAACCCTGCCGTGCACAAAGCCAAAGGGTGATAAGACGCTTATTTGACTTGCTCGGTGCACCAGGAGGAAATGATGTCATCAAGCACAAGAGAGACAGGATTGTTTTGCTCAGCGTTGAAGCTGGCCAGCACAAGCCTCACATGCTCTGGCATATTTCTGTTGATTTGTTATGCAAAGAGTGTCCAGCGTTTCGGGTCTCACTGCCTATGGCTGTCTGCGAGTCTAGGGGAAAGGGTGCCGCTGACGTCGTTTTAAAAATAGCCATAGTGTTCGATGCTCCTGCACTATTGCTGCCCATCAAACTGATACGATTTAGGGCTCCCTTCTCTTCCTCCATGGATCTCAGGCAACCTCCCGAACTTTTTCGACCACGGCCATACAAAAACCACAATGTTTCTGCGGATGTTTGCAGATGCAAAAAGCATTGATGCCTGTGAGACGAACCTGTCTGCTGCTGTTCTAATGTCAGCACACAGTTGTTGTTAGTGTTTCATAGTCTGTGCCATTTCGCAGCTTGTAAGTGACATTTTGTTTCATGGACTTGCGTTACCAGACTGCGCAGGCTTAATGTCCTGTATTGTACACTGGTGTTTGTACAGATAATGCGTGTTAGGGTAATATTTGTGCTAGCTAACCTCTCTCCTGTTCTGTTTTATTTCCACAGACAACCGTCAACTGAGGAGGACAACTCAGCCATACTTAAACGTGCTGATAAATCCTCCATATTCAAAACAAGAATTCTTTTCTTTTAATCCTTAAAATCTAATTTTCATCCAGAGATTGACGAAAAGTGAGGAAGATTAAGACAGGTCGCATAAAAGTTTCCTTCAAGGAACTGAAGATCTGTGCTTGGCAATGCCTCAGGTACAGGCCCTGTTGATCAAATTTGGTATCAAAATTGAAACATTCAGATTGAGGTGTTAAATATGTCTCATGGCATGCTTCTGCTTCTTGCTTTCATCTTATAGCCCAGCATTAGCGGTATGGAACCTCCCTTTGGGGATGCATTTCAAAACTGCTCTTTTGCTGACCAGGCACTGACCAGTACAGACCTGTTGGCCAACAATTCTGACCCAGATTTCATGTATGAACTGGTGAGTAACCCACAGTACCCTCAATACCCACAGTTTTATTTATTTATTTTCACATTACAGGCCCTGCACATAACTTGCAGCGGGGAAAACCCCCCAAAGAACAGAACAATTATATTATGGCGTTGTATTGATTTGTTCCCTTGCTTTAGTTAAATCATGGCCACAATTTCACTTAATTGAAAAGAGGAAACGACCTAGTACAACATGGCTGCGCTTTGTCTAAAACGTTGAAATCTAATCTCAATCTGTGGCCACGCTAGCTAATTTACATGACTTCTCCAATTCTAAAAAAAAATCACATTTTTAAAATTATGCTACCTAGTTGGGAACCCTGGTTCTTCAGAGAAAAAAGGTAGTGAATTAAAATAAGAAATACCTTGATTGTTTAGTTACTTTTGCTTATTTTAAAGCTTGCTTTATTTATTTTTAAGTCATCTTGGGGCCCTTTTGGAAGATTGATGGGCCATGTGAACTGTGTATTTAACAAGAATTATTTGATTAAATTTGAAGATTTGATTACCCATTGGTCAGTTACATTTTTCATGTTTATTTGTATAGAGCTTTTCCCAATACAAATAATTTCAAACCAGCTTTACAGAAAATGCAAAATATTACAGTCAACAAGCCAGAGGTGACCATTGGCCATTAGGTAGTGGAGAAAAACCTTGAGAAGCTCCAACATCATCAGGGGAAGCTCATTCTCTGGCAAAAAGTAATGTCCATATGGCTGTAATATACAGTTCATGCAATGGAAGTCATGACTTTATGAACATTGAGTGACAAATTGACTGCATTACTTTTGTATAGAGTTTCCGAAAACTGTCAGAAGTAGTTGTGGTGACATTTCCACAAAGGGATAAGCAGTTATTAAACCAGGTTGCATCGTGTACTTGTGCGGTAAAAGTTACTAACCTCAAGAATGTTAACCCAGGGCTTACGAAAGATCAGTGTGAAAAGTTGAAACCTGACAGCCGAGCATAAATTACAAACCCAAGGTGAAGTTTAGACATGCAACAAGATTTCCAAAGGGTTATGTAAATGACACTGGGTTATTATTTTCACGTGTTAAAAGCCCGCCAGTTTCTTTAGTGTGCCGTATAAAAGAAGTGACATTTTTAATGTTCGCAGGATCGGGACATGACTTGCCGCCAGAGCCCTAGAGGAGACATTTTCACAGTAGGGGACTGCAAGGACATGGACAGCATGGATCATCTACCTGAGCTGGCAGACAACGACCCCGCTTACAGCTCAAACTTTGAGCAGTGGGACACGTACTGGGAGGACTTGACGAAGTACACCCGCCTCACCAGTTGTGATATCTGGGGCACCAAAGAAGTTGATTTCTTGGGCCTTGATGACTTTTCCAGCCCTTACCAGGACGAGGAAGTGATAGGTCGGACGCCTACCCTTGCCCAGCTCAACAGTGAAGACTCACAGCCAGTTTGCGACACTCTTTACCATCCGGACTTGTTGGTGGGTCAAAAGCAGCTTTTGTTTCCACCTTCCACCATGGCAAAGAACGCCAACAGACTCAGCAACTCTGCAACCAGCGCCTCATTGAGTCGCAACCCTCTGCCGGACTTCGCCGAGGGATCCCAGAAAGCGACCTGGCCTGTTGCCTCCAGCACTGACACAATGGCCAAGGCCCTGTTTCAGGGCCCTTTCAAAGCCCCACCTGGGACTCCAGACAACATGGATTACGTTCGCAAAGCCAAGGTGCGCATCAGCGTACCGCGCAAGCCTTTAGTTGAGAGCTCTACCCAGCAGGTTATTGTTTCCACCGTTCCTCAAATCGAGGAGCAGGAGTCGACAGCTTCAATGGTCTGTGAGGATACAGCCATTGCCGCTAACATGGCATCCTCCATTATCTGTGAGAAGAGCGTTGAGACTCCTAAACGAGAGGTACCACGCAGTCCTGGTCCTGAAGTAGCGACTCTGAGGGCAGTGCCACACAAAGTCCACTTCCCTGCTGCTGCCGGAGGTGAAACCAGCGCCCTCGGATCTGACACTTCCGCCGCGGACAAAAAGAAGGAGGAAGAGCACAACTACTCGTTATTCTTGACCAGGGCCAGACTGGCAGCGAAGGCCACTGTTGACATGGAAGAAGAAGAGGAAGAGGAGGAGGAGGAGGAGGAGGAAGAAGGCGGCGAAGAAGAAGAGGAAGAGGAGGAAGAGGCAGAAGGACTGGACCTAGATGATGAAGACCATGATGAAGGGTTCGGCAGTGAACACGAGCTCTCAGAGAATGAAGAGGAAGAGGAGGAGGAGGAAGATGAGGACTATGAAGGCGACAAAGATGACTACGTTAGTGATGCATTCTCAGAGCCAGGTGCGAAACTACGTTTTTTTTTTTTTTGATGCTGTTATAACCAAATGCATAAAAACATACTGGTATTGATACAGATCTGATGCTGTTGCTCATGTGCTGTATGTTCTGTACATACAATGTCCTTTTTAATTCAGAACCCTAAGCGTCACACTTCCAAAGGTACAATATTCAGTGGCACCAAGCGAGTACACAGTACTTTCAGCACACAGACCTAAAACTAAGCGAGCTGGAAGAGCGAGATCTTAATCAGGGTAGCGTCATATTTGAGTTTTGACAGGAATGTAAACGAGGCTGTGAGGTTGAAGTACAGTGCGTTCAATGGATTGTACTGTTGTTTAACAGCTGACAAATGTCTTTTCGGGGGGAAAAAAACAACAACTTTCAATGGACAAAACTCCATAAAACCATTTTGGAAGTTGTTAATGTGAAAATTAATTGATCTAGGACTTTTAAACGGTGCTTGACATTGTAAAGACTGTAAGTCTATCCCTCACTTTCTTGTTTGCATCCACGTTAAATATAATATGGCATCTAATCCGACTAAGTCTGTGTCACGTTGGTTCTCCTAGAATGTCATCGCTCTCAATTAGAATTGGGAAGTTCGTTTTAGGACTTGGATACTTGGAAAGTGCATCGTAAGGTTGTGTGAAGATAACCCAAGGGAAGTGAAAGTAACAGTTGATCTTACCCAATACATTTACATGTATGCATTTGGCAGATGGTTCTATTCAAAGTGACTTACATTGCTTTCAAGGTACTCATTTTATCAGTTCTTGCTTTCCCTGGGAATCGAACTCATGACCTTGGTGTCACGCGTTTACACGTAAAGGGTCTTAAAGGCACAAATCTTTTTGTGAGCGGCATTATGGAGCTAATAATTTAAGCATTTTGCAATAATGTGTATGTCTGTTTGTGTACCTACTTAAAGGGATAGTTCACCCAAAAATGAAAATTCTGTCCTCAGTTGTTCACCCACATGTTGTTCCAAACCCATAGGACTTTGGTTCATGCGTTGCAATAGCATCTTTTAAATTGAACCTGAGCGATTTCTGTCCCTCGATTGAAAGTCCATTTCACCAAAACGTGTCAAGAAGCTCAGTAATCCATCTGATTTGATTGGTTTAATCCTAGTCTTCTGAAGGGATGTGATCGCTTTATGATGAACAGATTTGATTTAGCTCATAGGCTCTTGTGTGTCAAGCAAGCACATGTCAGTGTCTGTTTACCATATTTGATGTCTATGGAAAGTCTCCATTTAGATAGCTAAGTACACATGTGTCTGTAATTTATTTATTTATTTATTTATTATAATTTGTTATTTTAAAATGATACGTATGGTTTACTTACGCTTTTGACCTCATTATATGATTAATTACAGCAGTTTTTTAGGGTTTGGATGATGCTTTGGCGAAACCTAGTGACTCTTGTTAAGAAGCCTGAAATCTTTCAGATAGGGATTGTTGGAGTGTCATCATTTGTGTCCAACCCTAAATGTGTCCTCATCCACCAATCCTGTTGGAAACTGAAGAGACCCAAATTTCCACCTGTCAGAATTTGTTTTTGGAAACGCCACTCACTGCAACTTTTTCCCAAAGTTTTTTTTTAGCTTGTCAGCTCAAATTAAATGAAGCTTCTTTTCAGGTTGCTCTCAACAACACAGAAGTGTTGCAAACATTTTGTTTGTAAACATTGTAATTCCACCTATTGCCTAATGATACTGCAGTCTCCTGTATTTGCTGTGGAAGTTGATATTTAATGAAAATATTAATCATCAGTCTCGCTGGACTGTCCTCGAAATTTGTAGCATTCCTGAAATACAGGTATACGTAACAGCAAATGCCAAAACAGAAGTATCAGTACTCGTATTTTTCCAAAAAATTATGAGAATTATGACTTTTCATTTGCTAGATTAAAGTGATTCTATAAATGCATGTTAGGAAGATATCATTGCTCGTTTCTTTCTTCCTCTCATTACAATCTCTTTTAAACAGGATGTGACACTGATATGGTTGATGATGTCAAAGGCCTGACAGCTGGGATTTCCAGGAAGAGGGGAAAGCGTCGATACTTTTGGGAGTATAGTGAGCAGCTCATCCCGTCCAAACAGGAGCGCATGCTAAAACCCTCCGAATGGGACCGAGAAACTCTTCCCAGCAACATGTACCAAAAGAATGGCCTGCACCATGGTGAGATATTTACTGTCCTTCTAATAGGTTCCCTCTTTACATTTATGGTCGATTCAGTTCATTCTACAGATTATAATCACAGAAGATCACAATATTTAAAGCTTTTACAGAATGTAGGAAATACTAGCAATTATTTTGAACATCTTCCAGTATCTCCCAACAAGCCTTATATATATTAATTGCAATGCTTGACCGACTTGTTTAGGAAAATACGCATTGAAGAAATCACGCCGGACGGATGTGGAAGATCTCACTCCAAACCCACGGAAGCTGCTTCAGATTGGCAATGAACTCCGGAAGCTCAATAAAGTTATAAGTGACCTGACGCCCGTTAGTGAATTACCACTAACAGCTCGGCCTCGATCTCGCAAGGAGAAGAACAAGCTCGCATCCAGGTAAAGCCTTGCTATTTGAACTACTACTAGCGCTTTCATTTCTCAAAGCCAACACCCCCAATGACTTCTCTTAGATTATTTATTCTTATGCAACGCAATACCAGCATAGATAGACTGGTCAAACTGTATAGTCAGTGGATGGATGGTTAGTGAATAAAATGCTAAATTACAGTGCACCATAAAAACTCTAATACCTTTATTAATGAAGATGGACATTTTCTTGATTCTTCTTTTTGGTTGTTTTCTCCACCAGGGCCTGCAGGCTGAAGAAAAAAGCTCAGTATGAAGCCAACAAAGTCAAGTTATGGGGCCTTGGAACTGAATACGGTATGTTTTGACATTGCAATCAAATGTTAAAGGAAGTGCCTGAGATTGTTTATTATTTGCTAACCAATGGTGTGTTTCCCAAAAGCATGGTCAAAAGCCAACTATGGTCGCATCCTTATCAGCGCAGTTCAACGAGTCGTTCAACCATCGTTCCGACGAACATTCGCAAACAGCATCACAAAGTTGTGTGGTTGGAACGACAGCAAATCCTTATCTTGAGCAAAATAAGCAAACTGACAGTCAGTGCAACCTGTATATTTCATTTCGGAGATATACAAATCTTAGTTTGTCAAGAGATACAAAGCACCGTTTTTGAAGAATACGCATGTGCGTACGTGCTCTAGTTCGTAAGAACGAGCCTATGATTGAATCTGGAAATAAACCAAAATGAGAATAAGTCTGTCTGCAACTTATAGCAAAAAATTGCATTAATTTGATCTCAAATGGACAAATTAAAAGAAGTTATTACACCACCACCTGCATTAACCTACGCGGTCGTGTGACAATACGGTTTCGGGAAACAGTCGTGACTAGCTAACCGCTAACGCATTGTTCTATGGTAGTTAAAGGGATAGTTCACTTTGAAATTATTTTTTTATATGTTTTAGCTTACCTCAAGGGCATCCAAGATGTAGGTGTCTTTGTTTCCGCAGAAGTTTCAGTTTTTATATTTTTAGGTCAAACCGTTCTTGTCTGTCAGTCATATAATGCAGGTCTATGGTCACCACCTCAAAGAGCATGCACAGAGAAGTCCAAATTAAACATGATTTAATGACTCGTAAATGTAAGTACACATTGATGGTCTAAGACACGAAACGAGCGGTTTGTGTGAGAAAACGAACAGTATTTATATCGTTTTTACCTCTTGTAAACACAGCCACGTCCAAGTGATCTGAGGGCGCGGGCGCTTCGGTCTGTGCGTTACAAGAGGTAAAAACGATATAAATACTGTTCGTTTTCTCACACAAACCGCTCGTTTCGTGTCTTAGGCCATCAATGTGTACTTACATTTACATCAAAATTGAAACTTCTGCCGAAACAAAGACACCTACATCTTGGATGCCCTTGAGGTAAGCTAAAACATACCAAAAATGTATTTCAAAGTGTATTTCATCCCTTTAAGCAGCGAATTACATTGTTGTATGGGAAATGGTGTAACCACCATGCCAACCTTTGAAATAGGGCTGTTAAAGGAACACTCCACCCATTTGCATTAAGCTTTCCATTGTTAGAAACCCAGTCATACTATTGAATGGTCGTGAAACACTCTCTCATTTTCCCCTGAGAGGAGAGAAATCCGCTATTTACCTTTTTCACTTCCTCCTACAATGACGCAAAAATCGTCATTTTACGTCATTGTAGGAGGAAGTGGAAGAGGGGGGGATTTCTGTAAAGACTACAAGCACTAGTTCAAACCCGCCCATAGGGGGTTGGACCTAATGCGCTAACAGAGCTATCACAGATCAGTGGGTGGGACTTCACTTGTAGATACTGAAATCAATATCAGCCATCTTGTTTATAAGCTAAGCTAACAAGCGCTGTGGAGATAGGAAGTTATGACAATGACGGAAGAAACTAAACATGATATGGAAGAAACTAAACATGATATGGAAGTAGAGGATTTTGAAATTCTGCTGCTCGAATCCGCTGTTCGTGGCTATCTTTACGAGCCGCAATTTAGTGAAGAGCAGCTGAGCCTGATGGAGGAACAGGAGGCGGACGAGGAGCCCGGACTGGGCGGACTGCTGGTGCCTGTGCTCTCGCTGTGCGCTGTGGACACAGATAGAGTCCGTCTGCTGCAGAGAATTTCAACGATAGCAATTTCTCCTGGACGGAATCTCTGAATCAGACGAGCACACGGACGTTAGTGTTGTGATGTGAACCATCCAGGGGTGTAATTTGTGGGGGGGATGGGGGGGATATAACCCCCCCAATATTTAAATCTATGCATTACAACCCCCCCCATTATTTATACCATGATCACAATATCAGGAGGCATACCCAAACTTCAACCCCCCCAATGTTCAAACCAAATCTACGCCCTTGGAACCATCCTAGTGTCGCACCGCATATGTTCTGACTGGAACATCCAGGTATCATGCAATAATTCACCATATAGAAAGAAATACAAACGAGGAGTAATTCACTAATGAGTTTGCCAATGTAACGGGGTTCGTTGTCGTGGGAAGGAGGAGGCGGGAACCGGCGCACATTTAAACATTTTAATAGTAAAATAAACAAATACAAAACAAAAGTATAAGCCAGCTGGCCACACACAACAGAAACAAAACATAAAATCAGGCCTGTTCCTTTTGTGCTTCCGCTCCTCCGTGAGAGATATGAGACCGCTGCGTCTCACAGGTGTCATTCATTATCACTCGCGCCGTCCTCTCACGTCCCTCGTCCTGTCCGCCACAGCCAACTAACTAGACATTTTGTGTGAAATGAATTTCAAACTCTTTTGGCAGCAAGTCTTGTAGACGGAACGGAAGAGTGATTTCTCTGTTTGCGCTGTTCTGGATTAGTGGGAGTGGCTTGCGGAGCTGTGCAATGTGGTGCATTGTGGGAGTTGTTGTCTTACATACAAATGCGCCCTAAAGTTATTTTCTGTCTTTTCTCGGTCAAGATGGCACCAAATTCAAAATTTCTTTTACATTTCGACTACATATATAACCCACTTTCAATAAAGATTAATGTTGAAATGGGTGGAGTGACCCTTTAAGTTTTACAAAGTTTTGCAAATGCATCCATGTATGCCAAGAATGAAACAAAAATATGATTATCTTCTTTTTTTTATCAGATCGTTTGCTGTTTGTGATCAACGCAATCAAAGAAGAGATAGTCAGCAGAGTTCAGGATATCTCAAATGACAAAGAAACAAGCATGACGGAGAAGTTGGATAAACTCATTGATGATACCTTAGGTAAGAATATGTGCTGCATTACACCTGCATTACACATTATTAACACCTGTAAAAGGGCATTTAGCATTGACTAATTATGTGTGATCTTGCACAAGCTGTCTTCAAGTTTTCCTCAAGCACACTAGTAACAACTAGATCGGCATGCTTTACAAACGTGATCAACAAGCAGCTGATATCCTTGTGCCTTCAAGAATTTGAAGAGCCTCCACTTTGCTTTGCTCTGTTCGCTTTTTGTTAGGGACAATGAGCAAATCACAACGCCACAAAATTGACCCTCATCCTACTGTTGTCGCACTTATCAAAACAACTTTAAAAGACCATAAGATGAACGTTTTAAACCTCTTCTTGTCATTATCACTGAAATATTTTCTCTTAACCGGGCCAAACTGAAACCACACAACAAAACAGGGTGGAAGCTCATGAACTTGTCGCCCAAGGCTGGGAAATAAACTCTTCGGCAATGTTGGTAAAGTTTTTAGAAATGGCAATCTTGTGAGTTCCTTTACTTTTTATAGGAGTGTTTATACAACCTCAATTGAAAATTGAAATTTCACGACGAGGTGCAAAAAAAAAAAGTCAATTTTCCATTACTAGTGTAGCGATGTATGAAGCACAGCTCACACATAAGCCACTTTCAAACCAAGCATCTTTCTGTTTATCAACGTGGCGAATTCGCGTGACCAACTTGAACGAAATCTGTGTGGGGAAATCTTCCGCCCTCACGTGACATTCCGATGGATTTCACGTGGATTCCTATTGAAATGGCTGGATTTCACCCATGAAAATTTGCTGAAAAACGGTAAATGTGACGGCAACTTTAATTCCTGGTTTGAAAAAACGTAGACTCATCACTAAGGTGGCAATATTAGTGTATTTTCTGTGCACTCGTCTTAATGGAACTGTTCAATATTATGTTTACAAACTCTTATTGAAAAAAAAAAAAAAAAAAAAAAAAAAAAGTAATAGCTTTTCTTTGTCCATGCAGTGAAGCCACCAGTGGCCGGCCAGACTTCAGACTTCGTGAATCAGATCCTGGAGAACACTGGGAAAGGAGATCCCACCGGAGGGCTGGTGGGGTTGCGTGTGCCCACATCGAAAGTGTAAACCTCGGAGCACACATGAAGCCATCCGCGCCATTCTTGTCCCACACTGTATCGGCCCAACACTCTGCATGTCCATTTCACTTGGAGACGCACCCTCACATTTAAAGTGAATACATGCATACGGTACCCGCCTGTCTGTGCATACGTATGTATATATTCACCACTTGCACACCAATGGAAATGAAACTATAGTAGTTAAACTTTGCACTCAGTAGTCTGTTTCCTACCATGTGTGCATGTGGCTGGTATCAATCAACAGGCCGCCATGTTGCAAATATTAAAAGCCAATATATGAGAGACCTCCTACAATCGAGAAAAAGAGAGAAAAAAAGCTAAATTAGCACCAGTCTTTGCTGTAGCCATTTTCCTCTTGCATCCAGCTAAATCTGTCAAATGCCCATAAAGAGTTTTGAAAAGCGGAGGCGCGCTCTGCAGAGAAACTACGAAGGCATTAGCTCCTTTGATTTAGCGCTCGGAAAAAAAAGGTGTAAACGCAGACTTCCCGAGCTTTTGAACACGGCATTTCACCTTCGAGATACACCTCCTTTAACTACAACAATGCCGAGGGAAGTGCTGAAGAACGCAAAAACTGACGTTCAACGAAGAGCAGTGCAACGTTACTGAAGTTCGGTGTATATATGTAGGATAGGGATGCGTCAAAAGAGTAGGAGGTGTGGAAACGGGCCTCAGACGCCCACTTCCACACATTTGCGATCGTCTCAGGTTGGAGAGAAAGAGAAAGAGTGTGTGTGGGGTTTTTTCGTTAGTTTTTTTGACTTGAGAAGATGGTCAGTTAAACCCCTTATTGTAAATAGGCGGGATGATTATTAATATATCCACTGGTGAAACCTTTTCCTTTCTACGCTTTGGTTGAAGTGCCCTCGCGTCAAACCACCCTTGATGTTGTTTTGCAAATTCTCAGCGAAAGGGGCTTAAAAAGTTGATTCCCAGATTGGGTTTTGTTTATATTTGTACTTTATATATAAGTAAGATTCATTGTGCCTTGTAATCGCGGCGGAGTTGAGGAAAAATCTAACTCAATAGAGAGCGCAAATGGACCATTTTGCAGAAAGCAAGTAGTCGAGGCGAGGTTTGTAATGTAATTCAGCTCTTTGAAGATACTCTGAATGTACATAGGAACATGGAAAATATATATGCCACAGAGTCTGTGCTTTGTATCAAAAGATGGCTCTGGCAAAAGTCTTTTTTCGGTACTTCGTTTAAGAGGGGACGGGGGGGGTGGGCGGTGTCGTACTATAAGAAATATTCACATATAAAATACAAAAGTGATGTTTGCACACTATATTTTGATTGTTTTGTTTTTTGTACCAAAGACACATGCAACTTAAAATGGCAACTAGCCAGTCTAAGTAAGGTTTTGCACAGCTTACCTGACACCGTATTGAATGTAGGAAAAATGGTAGGGTCAGGGATTTCTAATGAACTGTGAAATTTGCTTGGGTCCAATTCTCTGCAGAAAGAAGCGTTCATTTGCATCCTCGTTTTGTACTGTTCTGTTTTTGTTCTCAAATATATTTCTTTGAAATGCTCGGTTTCCCTCCACGAAGTTTTGTCGCGTATTTAAAAGATGAGCTATAGAGTTAATCGAGATGTTTCTATTGTGCCCATAGGAAGGCATGATCACGAAACCGAAAGGTTTACTACTCTTCCTATAGTTGTAGAGAAGAGTGCATACACACAAATAATACTCAAAAGTCCATGTCTTGTTTATAGTTTGTATACGCATTAATCAATATTAAGATGCCTCCCTCTGAACTGATGAGTTACTCAGCATGAAACATTTCTATGCTTGTGTCGTCTCACTCTTGTTGTTGAAATATTGAAAGAGAAATGTAATTGCGTATATTTTTGTAAAGAGATTGCCTTTATCTTTCCTCTCCTCGCTGCCCACATTCTGAAATGTTTTTGAAAGCACTTATCTTGCTAAGGAAAATCAGACGATCCTGTGCAAATCTTCATTGTATTTAGCGCAATCAGTTACTTATACGTACTTTTTCTGGCTGAATCTCATGATAAAAAGTCCAGGTTATTTTTCAACCCCAAGAAAACAAATCCAAAAGTAACCATGACAGTTTACGTCGAATAAATGAGAAGAATCACTTTAACGAGAATCGAAGTGGAAAATTTGTTCATTCTGAAAAATCTCTCTTCCAAAGGCCTTTTAAAAGTGACTTTACGCCGAAGCTTGCGGAGAAGGTTGTTGCTCAAATGTCTTTTTGATCAAAGAAGGGAGAATATTTTTTCCTTTAAAATCTAAACTGGTAGAAAGAGTTTTGTAAAGCTATTTTTCTGTATTTGCTTTTGGTAGCATAGTAGAGATTCTATATACCGTCCATGATGTGTTGTAACTTTTTTTTTATTTTCCTTTTTTTTGTACATAGAAAGGAATTTAGATTTAATCTAAATGTGGAATATATATATTATATTATATATCTATAAATCTATAAATGTACAATAAGTTCTATATTACATGTAAGAAAGCAAAAGCACTTTGTCTAGACAAAAAGAAAAAAACAAAACAAGACAACAACAAAAAAAAAAGCTTTCCCCCCTCCCATTTGCTGCTAAAAACCGACCTCGTTTGAATGCTGCGGTGCGTACTTGACTTTTGCCATCTTGACCAGAGCAGTGTGACGGAGACAGACATCGGTATGCGTCTCGTTGAGGAGTGAGGTCTCGGACGTCACAATCTTCATTTGCCTTCAGTAGACATTTCCTATGGAAAAATACAAATTCTGCTTTGAATTTTTCTTCAGGTCGATGTACAGTGTTGACATTCTCTCTGGCCAGAGATAGGTATTGTTGTCATTGATTTTTTTTAAAGTAATTTTTTACGTACTGAGGGAAATCTGAGGTATCGGAGAATAATATAATATATATGTATATATATATAAAAAAATATAATATCGCTGTACTGTAAGGCAGTTCCATTTGCCACGGGGAATCAATTGGACTAGTCTTTATTTTGTTTTAGTTTATATATATATATTTTTCTTTAAGAACCCATCTATTCTCAAAAGACAGAAAAGCCATTTGTTATGGCGAACAAGACTGGCCTTTCTTGTGCCAAGTCATTAGCTCTAAATGATGATGATTGTCCTGTACAATAAGCTTGATGGCAAAAGTGACAATGAGCAAACGGAGACGGAGATGTTGTGCTTCTGTCGACGGCCTGCTGTACCGAGTGGTTCTTGTAGTTTTGCTGTCGCAAGCTCTCGCATTCAGCGTGATGTTGTGAGCTGTGCCGTTTAGTGTTTTAACCGGGGGACTCTGTGGCATTCAAACAGGAAAAGGTTGCTATTTAAAGCCAGTATTTTATATTTCTTTCTTTTTTTGTGCTGATAAGCTTTTTATATAAAGAAAAGATATTTAAGGAACACATACACATATACACGCACACATTTGTATATGTGTGTTTGTTTTGTTTCATAGCGTGATTAACATTCATATGAATTAATTGTTTATTTTATAATCTTGGGGAAATTACTTCTGCCTTCAAAAACACAGATATATGCATTGAATAAAAAAAAAAAAAAAAAAAACGTTCACAAAAAGTACAAATAATTCAATGTTTATACAGCATTTCATATATTTCGCAGTTTAATATGTTTCTTGCGTAGTCGGACATTTAGCATCATATTACTTTTTTTTCTTTTTTTTTTAAGGGAAATAATGTAGCTTTCTGTTTCTGAACCATTTGCGTGATTTGCTTTATTTTGATTGTATTCTTTGCCGAATTTTATTAGAAATCGACCGTACCGTGATATTCTAATGTATCCTAAAAAGAAGAAGAAGAAGAAAAAAAAAGAGTAAGCTAGCTATTTTCAATTTGATTGATTGATTGATTGTTTTTCATTGTCTGCATATTGTTGATGATTCAATAATTTTGGACGCAAAGCTGCTAAATCACGTTGTATAGTGAATCATTCCCTGTTACATTCAAGCTACGAGCAATGAGTTTTATATGATAAACAATTATTTATCAAGAGATGGATCTTACGCCACTATCTTTATACCGCGGATTCATCAAACGCATTTGGGTAATTCACATTGGATTCTTCTAAAATGGCTACAGTATATACTCAAGAGCATTCAAACAAGCATCTACACCTTTCCTTTTCAATGGCTTGTGTAGATGTGTTCGCTATATATATAAGAAAGATTACTCCTATTGGTGCACTATGCAGGTTTTCCTCTGTAGAAAGACAGGATGATGCTTTCGTTTACAGCACTTGTATTTTTTTTAACAATTGTATCTGATTCATGGGTATTGTAAAATTAGTTATCGATGGTAAACAACGTGGTGACTAAGCTGAGAACTAGCATTTCACGGAAGGCGGCCTGTCTTATTGTTGCTAAATAAACATGCTCTTTCCAATGTATTTAACCTATTGAATGTTGTAGTTTTGTTTTGCTTCTTCTTTTTTTTTTTGCTTTCCTTTTGTGCTGTTGTTTAATGGACCTTGATGAATCGTTTTACCATTCTGTGCATTTTGTTACTCTGTATCTTGTGTTCTCGTTTCAACTTGAGTGTTCTTCTAAAGTAGAAAGACCTTCAGGCTTGAAGGTTTAGCAGCAGAACCCGAGCATGCATTCCTACATATCATGACTCCGGCTGCTCGTAAATGTTCCATTCACAACTCTGTATGATCCCTTTACATATGATATTTGAAACCATGGGTATGTTTGTTTGCGCATGCTAACCTTGCTAAATTGATATTCATGGAGCTTTTGCGAACCGACAGGCTTTGTTTTAACCAATGAGCACAAATGGGGAAAAGAAACTCTGACACTTTGACGTAAATCGCCTCCATCACACTCAGCTCGCGAGCTGAAAAAAGACCCGCATTGCACTTGGTTTTACAGAATTTACAATGTTATTTTTGAAATGTTGCCTGCAAAATCAGGTGCCTTATTCAGAAAATCCAAACTTGATCTATTGACTTTTTTTTACGAAAATGAGATTTTGCCCATTATGCCAAGAATTAAATCACAAGATTCCTCTGAAATTCTTTTTCTCTTTTGTTTGTTTTCCTGCTGCGTCTAGCAGTAAGCTTGCTTCAGATGAGAACTGTTGCTGCTTTTGCCCTCTTACAGTTTTCATTGAAAGATGAATGTAGTCTTCCTTCAGTGGAGTCCAGTATGATTAAGCGTAAAGACTTTGTCCCGTATGTTTGGGTTGAGAGACTATCCAAAGAGTGCTGCAATCATAGACTCATTGTTTTTTTTTTTTAATGTTTATATCATATAAACCATGTGAGATTTCTTCTGTTTAGGTTCTGGTGCAAGTTTTTACTGTCTCTGCCTTTGTTTTGACCTCGTCTGGATTTGGTAGAAGTAGGTTAATCCATTCATACATGATACATTGTAACTTTTATACGTTCGACGTGCGTAGTGGGAAGCCCTCGGAGTGGAAGAAGCAATGTAAAACCTTATTATTGTGTCCCCTCACCAATGCTCAAGATTATTGTGCCTCCCGATTCTTCTGGATCTTCTGTTCCTCAGATTGCCGGCTATGACCTGGAGCAGAGTCATTCACTAACCAACAGAAATGGCCTTCAGCAGTTGTTCTCCATTGAACAGAATCAAGGTTTTCCACAAACGCAAAGACGACACAAGCAGAGGTGCGCATTGCTCGGCCTAGATCGACCTGTGGTGGAATTCAAAGACGTGGAGGGCGGGAAGTCTCGGTGGATATCTTTGGTGCGGTCGGGACGCTTTCCTTACACTCAGTAACTCCCTCAGAGAAAAGTTGAGTCTTCTTTTGGTGGTTTCTGCTGCATGGCTCCCTTCACGGCAAAAGGGGGAAAGAAGCTCTTCGTTTTATTGGGTTCAAAGAAACGTGGACATTGGGTAGGAGTCCTGTCTCGCCACCCATGGTGCTGAATTTCAAAAAAATGTACTTGAACACCCTCGGAGCTATGACTTGGCATGTGTGGTCAGGTCTGTGAACTCTTCTCCCTCCCCGATCTTACGCTAAAAACCGTTCCGAAATAAAGTTGCTCTTACGACATCTGCTCAAGCCACTGCAACAGCTGTGCCAAGACCTGACCCCATACCGGGCGCTCATATTGGACTTGGACCGAACCAGTGGTCGAGCGGGAAAAGGGCCGTGATAATGTAGCGGTGATAGCTAATTTTGATTGTCTGTTTGTTTGTTTGTTTGTTTGTTTCTGTTGAGGAAGACATGGAGAGCTAGTAGGGTCACTTGGACTGTACGGCCCAGATCTCTTGCACTGACGTGCACCGGACACACTCGAATCCCTAATGGACTCTAAAACCAACGTTACCAAAAAGGTCGATGACGAATGCTCGCGCCTGTCTTGATCGCATACTTTTCTACACAATTAAGCTGCAGTGATTTACATTCCCTTCCAACCTTTGCCAAATTTGCATCGAAGTACTAAATTGACCTTCAACATTGGAAGCGGGTTTGCGAAAACTTAGCCAGGGCCACCAAAAGCTTTTTATTTCGATTCCTTTCGTTTCTTTAGTTCTGAAAATCCATACAACATTCAATTTAACAACGACTGACATGAAGTGTCAGTTTTTTGAAAAAGAATGAAGAAAAAAAAATAAAACACAATACGTGAACTTGTGCTTCTAATGTTGTATGGTATTCTATTTGATAATTTAGCATGGGATCTTTAAGTAGCTAGTATTGTGTGTGTACTCCCCAAGTGTAATATCTCTTTCTCTTTTTTGTTTTGTTTTTTTGTTAGTTTTTTTGTTTGTTTGATCCAGTCATAGTAGGAAGGCTGTATTTCATTGCTAAGTGCTCTGTCATAGATCTCTTGGTGATATTCTTAAGCAAATCTTTGCAGAAGTGTATCCTACTGAAACTAACAGTTACTTGATCCTATTAGCAATGTCTATATTTGTAGTTCACATATATGCCTGTTCAAATTCAATATCTTGACAGTTGTTCTATTTATGTTTCAGTGTTGTGCTGGGTTTTGACTTTTTCTTTGACTTTTGTTTCTTTTGTTTCGACGTTTTTTTTCGGCACAACTAGTTGGAGAACAGCTTGGTTTATCGAGCCTTGTTAGTGTACAGATGTGAAGTAGGCTTATAAGCAGTTGTGATTGATCTTCAAAATGTGTCTGTTTGTGTTATTGTGCCTCTTATTATTTGATTTAAATTTTTTGTATTATCCTTAATTGTCACTGCATTGTATCAGCCCGGAGTTGGTACCACAATTCTGCTTGTAACCATGATAGTCTAATTCTATTACTGATTTTACTATCAAAATAAACATTAGAAACTGCAGCACTTCATCTGTCGTGTGTTTTTACTGCATTACCTTAAAGGGATAATTCACCCAAAAATACTAATTCTGTTTTATTCTGATTCTGATTATTTACTCAGCCTCATGTCGTTTCAAACCCCCAAGACTTTCGTTCATCTCCAGAACACAAATTAAGATCTTTTTGATGAAATCTGAGCTACGCAACTACCACTTTGACGCTTCAAAAAGTTCATAAAGACATCGTAAAACTAATCCATATGAATTTGAGAGGTTTAGTCCAAATTTTCTGAAGGGACTCGATCTCTTTATATGATGAACAGATTTAATTAAACATTGATCAGCAAACATAAACGGAAGCTCAACCGAACCTGCTTGATGCACAAGAACAAACCTCTTGCTGAAGCTCAAACGTGCTGCGTAACACTAGAATGAACCTCATTGGTTCTTGCTGAAAGCTCAAACGTGCTGCGAAACACGAGAATGAACCTCATTGGTTCTTGCTGAAGCTCAAACGTGCTGCGTAACACGAGAATGAACCTCATTGGTTCTTGCTGAAGCTCAAACGTGCTGCGTAACACGAGAATGAACCTCATTGGTTCTTGCTGAAGCTCAAACGTGCTGCGTAACACGAGAATGAACCTCATTGGTTCTTGCTGAAGCTCAAACGTGCTGCGTAACACAAGAATGAACCTCATTGGTTCTTGCTGAAGCTCAAACGTGCTGCGTAACACGAGAATGAACCTCATTGGTTCTTGCTGAAGCTCAAATGTGCTGCGTAACACGAGAATGAACCCCATTGGTTCTTACTGAAGCTCAAACGTGCTGCGTAACACGAGAATGAACCTCATTGGTTCTTGCTGAAGCTCAAACGTGCTGCGAAACACGAGAATGAACCTCATTGGTTCTTGCTGAAGCTCAAACGTGCTGCGAAACACGAGAATGAACCTCATTGGTTCTTGCTGAAGCTCAAACGTGCTGCGTAACACGAGAATGAACCTCATTGGTTCTTGCTGAAGCTCAAACGTGCTGCGTAACACGAGAATGAACCTCATTGGTTCTTGCTGAAGCTCAAACGTGCTGCGTAACACGAGAATGAACCTCATTGGTTCTTGCTGAAGCTCAAACGTGCTGCGTAACACGAGAATGAACCTCATTGGTTCTTGCTGAAAGCTCAAACGTGCTGCGTAACACTAGAATGAACCTCATTGGTTCTTGCTGAAGCTCAAACGTGCTGCGTAACACGAGAATGAACCTCATTGGTTCTTGCTGAAGCTCAAACGTGCTGCGTAACACTAGAATGAACCTCATTGGTTCTTGCTGAAGCTCAAACGTGCTGCGTAACACGAGAATGAACCTCATTGGTTCTTGCTGAAGCTCAAACGTGCTGCGTAACACTAGAATGAACCTCATTGGTTCTTGCTGAAGCTCAAACGTGCTGCGTAACACGAGAATGAACCTCATTGGTTCTTGCTGAAGCTCAAACGTGCTGCGTAACACGAGAATGAACCTCATTGGTTCTTGCTGAAGCTCAAACGTGCTGCGTAACACGAGAATGAACCTCATTGGTTCTTGCTGAAGCTCAAACGTGCTGCGTAACACGAGAATGAACCTCATTGGTTCTTGCTGAAGCTCAAACGTGCTGCGTAACGCGAGAATGAACCTCATTGGTTCTTGCAGAAGCTCAAACGTGCTGCGTAACACGAGAATGAACCTCATTGGTTCTTGCAGAAGCTCAAACGTGCTGCGTAACACGAGAATGAACCTCATTGGTTCTTGCAGAAGCTCAAACGTGCTGCGTAACACGAGAATGAACCTCATTGGTTCTTGCTGAAGCTCAAACGTGCTGCGTAACACATGAGAATGAACCTCATTGGTTCTTGCTTAAGCTCAAACGTGCTGCGTAACACGAGAATGAACCTCATTGGTTCTTGCTGAAGCTCAAACGTGCTGCGTAACACGAGAATGAACCTCATTGGTTCTTGCTGAAAGCTCAAACGTGCTGCGTAACACGAGAATGAACCTCATTGGTTCTTGCTGAAGCTCAAACGTGCTGCGTAACACGAGAATGAACCTCATTGGTTCTTGCTGAAGCTCAAATGTGCTGCGTAACACGAGAATTAACCTCATTGGTTCTTGCTGAAGCTCAAACGTGCTGCGTAACACGAGAATGAACCTCATTGGTTCTTGCTGAAAGCTCAAACGTGCTGCGTAACACTAGAATGAACCTCATTGGTTCTTGCTGAAGCTCAAACGTGCTGCGTAACACGAGAATGAACCTCATTGGTTCTTGCTGAAGCTCAAACGTGCTGCGTAACACTAGAATGAACCTCATTGGTTCTTGCTGAAGCTCAAACGTGCTGCGTAACACGAGAATGAACCTCATTGGTTCTTGCTGAAGCTCAAACGTGCTGCGTAACACTAGAATGAACCTCATTGGTTCTTGCTGAAGCTCAAACGTGCTGCGTAACACGAGAATGAACCTCATTGGTTCTTGCTGAAGCTCAAACGTGCTGCGTAACACGAGAATGAACCTCATTGGTTCTTGCTGAAGCTCAAACGTGCTGCGTAACACGAGAATGAACCTCATTGGTTCTTGCTGAAGCTCAAACGTGCTGCGTAACACGAGAATGAACCTCATTGGTTCTTGCTGAAGCTCAAACGTGCTGCGTAACGCGAGAATGAACCTCATTGGTTCTTGCAGAAGCTCAAACGTGCTGCGTAACACGAGAATGAACCTCATTGGTTCTTGCTGAAGCTCAAACGTGCTGCGTAACACGAGAATGAACCTCATTGGTTCTTGCAGAAGCTCAAACGTGCTGCGTAACACGAGAATGAACCTCATTGGTTCTTGCAGAAGCTCAAACGTGCTGCGTAACACGAGAATGAACCTCATTGGTTCTTGCTGAAGCTCAAACGTGCTGCGTAACACATGAGAATGAACCTCATTGGTTCTTGCTTAAGCTCAAACGTGCTGCGTAACACGAGAATTAACCTCATTGGTTCTTGCTGAAGCTCAAACGTGCTGCGTAACACGAGAATGAACCTCATTGGTTCTTGCAGAAGCTCAAACGTGCTGCGTAACACGAGAATGAACCTCATTGGTTCTTGCTGAAGCTCAAACGTGCTGCGTAACACGAGAATGAACCTCATTGGTTCTTGCTGAAGCTCAAACGTGCTGCGTAACACTAGAATGAACCTCATTGGTTCTTGCTGAAGCTCAAACGTGCTGCGTAACACGAGAATGAACCTCATTGGTTCTTGCTGAAGCTCAAACGTGCTGCGTAACACGAGAATGAACCTCATTGGTTCTTGCTGAAGCTCAAACGTGCTGCGTAACACGAGAATGAACCTCATTGGTTCTTGCAGAAGCTCAAACGTGCTGCGTAACACGAGAATGAACCTCATTGGTTCTTGCAGAAGCTCAAACGTGCTGCGTAACACGAGAATGAATCTCATTGGTTCTTGCTGAAGCTCAAACGTGCTGCGTAACACGAGAATGAACCTCATTGGTTCTTGCAGAAGCTCAAACGTGCTGCGTAACACGAGAATGAACCTCATTGGTTCTTGCTGAAGCTCAAACGTGCTGCGTAACACTAGAATGAACCTCATTGGTTCTTGCTGAAGCTCAAACGTGCTGCGTAACACGAGAATGAACCTCATCGGTTCTTGCAGAAGCTCAAACGTGCTGCGTAACACGAGAATAAACCCCATTGGTTCTTGCTGAAGCTCAAACGTGCTGCGTAACACGAGAATGAATCTCATTGGTTCTTGCAGAAGCTCAAACGTGCTGCGTAACACGAGAATTAACCTCATTGGTTCTTGCTGAAGCTCAAACGTGCTGCGTAACACGAGAATGAACCTCATTGGTTCTTGCTGAAGCTCAAACGTGCTGCGTAACACTAGAATGAACCTCATTGGTTCTTGCTGAAGCTCAAACGTGCTGCGTAACACTAAAATGAACCTCATTGGTTCTTGCAGAAGCTCAAACGTGCTGCGTAACACGAGAATTAACCTCATTGGTTCTTGCTGAAGCTCAAACGTGCTGCGTAACACGAGAATGAACCTCATTGGTTCTTGCAGAAGCTCAAACGTGCTGCGTAACACGAGAATGAACCTCATTGGTTCTTGCTGAAGCTCAAATGTGCTGCGTAACACGAGAATGAATCTCATTGGCTCTTGCTGAAGCTCAAACGTGCTGCGTAACACGAGAATGAATCTCATTGGTTCTTGCTGAAAGGTCAAACGTGCTGCGTAACACGAGAATGAACCTCATTGGTTCTTGCTGAAGCTCAAACGTGCTGCGTAACACGAGAATGAATCTCATTGGTTCTTGCTGAAAGGTCAGACGTGCTGCGTAACACGAGAATGAACCTCATTGGTTCTTGCTGAAGCTCAAACGTGCTGCGTAACACGAGAATGAACCTCATTGGTTCTTGCTGAAAGCTCAAACGTGCTGCGTAACACGAGAATGAATCTCATTGGTTCTTGCTGAAGCTCAAACGTGCTGCGTAACACGAGAATGAACCCCATTGGTTCTTGCTGAAGCTCAAACGTGCTGCGTAACACGAGAATGAACCCCATTGGTTCTTGCTGAAGCTCAAACGTGCTGCGTAACACGAGAATGAATCTCATTGGTTCTTGCTGAAGCTCGAACGTGCTGCGTAACACGAGAATGAACCTCATTGGTTCTTGCTGAAGCTCAAACGTGCTGCGTAACACGAGAATGAACCCCATTGGTTCTTGCTGAAGCTCAAACGTGCTGCGTAACACGAGAATGAATCTCATTGGTTCTTGCTGAAGCTCGAACGTGCTGCGTAACACGAGAATGAATCTCATTGGTTCTTGCTGAAAGCTCAAACGTGCTGCGTAACACGAGAATGAATCTCATTGGTTCTTGCTGAAAGCTCAAACGTGCTGCGTAACACGAGAATGAACCTCATTGGTTCTTGCTGAAGCTCAAACGTGCTGCGTAACACGAGAATGAACCTCATTGGTTCTTGCTGAAGCTCAAACGTGCTGCGTAACACGAGAATGGACCTCATTGGTTCTTGCTGAAGCTCAAACGTGCTGCGTAACACGAGAATGAACCTCATTGGTTCTTGCTGAAGCTCAAACGTGCTGCGTAACACGAGAATGAACCTCATTGGTTCTTGCTGAAGCTCAAACGTGCTGCGTAACACAAGAATTAATCTCATTGGTTCTTGCTGAAGCTCAAACGTGCTGCGTAACACGAGAATGAACCCCATTGGTTCTTGCTGAAGCTCAAACGTGCTGCGTAACACGAGAATGAACCCCATTGGTTCTTGCTGAAGCTCAAACGTGCTGCGTAACACGAGAATGAACCCCATTGGTTCTTGCTGAAGCTCAAACGTGCTGCGTAACACGAGAATGAACCCCATTGGTTCTTGCTGAAGCTCAAACGTGCTGCGTAACACGAGAATGAACCCCATTGGTTCTTGCTGAAAGCTCAAACGTGCTGCGTAACACGAGAATGAACCCCATTGGTTCTTGCTGAAAGCTCAAACGTGCTGCGTAACACGAGAATGAACCTCATTGGTTCTTGCTGAAGCTCAAACGTGCTGCGTAACACGAGAATGAACCCCATTGGTTCTTGCTGAAAGCTCAAACGTGCTGTGTAACACGAGAATGAACCTCATTGGTTCTTGCTGAAAGCTCAAACGTGCTGCGTAATACGAGAATGAATCTCATTGGTTCTTGCTGAAGCTCAAAAGTGCTGCGTAACACGAGAATGAACCTTATTGGTTCTTGCTGAAAGCTCAAACGTGCTGCGTAACACGAGAATGAACCTCATTGGTTCTTGCTGAAAGCTCAAACGTGCTGCGTAACACGAGAATGAATCTCATTGGTTCTTGCTGAAGCTCAAAAGTGCTGCGTAACACGAGAATGAACCTCATTGGTTCTTGCTGAAAGCTCAAACGTGCTGCGTAATACGAGAATGAATCTCATTGGTTCTTGCTGAAGCTCAAACGTGCTGCGTAACACGAGAATGAATCTCATTGGTTCTTGCTGAAAGCTCAAACGTGCTGCGTAACACGAGAATGAATCTCATTGGTTCTTGCTGAAAGCTCAAACGTGCTGCGTAACACGAGAATGAACCTCATTGGTTCTTGCTGAAGCTCAAACGTGCTGCGTAACACGAGAATGAACCCCATTGGTTCTTGCTGAAGCTCAAACGTGCTGCGTAACACGAGAATGAACCCCATTGGTTCTTACTGAAGCTCAAACGTGCTGCGTAACACGAGAATGAACCCCATTGGTTCTTGCAGAAGCTCAAACGTGCTGCGTAACACGAGAATGAACCTCATTGGTTCTTGCAGAAGCTCAAACGTGCTGCGTAACACGAGAATGAACCTCATTGGTTCTTGCTGAAAGGTCAAACGTGCTGCGTAACACGAGAATGAACCTCATTGGTTCTTGCTGAAGCTCAAACGTGCTGCGTAACACGAGAATGAATCTCATTGGTTCTTGCTGAAAGGTCAGACGTGCTGCGTAACACGAGAATGAACCTCATTGGTTCTTGCTGAAGCTCAAACGTGCTGCGTAACACGAGAATGAACCTCATTGGTTCTTGCTGAAAGCTCAAACGTGCTGCGTAACACGAGAATGAATCTCATTGGTTCTTGCTGAAGCTCAAACGTGCTGCGTAACACGAGAATGAACCCCATTGGTTCTTGCTGAAGCTCAAACGTGCTGCGTAACACGAGAATGAACCCCATTGGTTCTTGCTGAAGCTCAAACGTGCTGCGTAACACGAGAATGAATCTCATTGGTTCTTGCTGAAGCTCGAACGTGCTGCGTAACACGAGAATGAACCTCATTGGTTCTTGCTGAAGCTCAAACGTGCTGCGTAACACGAGAATGAACCCCATTGGTTCTTGCTGAAGCTCAAACGTGCTGCGTAACACGAGAATGAATCTCATTGGTTCTTGCTGAAGCTCGAACGTGCTGCGTAACACGAGAATGAATCTCATTGGTTCTTGCTGAAAGCTCAAACGTGCTGCGTAACACGAGAATGAATCTCATTGGTTCTTGCTGAAAGCTCAAACGTGCTGCGTAACACGAGAATGAACCTCATTGGTTCTTGCTGAAGCTCAAACGTGCTGCGTAACACGAGAATGAACCTCATTGGTTCTTGCTGAAGCTCAAACGTGCTGCGTAACACGAGAATGGACCTCATTGGTTCTTGCTGAAGCTCAAACGTGCTGCGTAACACGAGAATGAACCTCATTGGTTCTTGCTGAAGCTCAAACGTGCTGCGTAACACGAGAATGAACCTCATTGGTTCTTGCTGAAGCTCAAACGTGCTGCGTAACACAAGAATTAATCTCATTGGTTCTTGCTGAAGCTCAAACGTGCTGCGTAACACGAGAATGAACCTCATTGGTTCTTGCTGAAGCTCAAACGTGCTGCGTAACACGAGAATGAACCTCATTGGTTCTTGCTGAAGCTCAAACGTGCTGCGTAACACGAGAATGAACCTCATTGGTTCTTGCAGAAGCTCAAACGTGCTGCGTAACACGAGAATGAACCTCATTGGTTCTTGCTGAAGCTCAAACGTGCTGCGTAACACGAGAATGAACCTCATTGGTTCTTGCTGAAGCTCAAACGTGCTGCGTAACACGAGAATGAACCTCATTGGTTCTTGCAGAAGCTCAAACGTGCTGCGTAACACGAGAATGAACCTCATTGGTTCTTGCTGAAGCTCAAACGTGCTGCGTAACACGAGAATGAACCTCATTGGTTCTTGCAAAAGCTCAAACGTGCTGCGTAACACGAGAATGAACCTCATTGGTTCTTGCAAAAGCTCAAACGTGCTGCGTAACACGAGAATGAACCTCATTGGTTCTTGCTGAAAGCTCAAACGTGCTGCGTAACACGAGAATGAACCTCATTGGTTCTTGCTGAAGCTCAAACGTGCTGCGTAACACGAGAATGAACCTCATTGGTTCTTGCTGAAGCTCAAACGTGCTGCGTAACACAAGAATGAACCTCATTGGTTCTTGCTGAAGCTCAAACGTGCTGCGTAACACGAGAATGAACCTCATTGGTTCTTGCTGAAGCTCAAACGTGCTGCGTAACACGAGAATGAACCTCATTGGTTCTTGCTGAAGCTCAAACGTGCTGCGTAACACGAGAATGAACCTCATCGGTTCTCGCACATCAAGCGAACAAGCTTGAGCTTCCGTTAACCCAAGCTTTTCCGTTACTAATGTGTGCACTGATCAATGTTTATGTGAATAAAAGCCTAAATTAAATTTGTCCATCATATAAAGCTATTGAGTCTCTTCGAAAATGGATATGGATTAGTTTCATGATTTCTCTATGAACTTTTTTAAAACCTTCAAAGTGGTAGTTGCGTAGCTGTCTATGGAGGGGCATAAATCTCTCAGGTTTCATCAAAAAAAATCTTAATTTGTGTTCCGAAGATGAACGAAAGTTTTATGGGTTTGGAACGACATGAGAGTGGGTAAGTAATGACAGAATATTCAGTTTGGGGTAAACTATCCATTTAATAAATGCTAAGCATTTTCTCTAAACCGCAATATCTGTCTTAACTCAGATCACACAGATTTAAATTGTGCAAGCTGTAGATTTATACTTTCTTCATAAATATCAGGTTGACAACATTATAACTGTCCCAATACCCAACTGTCTCATTCTGTTCTTCCTTTCTTCTCTTCCTCACTCAGTTCTTGGATGCCTGTCACTTCTGGCAACAGTCATGCATTTCTCAGTCAAAACGAAACCACAAACTTTCCCCTGCTAATATGTCAGTAGTTATGTGTGGGGTTTGGTTATCTTTCACAGTATGTTTGAATGTTAAGAACTGCGCAAAACAATCCCAACTAGCTTATTTTAAATAAATAATATACATTACATTTGGCACTGAAAGTTGGCTATGGTATTCTATCTTAAAATGCTATTTATTATTGTATTCTTGTGAGCCATTACTCCAGTAGAAAGTAGAAAAGAGCATCACATACATTTTTTTTCTCAACGTAATAAACCCTATATAAATACACAAGGCATTTGTTTTTAGGAAAATCGTATTATAAAGTATCATGTATGCACCGCATTCCTCTCTTTTCCCAGGACAGTTTTGCAGGGCGCATCAAGAAAAAAGGCGTTATGAAAATGCGTTAACGCCTGGACCTTCTGACGTACCGTATAACAACAAAGATGGCGTCCTCTGCCGATGTACACGTCCGAATATGTGGACAAGAGATTGTTAAATACGATCTGGAAATTAAAGCTCTTGTTCAGGTAGACTTCATTCTTCCTATTTTCATAACAGCCAGGATTTTGCTGTCAAGTTCGTCCGACAAAAACTAACTGTAAATATAAAGATGTGGCCACAATTGCCATGGCTTTGTCAGTCAGCATGAATGGAAACAGTAAATTGTTTGTTTTTCTCGTGTCAGGATATACGAGAGTGCTGTGGGCCACAGGCGGTGCTGCTGGATCTCAACTCCACTGTCAAAGAGAAGTTCAACCAGTTAAGACTGAGGATTCAGGTAAGTTACATCCAACCAGTAAGATACATGCCAGGGCAACAGTAACAGGGCCAAACTACGATAATAATGATATTCAAAATACAAGGCGCTTCCAGAATCAACGTTACTTTCGTCTTTCTGTCAGTTTTTTATTTATTTATTTAAATAATTAACTTTTTTTAAAATGATCTATAATACAGGTTATTGTATATCTACATTTATTTTATTTAACCTAGTTTGTATTATTATTAAGTTTTTAATGACTGTGGATAATGCCAAGTTACTGTTATTGTTATTATGGTAACATTTTTGTGATGGACAGCTGGATAATATCCATCGTAATTGTATAATGATTATAATTGGATTATTGAAATTTTCCAGGTATTTACAGTACCAGTCAAAAGTTTGGAAACATGACTATTTTTAATGTTTTTGAAAGAAGTCTCTTCTTCTCACCAAGGCTGCATTTATTATGACCAAAAAAAAAACAAAAAAACAGATTTGTGAAATATTACAATTTAAAATATTGGTTTTCTATTTGAATATACTTTCAAATAAAATTTATTTCAGTGATGCAAAGCTGAATATTTAGCATCATTACTCCAGTCTTCAGTGTCACATGATCCGTCAAAAATCATTCTGATATGATGATTTTATACTCAGTTATTATTATCAATGTTGGAAACAGTTTAATCCTGTGATGCTTTTTTCCAGGATTCATTGAATCCTAAACCCAAAATATAAATCTTTTCTAACAATATAAATCTTTACTACGAAGGAAAAGACAGACGGAAGGATGAGGAGAGAAACTTTCTCTTTTTAAATTCTGTAATTTGTTTAAAAATTCAATAAAGTTCCATTTAAAAAAAAAATCTGAGTAATATTGGATTTGTTAACATGGCTGATTTCAGCAAAACGAAACGTTTTTGATAGGACATGGAACAGATGGCAAAAGAACAAGACCGAGAGACTGAAAAGCAAGCTCTCTTGAGTGAAACGCAAAGCCATCGGAAGCAGATGTTAAGGTTAGAGAAACACTTTTTTTATTCTCCAATCTTTTTTTCTGATTATGTATTGAATGTCAGATTTAATCTCCGCATGATCACTACTCTCATCATGTCTCAGTAACCAGATTGCCTGGAGGAAGGCGAATCTGGCCTGTAAGCTGGCCATCGATCATCTGGAGAAGGATGAACTGCTTCAAGGAGGCGACTCAGTGAGACAAAGGTAAGTCATGCTGCTATTTCAGCCAATTAGAATCCAGTTTGACAAAAAAAATAATAATAATAAGATTGTATGTAGCATTAAGTTTTTTTACTCCTCGACACTGTTAGCCAGTGCTCTTTTATCCATGTTTCCTCAATCCGCCGTGTTGTTCCTGGTTCAGGAAGGCCACTAAAGAGAGTTTGGTGCAAACGTCCAGTGACATCACCGAGAGTCTGATGAGCATCAGTCGTATGATGTCACAGCAGGTGCAGCAGAGCGAAGAGACCATCGGAAGTCTGGGTAAAAAAAATTATAATCATATCACCATCATGATATCAAAATGGCCATCTGTTAAAGGAATAGTTCATGCACAAATTAGTAGACATTTAGCAAATTGTCATACAGGTGAAACTCGGAAAAATTATAATATCGTGCAAAAGTTCATTTATTTCAGTAATTCGACTTAAAAGCTGAAACTAATATATTATATAGACTCATTACATGCAAAGTGAGATATTTCAAGCCTTTATTTGTTATAATTTTGATGATTATGGCTTACAGCTTATGAAAACCTTTTCACAATATTCTAATTTTGAATTTGGGGTTTTCATAAGCTGTAAGCCATAATCATCACAATTATAACAAATAAAGGCTTGAAATATCTCACTTTGCATGAAATGAGTCTATATAATATATTAGTTTCAGCTTTTAAGTCGAATTACTGAAATAAATGAACTTTTGCACGATATTCTAATTTTTCGAGTTTCACCTGTATGAGTGATTTATTGCTATCGCTGATTAACAAGGTTTTACACCTAAAGAAATGAACAACACGTCTGAGAAATATCATTAGTCTATAGAGGCCGTTTACACGACACGGTTTTCAACTAAAAACAGAAGACGTTTTGGCCATTGATTTACACGACAACGCCGTTTTGGGCGACTGAAAACGCTAACCTTTGAAACCGACACCCTTATCATCTCGGTGTTAAACCACAAAAACATGAATCTGGAAAACTGTGACATCATGCAGATGCGTATTATATCAGTGTTTCCCCTAGGATTTTTTTTCAGGGGGGGAGGGGGGGTGAAACTGCTAGTGTTGCAGAGCGGGTGTGTTACGGATACATGGTGTAAATTTTTTAGCAATCAAAAAGTGTGTCTTATTAATTGAAATAATGTATTATGAATCATTAAACTTATACAACATTTAAAAAAATATATGAAAATAAATTTCACCAACTCTGTGTTGTGTTTTTTCTGGTAATAAAATGAAGACATAAAACACAAATTTGATCATTTATCATCAATTTTAATCATATGAAATTAAATAAACTTTTTTGTCAAATAACGTGCTGCACAATGAGCTTTACTGTTAAAATTAAAACATGGATTATTCCTTAAATTCAGTTTTGATGATAATTTATTTGGATTAGTGTTAGTATTATTACATTGGGACATATCTAAATTCTACCATACAACGGTAATATATTTTTGTCAAGTTAAACCGAACTTTTATTTTGACGGGTTGCCGTGAAGACCTTTTGAGTTTCTGTGTTTATGTCATGATGATAGTTTTTCTCAAATGAAGCGGTTAAATGATCTCAAAGTGATTTTCGGAGTGGATCTAGAGCCTGGAGAGGAAGTTCATGCATTTGTGTCTTCATATAGGCAAAAAATTGGGCCGCCCCCTAAATCAATGGTAGGGGAAACACTGTATATGTTTAGTCTATAAGCTTTTCTTTCTTTTTTTTGCAAACGAAAGGATACAGATATCAGCCGTAAGAAATAAGTGGGGTGTACGGACATCATCATCACAAGTGGTTATAAGAATTACACAAATCACAATATAACATTTTGTCATCATGAAAAATGAAAGGTTCCTTACAACAGACTCAAGGATGATACATGTTTTCCAAGCTTGTGTGTTCAAAGGTTTTGACATTTTCTTAAAGGAAGTAAAACGGGACTTTATATCAGAGGAGGACATTCTACAATTGGGATTACAGTGAATGTTTCTGGCTTTGTGAAGATGAAATTATATAAATATATATATATACCGTACTTTTCCAGTAATTAATTTAGTGAAATAAGTTTTTTTTTTTTTTATATCTAATTTAAACTTGCAGATTCAATTTTGATAATTGAGTTTTTAGAATCTGCGACGCATGATTTGAGATGTGAATCTGGCCTGGTATATTGGTATATGAAGTATTAATTTTCCTCCAGTTAAATGTAAATCGTTAACATTGGATTATAAAACTTTAACAACATGGAAGACGTTGCTTGTCGACAGCCGTCTGTCTTACATCTGCTCTTCTGTAAAGTCTCCGCATGACCAAAACAAGCTGATGATCACGTGACCCACCAGACCAAACTGAACAAGCACGAGTGGAAAAGTAAAGTTTCCCAACAACAGAGGTCACGTCACGATGTGCTTTTAACCTTCTGGAGGGACATTACTTTCCCACCAGTGTTGGGGGTAACTAATTACAAGTAACTTGAGTTACGTAATCAGATTACTTTTTCAAGTAACTAGTAAAGTAACGCATTACTTTTAAAATTTACAACAAAATATCTGAGTTACTTTTTCTAATAAGTAACGCAAGTTACTTTGTTTTCCCCTTTATTGACTGACTGCTCTTCTGTCCTAATGTTGAGACAAATCGAAGTGCAGAGGCGTTGTGTGTAAACATGATGGTTATTAATAGTTCTAGATTAAATGTAAGCGTGGATTTACTCATCTCACTTGCACAAAAAAGATTCAATATTCCTCAAAATGAATAAACTCAGTGAAATGCAGAATCAGAACACTATGCAAACCTCCAATACCTAAATATGTTAAATAAAACAAATTGTTATGCATTTAATCTTTATTGACCAAAGTACTTGCTTCTGACCTCCGATTTGTCAGTTAAACCATAAGCAAAAATGACTATAGATTTTTTTACATGTTTTTATTGGTAAAGTAAAATAAATTTGTTTCTCCTGCATCCTCTTCTTCTGTTACCCAGAACAGCAGCAGCTGAAAGGTTTGTTTGAGCGGCCCAAATTGTTCTTTACATTTGCCCAAAAATATATCTTTTTTGGTATAAAAAACAAGCCCAGCCCAGGTGGAAAAAAAGTAACGCAAAAGTAACGTAACGCATTACTTTTCTAAAAAAGTAACTAAGTAACGCAATAAGTTACTTTTTAAGGGAGTAACGCAATATTGTAACGCATTACTTTTCAAAGTAACTTTCCCCAACACTGTTTCCCACCATCCTTAAATGTATTTAATTGTCTCTGTTTCCAGCGACATCATCGAGGACTGTACAAGAGACAAATGAAGAGTTTAAGGCCATGACGGGAACCATTCATTCGGGGCGGAAACTCATCCTGAAATATAACCGGCGTGAGCTGACCGACAAACTGCTGATCTTCTTAGCTCTCGCTCTGTTTCTGGCCACAGTGCTCTACATCCTGAAGAAGAGGCTCTTCCCCTTCATTTAGTGGAGAAGTGAAGTGTGTCACTGGCCCAGCCATTCTTACACTAACACACTTAATGATGACAGAAGCGTCAACACTCTCCAGGGACACAATTACTGAAGTGACAATGGAGCAAATCAATGCACTTTAATGCGCTATCTTATGCTTGTTGCTGCATTAGTCTTACTGATTGCATCATCATCATATTCAGGAGCACATTTAGTAATCATTGCATTTGTTTGTACAGTAATGAAATGTTTCGAGTTCATGTTAGTTCTGTAACTACAATGTGAATACAGTTCAGGACAACCTTAGATGTTCATGCCATATATAATGAATATTAATATGAATATTAAAGATGTCAGAGCATGATTTTAGTCATCCGACATGTTTTAGAGTCTCGCATGTTCTTCAGTGGAGTGAACACTAGAGGGTGTCGTATCTCTTTTTTACTGTAATGTGCGTCTGGATTTGTCTTAAGTACATTTACTTTATTTAGAAGCGGGTTCGTTTTGTCCCTTATTCAGATCAAAAGTTTGAAATAATTAGCATTTCTTATGCTCACCAACTTACTGGTTCATATGAACAAAAATACATTAAAACCAGTAATATTGTGAAATAATATTTCGATTTAAAAGAACTGTCAGTAGTGTTGAGGAACGTTACCTTTTAGAAGTAATGCATTACAATATTGCGATACTCCCTAAAAAGTCACTAATTACGTTACTTTTTATGGAAAGTAATTTTGCGTTACTTTTGTGTTGTTATTTTAATAACAAAAAAAACAACAACAACCAAAAGTTCTGTTTCAGGCAAATGTAAAGGCTCTTTCACACCCTTAAGTCAATTGTTTAAAGTCCCCCTGTGGTGAAAATCAAGTTTTTAATGTTGTTTATGTCTATGTGTTGTTTTTAATATGCTTTAAGACAAACCATGTGTAAACCATGAGTATTTTCTTCTCCTTAAAACTGCATGCAGTGAACCAAAGACAGTCTCAAAAACACGGTTTGAAATCGCTGGTGTTCCTGACGTCACACACGACCTTGTAACCAATCAGATCAACGTGTGATCGTCAACCAGTGGATCTCTGAGCTGAGTGAGTGAGTGGAGGCGGGGCTCATTTGCATATTCATAGAACCGCCTATACTAAATGAGGGGTTTAGAGTTACATTCAAGATAAGGCATGAAGAAAAAAAATTCAAGGAAAAATAAAGCTTAAATATGTCGTGTTGGTGATCAAAGATGATTGACGACAGGGGGCCTTTAAACCTCCGTTCACGGCTGTCCAGTAGAGGGCGTCGCTCAAACAAACCTTCAGCTGTGCTGCCATTCTGGATGCAGAAGAGGAAAGTTCAACACTTCAGGTAAACATCACATTTATTGCTAAAGTCATTTTTGCTTATTAGTATGGCTAAATGTGGTTGAGTATGATCAAAGGTCAGCAGCAAAGACAGTGGTTAATAATGTGAGATTAAATACTTAAACCCCTCGTTTCACAGACAAGGTTTAAGACTAGTCCCAGACTAAACTGGATGTTTGAGCTGTCAGCTGAAAGTACTGATATATCTTAAACTATGTCAGTGTCAAGTTTGTGCAAGTGAGATGAGTAAATGTACACATTCAGTCGAGAACTACAATTCTCTCAACGTGGGGACAGGAGAGCTGTCAGTCAATGAATGGGAAAAGTACTTTATTAGTTACTTGAAAAAGTAATCTGATTACGTAACTTGTGTTACCCCTGAAACTGACCGTTAGCATCTGAAGGATCATGTGACACTGAAGACTGGAGTAATGATGCAAATAATTCAGCTTTGATCACGGGAATAAATTACACTTTACAATACCGGTATGTTAAAATAGAAAAGTTATTTTTAAATTGTAATTAAATAATATATCACAGCTGTTTCTTTACTTTATTTTTGATCAAGTAAATGCAGCCTTGGTGAGCATACTTCAAAAGCATTCAAAATCGTAATTATTTCCAAACATTTGACTGTGTATTCACTCGTCTCGGAAGAAAGGCTCCATTTCATGGTCATTTATATCTCCACAGTTGCAAAAATGAGATAAAAAAAAAAAAATGCAGTCACATTCTTCATCCCTTTATAGGTTCTAATTGTGTTACATTAAAGACCCAGAGGCCTGATGTATTGAACGTTGATGTGTGTATGCCATTTTTTCACATACATAGCCTATCGGGATTTATAAAAAAAAAAAAAAAAGGCGCCGATTGGGTTTTATAAAGCGAATTTTGTGCAGGTTCTTACAGAAGCGTATTGCATTCACTTGAGGAAAAATATCTACTCTGTTTTCCTGAATTAACGAGTTCATTATCTCAGAATTACGAGATAATTTTTCATGGGAAAAAGTTTTTGCTATGTTTTTCTAAATTAATGACTTAAAGGTACAATATGTAAGCATTTTGTAATAAAATATCCAAAAATCACTTGCACAGTGTGATATATTTCCTGCAGTTGTGTATTTACAATATCCCAAAAGTCTCCAAAGATTTTTTATTTCAGAGAAATTCCAATTTTAAATAAGTGGCCGTCCCGGAAAAAAATGTCGCCTGTCAATGACGCAATATCCGCGCTATCCTCGGTTTCCGTTCATACTGCCATAGCCATGACGTAACCATGGCGATAGACGTGGACAGCTGCGTAGTGCGTAACGTTTAGCGGCACACAGTTCTTGTTTCTTTCAAACATAGACCATGGCAAGCAGACTTTGGGACAAACAAGGAGAACTAAAATGAGGATCAATATCAGCGTGGCGTTTTTGAGATGCCGAGAGCTCCACGTCCGCGACTAACTTGGACTCGACAGAGCTTCACGAGTTGACAACTTTATTAGACAGGTGAGCAAATGTACATAAAACAAATCAATGTAAGTTATATAACGCTAGCTCAACATGATGAAATGTTAGAATATGGTCAGTATGTTATTCTAATGTTGATCTAGCTTACTGCTAGTTTCGTATAGTTCTACTAGTTCAGTAGAATTAAATGTCCTTATTCCTTTATATCCGCGGGACTCGCGTGTGATATCTGTCTCTTTAGCAATCGCGACCTGCTTCATACCACTGCAATTTTAAAACATGAATGTTTGCACTCATCCATAAACATTATTAGATCCATCAGCTTGACAGCAAGTCCCATCATTCAGCTCATCGCTGCGACATCAACCCACGCCTTTGCTATTGTTGGAAACTGCGCCCTCTTGTGGCGAAAAAAACTTACATATTGTGCCTTTAATTATCTAAAAATTGAGTAATTCATAAAATCAGTGAAAAAAAATGTTTTTCAAGAAAAATTTATCTCATAATAGAATTCTGCGATATTAACTCGTTAATTCAGAAAAACAGAGCAAAAAAAAAATTTTCATGAAAAAATATCTCGTAATTCTGAGATAATTAACTCGTTAATTCAGAAAAACAGAGTACATTTTTTTTCCTCAAGTGAATGCAATACGCTTCCGTAGGTTCTGGCATGTCCATGGTTTAATAAATCTGAAAACTTTAGTGCGTATGCACACTTTTAGGATGATGAAATGAAATCTACAGAGGTTTATACACAAGACCTGTTTTCTGAATTACAGTAGAGCCTTGCTCTTATGTGAAGCTTTGCTGTGATGCTGCAGTGTATTCAAGTGTGTGTGTGTGTGTAAAACAAATGTCTCTCTGCTCTAGGTTTCTGATGGTAAAAAGTTACCCAAGTGCCGGATGGTAATTTTGCTTTATTGCTTTATCTTCATAACTCATTCTGTCAGTATTGAAGGCACTGATGGCCAGAGAGCGAGTATGAGGTTCATTTATTGGGGAAAAACATTTTTTTTCTATGGATACATTTGATTACTTTGATACATATCCCAAATTATTATTATTTTTTAATATTTGCTAAACAACATAACAGTAAAATAAAAATAAATAGCTCAAGCATGTATATAAAATGGCTTACCAACACTCTACAGTGGCTGCAGTAAAACACTTCCACAAGATCCACTTCATGCATAACTTTGGGGAAATTAATTTAAATTAAAAAAAGAAATATCTACAAGATACACATTGAAACAGAGGGGAGTGAGTGTATGCATTGACCAAGTTGCCTTGTGAAAATATGGGGATACATTCTAACAAGTTTTATGCAATACATTAAACAGTATATCAGTACAGGTGCGCGTTACAGAGATGAGGTAGGTCCAAAATCGATGTTCTGCATATTATATCACATTTTAAAAAATGCTTGCGAAGGTGACTAATCTATCCGAGAAGGCATAGGTTCTTATCACGTATGAAAAATGTCCATTCTGAATTCCAAGCAAGAAAAATATGAAATCTGATCTTACATATTAGATGTGTCACATTGCCTTGACAACAGCAAGACTGCAGTGGACACACGTGTGAAACCCTCGGCGTATATCTCAGATCTCGGCGTATTAGAGCTCATATCTCGGTGTATTAGAGCTCATATCTCGGTGTATTCGAGCTCATATCTCGGTGTATTAGAGCTCATATCTCGGTGTATTCGAGCTCATATCTCGGTGTATTAGAGCTCATATCTCGGTGTATTCGAGCTCATATCTCGGTGTATTCGAGCTCATATCTCGGTGTATTAGAGCTCATATCTCGGTGTATTAGAGCTCATATCTCGGCGTATTCGAGCTCATATCTCGGTGTATTCGAGCTCATATCTCGGCGTATTAGAGCTCATATCTCGGTGTATTAGAGCTCATATCTCGGTGTATTAGAGCTCATATCTCGGTGTATTAGAGCTCATATCTCGGTGTATTAGAGCTCATATCTCGGCGTATTAGAGCTCATATCTCGGTGTATTAGAGCTCATATCTCGGCGTATTAGAGCTCATATCTCGGCGTATTAGAGCTCATATCTCGGTGTATTCGAGCTCATATCTCGGTGTATTAGAGCTCATATCTCGGCGTATTAGAGCTCATATCTCGGTGTATTAGAGCTCATATCTCGGTGTATTCGAGCTCATATCTCGGCGTATTAGAGCTCATATCTCGGTGTATTAGAGCTCATATCTCGGTGTATTCGAGCTCATATCTCGGCGTATTAGAGCTCATATCTCGGTGTATTAGAGCTCATATCTCGGCGTATTCGAGCTCATATCTCTGCGTATTCGAGGTCATATCTCGGCGTATTAGAGCTCATATCTCGGTGTATTAGAGCTCATATCTCGGCGTATTAGAGCTCATATCTCGGTGTATTAGAGCTCATATCTCGGTGTATTAGAGCTCATATCTCGGCGTATTCGAGCTCATATCTCGGTGTATTAGAGCTCATATCTCGGTGTATTAGAGCTCATATCTCGGTGTATTAGAGCTCATATCTCGGTGTATTAGAGCTCATATCTCGGCGTATTAGAGCTCATATCTCGGTGTATTCGAGCTCATATCTCGGTGTATTAGAGCTCATATCTCGGTGTATTAGAGCTCATATCTCGGCGTATTAGAGCTCATATCTCGGTGTATTAGAGCTCATATCTCGGTGTATTCGAGCTCATATCTCGGTGTATTCGAGCTCATATCTCGGCGTATTAGAGCTCATATCTCGGTGTATTCGAGCTCATATCTCGGCGTATTCGAGCTCATATCTCGGTGTATTAGAGCTCATATCTCGGTGTATTAGAGCTCATATCTCGGTGTATTAGAGCTCATATCTCGGTGTATTAGAGCTCATATCTCTGCGTATTCGAGGTCATATCTCTGCGTATTCGAGGTCATATCTCGGTGTATTAGAGCTCATATCTCGGTGTATTAGAGCTCATATCTCGGTGTATTAGAGCTCATATCTCGGTGTATTAGAGCTCATATCTCGGCGTATTAGAGCTCATATCTCGGTGTATTCGAGCTCATATCTCGGCGTATTAGAGCTCATATCTCGGTGTATTAGAGCTCATATCTCGGTGTATTAGAGCTCATATCTCGGTGTATTAGAGCTCATATCTCGGTGTATTAGAGCTCATATCTCGGTGTATTAGAGCTCATATCTCGGCGTATTAGAGCTCATATCTCTGCGTATTCGAGGTCATATCTCGGCGTATTCGAGCTCATATCTCGGTGTATTAGAGCTCATATCTCGGCGTATTAGAGCTCATATCTCGGCGTATTAGAGCTCATATCTCGGTGTATTAGAGCTCATATCTCGGCGTATTAGAGCTCATATCTCGGTGTATTAGAGCTCATATCTCGGTGTATTAGAGCTCATATCTCGGCGTATTAGAGCTCATATCTCGGTGTATTAGAGCTCATATCTCGGCGTATTAGAGCTCATATCTCGGTGTATTAGAGCTCATATCTCGGCGTATTAGAGCTCATATCTCGGTGTATTAGAGCTCATATCTCGGTGTATTAGAGCTCATATCTCGGTGTATTCGAGCTCATATCTCGGTGTATTAGAGCTCATATCTCGGCGTATTAGAGCTCATATCTCGGCGTATTAGAGCTCATATCTCGGTGTATTCGAGGTCATATCTCGGCGTATTAGAGCTCATATCTCGGTGTATTAGAGCTCATATCTCGGCGTATTCGAGCTCATATCTCTGCGTATTCGAGGTCATATCTCGGCGTATTAGAGCTCATATCTCGGTGTATTAGAGCTCATATCTCGGCGTATTAGAGCTCATATCTCGGTGTATTAGAGCTCATATCTCGGTGTATTAGAGCTCATATCTCGGCGTATTCGAGCTCATATCTCGGTGTATTAGAGCTCATATCTCGGTGTATTCGAGCTCATATCTCGGTGTATTAGAGCTCATATCTCGGTGTATTCGAGGTCATATCTCGGCGTATTCGAGCTCATATCTCGGTGTATTAGAGCTCATATCTCGGCGTATTAGAGCTCATATCTCGGTGTATTAGAGCTCATATCTCGGTGTATTAGAGCTCATATCTCGGTGTATTAGAGCTCATATCTCGGTGTATTAGAGCTCATATCTCGGTGTATTCGAGGTCATATCTCGGCGTATTCGAGCTCATATCTCGGTGTATTAGAGCTCATATCTCGGTGTATTAGAGCTCATATCTCGGCGTATTAGAGCTCATATCTCGGCGTATTCGAGGTCATATCTCGGCGTATTAGAGCTCATATCTCGGTGTATTAGAGCTCATATCTCGGCGTATTAGAGCTCATATCTCGGTGTATTAGAGCTCATATCTCGGTGTATTCGAGCTCATATCTCGGTGTATTCGAGCTCATATCTCGGTGTATTAGAGCTCATATCTCGGTGTATTAGAGCTCATATCTCGGTGTATTAGAGCTCATATCTCGGTGTATTAGAGCTCATATCTCGGTGTATTAGAGCTCATATCTCGGTGTATTAGAGCTCATATCTCGGTGTATTAGAGCTCATATCTCGGTGTATTAGAGCTCATATCTCGGTGCATTAGAGCTCATATCTCGGTGTATTAGAGCTCATATCTCGGTGTATTAGAGCTCATATCTCGGTGTATTAGAGCTCATATCTCGGCGTATTAGAGCTCATATCTCGGCGTATTCGAGCTCATATCTCGGTGTATTAGAGCTCATATCTCGGTGTATTAGAGCTCATATCTCGGTGTATTAGAGCTCATATCTCGGTGTATTAGAGCTCATATCTCGGTGTATTAGAGCTCATATCTCGGTGCATTAGAGCTCATATCTGCTGCTGTGCCTGGGCTCAAACGCTCACACATCCATGTCACCCCAAAAGAATACTAATAAATAAAAGGATGACGTGGAAAAGACTATATTATTTCAAGTATTTAAAGCATGGCAGGATTTGAATAAAGATTTTCAGCAATTATATCCTCAAAGTAAAAATTATTTCCATTGAAAAAAAACAACAACTCTAAAGTATAATGCATTACGGTAATGACAATTTAGCCATTTTAATGGTCCTAAACACATCTTAATTTTAATTCCTAATACACTACCGTTCAAAAGTTTGGGGTCGGTAAGATTTTTTTCATGTTTATGAATGGAGGCTGCATTTATTTGATGAAAAATATTGTGAAATATTATTACAATTTAAAATATCTGTTTTCTCTTTTACTACGTTTACACATGTAGTCCATTCCTGCGATCAAAGCTGAATTTCCAGCATCATTACTCCAGTCTTCAGTGTCACACGATCCTTCAGAAATCATTGTAATATGCGGATTTGATACTCAAGAAACATTACTGTAATTGTTAGTTTTCTTATTATTCCTCCCCAATGGGAGTCTATGGCAGCCCTATATGAACCGCAAGTAGGAAAATCTTGAACATTGGCACACTTGTAGTGATGGTAATAAATAGTGATCTGACCAAATTTGGGGTGTCTAGGACCAATTCTATAGCGCCACCATTAGTTAAAAGAAATCACATTTGCATGAAACGGTTGAACGCTTCGATCTAGAAAAATGAAACGTAGTTCACCTGATTCCTCTCATCATGCTGATCACATTCAACATCATACATTAAAACATTGTCCATTACAGTAATGGCCGTTTTGAAAAGACGTACCTGATAAGTTTGAACACAGCGCCACCTAGTCTTCCAGAGATACACGTTTAAAAAAAAAAAACATTGATAACAATAATAAATATTTCTTGAGCAGCAAGTCATCATATTAGAGTGATTTCTGAAGGATCATGTGACACTGAAGACTGGAGTAATGATGCTGAAAATAGTTTTACTGTATTTTTGATTAAATAAACTTGGTGAGCAGAAGAGTTTTTTTAAACATTAAACAAATATTTTTCCAAACTTTTGACAGCAACTGTAAATGTGCCCTTTCTGAATAAAAGTATTCTAAAAAACCCAAACTTTTGAACAGTAATGTAATAAATAATTTTTCATTATTTTAAATTGTATATTTTTAAATGAATATACTGAGCCCCTCACATGAAATGCAGTTTGAAAAAATGCCACGAATTAACATTTAGTTACCAAGACTTACTAATACGTCAGCACGTTTACTAATTCATTCCCTTGTTTTAAGTAAATGATGCGTATAATAATTTGTTCCATCGTTTTACTAAATCGTGGCCACGTTGTAATCATTTGCTCACTTGTTTTAGATCAATTAAAACAAATAAGTACAACGCGGCCACAATTCACCAGAACGTGAGAACGAATTCTTAATTCGTGGCCACAATATGTTGCTGGGCTCCAAAATACATTCATATATATAAATAATTCCTTTTTATTTTGATTTTGGGGTGACATGTGACCCAGACATGTTTCTGTGAGCTTCACCCAAATGGCCAGGCTTCAAAGCAGACAAATACTGAGCTTATGGAATGATGTCATCACAAAAACACAAGGCCCGGTTTCTGCAATAATGCTCTTCAGGCTGAGCATTCTGGAGAGTCTGAGGAATGCACTTAGTCCACAATCTGAAATATTTGAGACTCCTATCAAATACTGTCCCAGTCCATGTTCTCACAGAAATACCCTGTCGTCGCTGGTGCTCTTGTAGAATCACTGGAGCTGATCTGTCCTTGAGTGAGGCAGTGAACTAGCCTTTCTCTGCACCGCAGGTCAAGAGTTTGGGCATCGTTTCTCTTAAAAGTCCCTCACCAACGCTGCATGCATTTGATTAAAAATACAGTAAAAACAGTAATATTATGAAATATTATTTACCCAAATATTACAATTTAAAAGAATTGTTTTCAATTTTAATAAATATACAAATGTAATTTTGTAAAAAAAAAGCTGAATTTTCAGCATCATTACTCCAGTCTTCAGTGTCACGTGATCCTTCAGAAATCATTCAAATATGATGATTTGCTGCTCAAGAAACATTTATTATTATTATCAATGTTTTTGTTGCCTAATATTTTTGAAGAAACCCTGGTGCGCTTACCAAAGATTTTTTTAAATAAACACTTTAATTCAGAAAAGACGCATTCAATTGATCAAAAGTGACAGTAGAGAAATTTATAATTTGACTATTTTGAAATAAACAATGCTCTTTTGAACTTGCTATTCATCGAAGAATCCTGAAAAAAATGTTGTATGGTTTCAAAACCATTTAACCAAAACAAAATCAGCATATTACCATGATTTCTGAAGGATCACGTGACATTAAAGACTGGAGTAATGATGCTGAAAATGTTATATTTTAAAATATATTCGAATAGAAGACAAAATAAAATTTCACAATATTACTGTTTTAACTGTATTTTTGTGTGCATATGAGAAACAACAGCCTTAATTATTCCAAACGCTTGACCTGTAGTGTGGGCTAAAGGCACGAGGTCTTCCCTTCACCTCCTCTTGGTGGCGTTCAGAGCCCTCTTGAGCTCTTTCTCCACCTCAGAGGCGTCGTCTTGAGGACCTGAGGACTGATGTTCGTCTTCATCTCCTCCTGTGAGCGTCCACACTGGTTCCCCGTCAGGCTCGGGGAGGAGCAGGCTGGCGGGAGGGAGGGAGTTGCTGTTGGATCCCGGTGGGGTGGTGATGTCTGGGACAGGGGCGAGAGTGGGACTGGCCTGGTTCTCCACCTTCCCGAGGGCACAGAGACTCAGACTCCCGCACAGAGCTCCCCAGTTCTGCTCGCACTGAGTTCGTATTCGCCGGCCGATGGCGACACGCACCTCCTCGCCGCATCCCAGCAGGACGTTCACCAACTCCACGTGGGGCCTTTCGGTGGAGGAGAGGAGACGGTTAGGACAGAAAAAACACTGTTACCCACGTCTGATATTGAAGTAGGGGTGTGCGAGATGTAGTGACTATGATCATGTTTTAAAATTGTCGTAGAAAAGTCCCCCTGTGGTGAAAATCAAGCGTTTAATGTTGTTTATATGTCGATGTGGTGTTTTTAATATGCTTTAAGACAAACCATGTGTAAATTCATAAGTCGACAGCATTGCTGAGTATTTTCTCCTTAAAACTGCAGTGAACCAAAGACAGTCTCAAAAACACGGTTTGAAATCGCTGGTGTTTCTGACGTCACAAACTACCTTGTAACCAATCAGATCAACGAGTGGATCTCTGAGCTGCTGTGAGTGAGTGGAGGCGGGGCTCATTTGCATATATTCAAAGAACCGCTTATAAATCAAGCAAGGGTGTAGAGTTACATTCAAGCAATTTTAATGCTGCGTTCACACCGGACGCGAATAGTGCGTCAAATTCGCGTCTACCGCGTCTAGTTTGACGCTTGACCACTTTGTGTTAATTCGCGCGTCAAGAGTGAAACTCCGCATAAAAAAAAAAGTTTGAAGCGAAATTTACGCGCGTCAGATTCGAAACCTGTTGGTGGCCATCTTTTTTATTTTGATCGAGCATTCATCGGGAGAGTCGCCGCTCTGTATTTGCTCTGGAGAGCAGAACAGCGGCGTAGGGATCATCGTCGCCGTATTTGTGTCCACCAGACCCTTCGGAGGCGAACCCAGTTTGGCGAGTTTCACCATTTGCTCGCTCCAGGAGCTGCGCCAGGAGTACTTCCGCCTGTCCCGCGCCTAGTTTGATGACCTGTTGTCCCGCATCGGAGGGAGGATCACCCTCGCCCTCACCCACCTAATATGTAATTTATTTTTGTGTTGATGATAAATGGAGCCAGCCCCAAAAAGTGATTAACCTGTCCTGTGATTTTCTCTCTCTCACACAACACTGTCCAGACAAGAACTTATGCACTATAATATGTTGGTTGTCTTTACATTATAATACCATTTCATATAATCTAGATATGGAATAAATAGCATTCAATACAAAATGAATGTCTCATATATTGAAATCAAGTTTTATGTGATAAAATATTTGATTTGTTGTGCATTAGAACCACACCAGGCATTTAGTCATATTACAACATAATTTATTGAAGCATCCAGATACTTCACCACGTGACAGCAGCAAGCAGGCTCCTGATTGGTTAACGCGGCGCGAATTGACGCCAAAGTTCAGATTTTTCAACTCGGGCGGCAGACGCGAATTCGCGTCAAACGCGTGAATGCACAAAATGCTATTCGCGTCCGGTGTGAACGCAGCATAAGGCATTAAGAATTTTTCAAGGAAAATAAACATTTAAATATGTCATTTTGGTGATCAAAGATGAGTTTTAAGAGATAAAATTACTGACTATAGGGAAACTTTAAACAATTAGCTGGCATTATCAAGTATGTCTTAATAAGTATGTCTGCAAAAGTGCGTAAGTGTGCTGTTTTTTTCCAAATTAAATAAAATTTTAATTTTTGAACGAATAAATGGTTCACTTGCTTCGTTCCTGAATGAATCAGTCATTTGAATGAATCGGTTGAATCAAGTCGGCATGAAACGGAAGTTGTGATTTTTTCTATTACATACATCTGAGTGAAACGGCTACTAGAACAATAAGAAATGTAGGAAAGGGTATAGATTGGATGGTTATGGTTTGCTATTGGTTGATCACATGTGAGTGACAGGTTGCCCCGCCCTCGTCCTCAGAGAAGAGATGTCGCTGCAAGAGGGAAGGGAAGTTATTTTGATACATCATTTATAGTAAACACTGCAATAAGAATTGTGATTTCATGACTTAAAAAGTATAATTTCATTTTTTAATATTAAAAATATGTATTTTTTTTAAATCTCATTCATACAATTGTAATTTCATGCTTGTAGATGCTTCTTTAAATGCAGCTTGTGTTCCACTTCTGCATTGCAAGATGGATTTACTTGCTACTGATTTCTACTGACAATGGAGTTTAAAAAATATGACCGATGACGAGGTTCAGGCTTTCTTAAGCTTAAATTCAGAGGATGAAACCCAGCCGGAACTGAAAAGTAGCGAGCAGTCCTACGTCACCGGACTATTTGCCTAATCTTCACGGTACTTTAGACTGTGGTGGGAATGCAGACAGCAACAGGTCTCTGGGGGAAAAAAGCTCCTGGGACAAATGGTTCCCGGTAGTCACGGTGGAAACGCGGCTAATATTGCACAACCCTATATTGAAGAACTCACCCTTTAGGAAACAGGTCCTTGAAATGGATCATCTCCACCATGACGTTGACGTTCTCCGTCACGGCCGAGCAGAGGTTGTGTTTGACGTAACACTCGCGCTGCAGCTGGAACACCATCTCTTTGACGGCCAGACACTTGCGGCTGACGCAGCTGAACCTGTGGCGGAGTCCGTGGGCCATACACTTCAGCGCGTCTTTGATGAACGATTTTCCCTGCGGTGATGCAGAAGTCCTTCATCAACCCGGAGCCGTTAGCACGTGCAGTTAATGGCAAAATGCTGACCAAGAAGATTTCAGCTCAAGTATGTCTAATGATATGAACGTAGTGAGCAAACTGCCAGCTCTTAGTAACGAGGTGCTGTAGGTCAAAGTAGGCTAGATACCACTCCAACAATTAAATTTTTATTTTATTTAGCATTACAGTGTACATACCGCATATTGGGATTTGAGTGAATAAGTCAGGATCATACCTGGGAGTCAAATTTGCCTGCGTTGTGGAGGAATGTCATGCAGATGTCATGTAGTCCTCGGATCTCGCAGGAGTTGTTGTTAAAGCACTCGAACATGCCGCAGCCCACATCACCTGCGTTCACCAGACACTGCTGAATCTCCGCTGGAGAAAGTTTGAGGGACAGAGAACGCTAGTTTTTAGAGCAGTTACACATTACTCCTGCCATAGTAGCTCACTACATTTACAGTAAATAAAAAACGGCCTGACATTGTTTCAGTTTTAAGGGATGTATGTGTGCTGTTTCACTGAATAGGTGCCATTTCTGTCCCCCATGTACAAATATGCATGAGAATTAACTCTAAAATACATTTTATTATTAGGCAAAGTGTCCTGCACATTAATCTAACTGCAAATGTAAAATATATAATTTAAAACATTAAAAAAACTACCTAAAACACTGAAAAATAGAATTTGTTACCTGTCCCCACTCTCTAACACTACATTTCAACATGAAATATAATCTTTCAGATTTGTTTTCCCTTTTGCACTGTTGTGTACCTCCATATCCCATCTTTGCTTTAAACAATTTTATTTTAAATCTGTAATATTTTAGATTAAAAAAACACATTTTAGTTGTGTCTCCTCTCCAGGTTTTCACTCATCCCTGTTACCACGCATTCCACCGTTTGAAAAACTGGGAAAATTCCACAAGACACATTTTCAACAGGATATTGCATCATCTGGATTTTCTGAAGGCCATTTGAAGATCTTTAAGTATACAGAAGACCTGTATATTTGATAATATTGTAACTACGACTGGGAAGGTCAATCTTAACGTTCTCTCCTGTTACCTAAATTATTTATTAGATGTTTGTTCATTTTAAAAATACTAATTTATGGAATTTGCTCAGTGTCCTCATACTATTCACATGTATGCCATGAGGGTATATTAAATGTACTTGATAATTCTTTCCGAAAAACTCAGTCCCATTACTTTGAGTCCTTTTACCCATATAAAAAGTAACAGGACTGAGTAACTCTAAAAGGAGTGAGTAGTGTCCTGTGGTGTATTGATTTATTAATGTGATTATTAGGCTATATCCACATAAATCTAGATAAATTAAAAAAAAACATATTTTTCTCTGTTTTAGCCTTCCATTCATATTAAGACAACCTTTTTTTGTCCAGCGAAAACTGCTTTTTAAAGACTCTCTCCCTAGTGGATAAATCAGAAAATACTGTTTTCACGTGTTTGTGTGCCCATATAATCTTAGCATGGTAAACAGGTTTGGCTTGCTGTCTGCTATAGAGGGGCTCAGTGAGGTTATTCTACTCGAGCTCCAATTGCCCTCCAATTATAAAGGCAGAAAATACAAAACGAGAAAAGGAACGTTGGAGGAAAGATGCTGAAAGAACTAACAACTGGAAGTGGTAAGAGGCTGATTTTTATACCTTGGTATTAATAAGAAGATTAGATGGGCGTCCTCCTCTTTGAGTTTGTGTGCCCATATGATCTTAGCTTTAGTGGTAAACAGGGGCTCTTTAGAGAGGTTATTTGGTCCCACTTTATACTAAGTGGCTTTAAGTACTATGTACTTACATCGAAAAATAAGTACAATATTGTGCTCATGTTGTATTGTAAAACACTTGCTGCTATTGAGGTGTGATACGGGTAATGTTAGGGACAGGTGTGGTGGTATGGGTAGGTTTAAGGGTGGGTTAAGGTGTAAGGGAAGGGTCAACTGTGTAATTACAAATGTAAATTACATAACTTAAATTACAGCTGCAATTACATGCTGGTACTTTTAAAATATAAGTACAATGTAAAAACATGTATGTACACAATAAGTCCATTGTATCAAATTATTAATTTCAATGTAAGTACATAGTACTTAAAGCCACATAATATAAAGTGGGACCGGTTATTTTACTCAAGCTCCGATTGCTCACCAAAAAACATGAATGCAAAAATCAGACAGCAAGAAAGCGTTACTGGATTGAAAAGCTTATTGCTATCTAAGGAATCAGCATGTATAATTATTTCAACAGTCTGGAAGACCCCCCAACAATTGGAGAAAGAAGAAATGGAAGAAGGCACTGTAGCGGCAGTATCAAGTTAAGCAGGGCACTCCAGCGGCAGTATCAAATTGGGCGGGCACTGGTTGGATTGGGTTTTGTGGGGCAGCTATCTTGAGAAGATTGTAACCAGATTAAAAACAAACGAGAGTTAGATGGTATTTTGTTTGATGAGGCTGAGGTTGGAACGAATGTAAGAATGAAAGGCGTCTGAGGACCAGCGACCCAGTAATTTAATTGGATAATCAGGCAGACCTTTTTGGTCTGCGGTGGTAACTGCTCTAATACCTAGTGACTGAAAGATTGTTTTCGTCAATGAAAAGGGGGTTGAGCAGGGAGGAAATCTGAACCTTCCAGTGTGCACGAATGAAGGAAAGAGATTGATATGGCTGGATGGGGGTTGGTAGATTGAAAATATGGATGGGAACATTAATTAATCAGTTTTGCTACGTTTGATGAGAAAAAATGGATGGTGTCATTATTTATTAATTTAAACCTTTATTTAACCAGAAAAAAACTCATTGAGATTAAAAATATCTTTTTCAAGAGTGTCCTGGCCAAGACAGGCAGCAGTACTAAACCACATATACAGTACATACAAACATAAAATATGCAACACTAGAAACATAAAACAACTGACACAGCAAATCTTTCAAAGTCAACCAGAATCATAAAAACACGTTAGGTAAAACATCTGCAGCCAGATGTGGCTGCCTCTATGTCAACCAACAACCTCTTAAAAGCAACCAATGAGACAAGCTCAGTAAGTTTCAAGGAACACAAAAAAAGACAGGGTTAACATCCAGAGTTCTTGCTGTATCGGGGGGCAAATGACTGGAATGGAGGAAAGTCAGGCATTTAGCGTAGAGATCAATGGTTAAAGGTTGCCTTGATTCCGGGAGAGTGGGTTGGTTTTTTGGATTCCTTTGATTAGTAATGTAATCTGGGGGTTTGTTATGGAGGGACATGGCCGTAGATTAATTTAAAGAAAAATTGAATTCCGCTAAAATAGACTTTGATGGTACTGGATTGGATGGACTTAACTTGGTTGAGATATGTGACAAATGAAGAAATTGAAAGGAGGGAAAAGTTGGGAAAAGGCTGGTTGTAGGAGGAATGGAATTGTTTAAAAGCTCCCAATGCTGTCCAGTTGGATTGTAGTGTTCTAGGTGAGACAGCGTGGAATATTGAGTCCAGAGATAAGGTGTGGAGGTGTTTGAGTGGGTGAGTTATGGGAATATCAAGTCTGAATAGGGAGGTACTGGGGCTGGGGCTGGGGCTGGGTCTGCCTCCGGGGCTAATGCTCAGAATTTTTTTAATAGAAAATGAGACGCGAGTGTGTCAGCAGTTTGGTTTTGGCGGCCTGGAATATGAACGACTTTGAAGATGAACTGTTTACAGGTGGATGACCAGGTGAGGCATCTTAAGAGGGGCATGATTTCAGGGGAATTTGAACAGCCTTTGTTTATACAGTGAACAGTCGCCAGATTATCACAGTGGAATTCTGTTTTTAAAAGACCATTCGTGACCCTGCAAAAAGGCAGCTGTCACGATCAGATATAACTTAAAAAGAGCTGAGGATGTGGCGCACCGATTTGACATAGAGAGCGAAGGAGGTCATGTTGAAGCGAACCAATGACTCTTGTAATAACTTCCGAAGCCTACGGAGGGAGTGGCGTCTGTAAACAGAGGGAGATCACTAGGATGAGATTGGATGTCATCGTAAAAGAAGGTCAGGCTATTTCACTGTTCTAGAAATATGATCGATAGATTCAGATCCGCGAGGCAAGAAGGGTTTTAGAGATTTGATATTGTCTAGTGCCAGAACGGAGGATGCAAGAGACAGCAAGTGGGAGATGAAAGGACGTCATTGGGGTACTATACGCATGGCGTAGTTTAAATGGCCTAGCTGGGATAGCAAATCATGTTTGCTGCACTGAGGTGCTTCGAGCAGATTGGAGGATATTGCGATTATCATATCTATTTTGTCTTTGGGAAGGGAACTTTGAATTTAACGGTTAATTCCAAGGAACTCTAGGGATGTGGTAGGGCCCGATGTTTTCTCTGGGGACAGTGGAACTCCTAATTCAGAAAAGATTCCTGAATGGTAGAAAGAGGAATGGCTGGAGGATAATGACTTGGGGTAATGGTGAGAAAGTCATCCAGAAGATAAACCAAGTAAGAGACAGCGTAGTTGTTTTGCAAGATTCCAGCAGAGCACTTTTGACACTTCTGACATTGCAGCCAAAAGTAAAGCATACTGCAAAATAGAATTTCCCCTTCCAGCAAATGCCAAAAATCTGGATGTATGGGCATTGCATTGAATGCTGAAGTAATGTCTACTTTTGCTAACCAGCCTCTGAAACCGGCATTTTTAATTAGATGGATGGCTTGGTCTATGTTATGGTAGCACAAGGATAATTCATCTAGCGGGATGATGCTACTTATGCTTGGATGAGTGCCGGATGAGCAGAGAGATCGAGGATCAATTGTTTTTTCCCAGAAAATTTTCTTGTAGCTACACTGATGGGGCTTATTCTGAATATTTTGAAAGGTGTGGAGTCAAATGGCGCTTTTCCACTGCATGGTGCGGTACGGCACGGTTCGGTATGGCACGCTTTGGTGCTTTTCCACTGCATGGTACGTTACGGCTCGGCTCGGTACGGCTCACTTGTGGTGCTTTTCCACTGCATGGTACGGTACGACTCGCTTCGGCTCGCTTTAAATGGTACCACCTCTGTTCAGGGTCCAAGCGTACCGTACCGATACTAAAATGTGATGTGAACACACTGCAGATCACTGATTGGTCAGACAGAATTGTCACTACCAGCGTCATTGTATTTTAGCGAGACATCAAACCCGCTAGATTTAAATAGCCAGTAACAGCCACCGCTGTAGCACCAGTTTTAAAACTACTTGCTTGACTTGCTTTAAGAAAAAAGAAAGGAAAAAAACGTCCCCAAAAAAAATGGCTGAATCGTGGTCAGTGGACGAAGTGCAGACGTTCCTCTCGTTGGTTGCCGAGGAGCGGATAAACTATAACGATCAGACTATAATCCCACCCACTTTGACGCGGTAATAACTGCAGTGGAAAAGCAAACCGAGCTAAAGCGAACCGAGCCGTGCCGAGCCGAGTCGTCCCATGCAGTGGAAAAGCGTAGCGAGCCGACCCGAGCCGAGCCGCACCGTACCATGCAGTGGAAAAGCGCCAAAAGGGACCGATCTTGAATCCGGACTAGATATCAAGGTGTCGACTACTTTTGGGTTTGGCTATTGCAGACTGTATATTTTTGCAAATAAGGCTATTAGTAGGTAAGCTTTCCAGACCTGGATTAATACATTCCTTGAGACCTGTAAGTAGGTATTGTGTAAAGTTTTGTTCGGGGTGGTTTGCTAATTTGTGCGCTAAAGAGGAGACAATGATAGGAGAAGACAGATACTTTCTCAATTTTTTATTGGAGTTGCTAAAGAGCAATAAGACAAGGCACACAGAGCAAGCATGAGCTCCACCACAGGAATTACATACATGTAGATATTTGCAGCATTGTCCAGTCTGCCTGAAGTGAACCTGAAATTGTGGCTTTTGGAATCGCCTTTAGACTGTGGTACATAAGATGTAGAACTGATGAATTGAGACGTGCCTGGATTAGTGTCTGGATTGCTTGGAGGGGTGGGATTAAAAAAGGGGGCACGAGGACGGCTCATGTGTGGCGGAATTACACAAAACGCAAGACACACTTCGGCAGCGCAGGAAAACCTTATGGTAAAGCTCCAGGTCAAGAGCTCCCCAGTAAGGACATTGATTCCACTAGGTGGCTCAGGCTATGCATTTGGCTGACAATAGCCTGTAATAGGTGAAAAAATGAGTATCGCCATAGGAGTGAGACAGTGTCGCTATGATAAACAAAAATTCATTCAGTTCTTTGCGTCTTGAAGGGAAGACAAAACAAATTATTTCTGTGTATCTTCAAAAATCAATGCAAAATTCAGCCATAGTGAGTATTCGATTGGATTTGGGATTTCAATTTTTAGGGTTGATAATTATGGGACCACAGTCAAGGGTGCGATGGGGTTCACTAATTAAAACAGGGGTCAGCATTGGGCACCCTGACTGGTCTGCGGCTAGGCAGCCTCATACGCAACAAACTACAATGCACGGTGTATTCTGACACTTCTTCTATTAGAAACAGCATCAACTTCTTGAGCAATTTGAGCTACAGTCAATCGGACCACATGGGCCAGCCTTCGCTCTCCACGTGTATTAATGAGCCTTGGCCGCCCATGAACCTGTAGTAGTTCCTTCCTTGGACTACTTTTGATACTGACCACTGCAGACTGGGAGCACCCCATAAGAGCTGCGGTTTTGGAGAGGCTCTGACCCAGTTGTCTAGCCATCATAATTTGGCCCTTGTCAAACTCGCTCAAATCCTTACGCTTGCCCATTTGCAAAGGCAGCCACACGTTTTGGTTTATTTCACAGCTAAGTGGATTTGATTGAGACTGAAAGGCAGGAGGGAGAGAAATATCAGAATTGTGGACAGAGGAAGCAATAAGTGTCTCACTTGTGGGTGGAGGAAAGGTGAGAGTCACTATCGGAGTGGCCACAGAACTATAGCGAGTGGCCGCGATAGACTCCGGCTGGAATGAGCGGCGGACGAGGAAGCGGTAGCAGCGGCTGAAGGCTGAAACTGAGGCAGGTTGGAGGCGAACCGTATGGATTGTGATTTCCTGGAAGTCAGTAAAAATGGGGGTTTGGGTGTGCCAAATGCTGAAAGAACTAACAACGGGAAGTGGCAAGAAGCACATTTTTATACCTTGGTATTAATTAGAAGATTAGATGGGAAATTACATTTAATAACTTCACTTCGTGTTGTTTGTGTATACTTTGAAAGCGGAGGTGTTCGAAACTATGACGCCTATACATACATTTTTGTATACAAAATTATCCTTATTTAAAACTTTATAAACTATAATCACTGGTTTCCGGCAACGGCCGTATCGTTCATGAGATAATCGAGTTCCGGCGAAAGGGTGACCTCTGACCCAACCCGAGAGACTTTTTACTTTTTTTTTTCACCATAAATTGGGTTGATAATTATGGGACCACAGTCAAGGGTGCGATGGGGTTTACTAATTTAAACAGGGGTCAGCATGGGCACTGGTCTGACTGGTCTGCGGCTGGGCAGCCCCATACGCAACAAACTGCGATGCACTGTGTATTCGGACACTTCTTCTATTAGAAACAGCATTAAAGGGTTAGTTCACCGAAAAATGAAAATTTTGTCAGTATTTACTCACCCTCATGTTGTTCCAACCCCGTAAGACCTTCGTTCATCTTCGGAACACGAATTAAGATATTTTTGATGAAATCTGAGAGCTGGATCACTCCTCCGTACTAGTCCATAGGCTTCTTCAGGGATTGAACTTGCCGGCCTCGAAAAGTTATTAAAGACATCGTTAAAATAGTCCAAGTGACTACAGTGGCTCAATCTTAAGTTTATCAAGCGACGAGAATACTTTTTGTGTGCAAAAACAAACAAAAATAACGACTTTATTTTAACTATTCATTTCCTTCTCTTTGGGCCTCTAGTCAGTTAACGTATTGTGATTCCGTAGAGCTACGTCAGCTGACGTACAACAACAGAAGCTTACGCTATTACACTAGTGAACTGACTCGAGTCGAGGCCCACAGAGAAGGAAATGTATAGTTGAAATAAAGTCGTTATTTTTGGGGGTTTTGCGCACAAAAAGTATTCTCGTCGCTTGATAAACTTAAGATTGAGCCACTGTAGTCACTTGGACTATTTTAACGATGTCTTTAATAACTTTTCGAGGCCGGCAAGTTCAATCCCTGAAGAAGCCTATGGAGGAGTGATCCAGCTCTCAGATTTCATCAAAAATATCTTAATTCGTGTTCCGAAGATGAACGAAAGTCTTACGGGGTTGGAACAACATGAGGGTGAGTAAATACTGACAGAATTTTCATTTTTGGGTGAACTAACCCTTTAACTTCTTGAGCAATTTGCGCTACAGACCTCTGACCCAACCTGAGATACTTTTTTTTCACCATAAATAAAGTGATTCATAGTTTTTACTTGCAAAAAATAAATAATAATAATAATTTTACAGTATACCAGTAAAATTGCATATAATGCAATGTTAAACCATTTAGTTTTTTTCGCTGTATATGATAATGTTTTTACTGTAGCATTTTTACAGTATTTTCCTGTAATTTATTTTAAGTGTAAATGATGTTAAAAATGTTATAGGCTATTGTTTAAAAAAATTATACAAAAAATTATATAAATTATATATTCCCTTATTATAATTAACTACGCCCCAATGGATAACCAGGACATTTTCTGAAAGATTGTGATTGAGAACATTCAAAATAAATTAAATAATCATACTGTTCCATGTCCGTTATGTTTGCCGCATATGTATTTGTTTGTGACACTGTCCCTGTGTGGACTTTGGTAAGGTTCGAAATGCAGTGTTCTAAATTTATGTTCACCATTATGTAAATTGTCATTGAAGCTTTATGGCAGTAAATATTTGTTATGACAATTGAAAACATTTCACAGCGTTGCAGTAAGGTGACTTAGTAGAACGTTTAAAACATGTTCTAGAAACCATGCCACAATTGCAATTAAATAATAATGATGTAGCCCACCCAAAATCAGTGGCGGAGCCAGGATTTTTTCATAGGGGTGGCCAGGCAGGGGCCAGCAAACAGTCTGGGGTGGCACATAAATCTTAATTATTTTAACATAATAATTAGTTTAAATAATCTATTGGACTGTTCCTACACAACTGAATACAGTTCATTTGTATTCAATTGTAGCTAATTGAGAGAGTAGTGAATTAGGAATCATGGAATACTGAGTGAATTTGATTTTTTTTAAATTATTATTAGCTATTTACCACCTCCAGGAATAATAATAAAGGGGACACACACTATAGCTAAAGTTATTTAGTCATATAGTAAACTTGCTCAGTTAGCATGGTTCTGGTTCACAAAAACCCCCAACATTGTTCCACCTTCATGGATGAGACATGCAGATAACTACTGTAGTTCAAAGATTATACCCTTCATTGAATTTTATATAATCAATTAACTCTTCAACTTTCTATATTAGTAGTCAAAATAAAGAATCTAAACCGTTCTATCATACCTAATTAAAAAGGGGGGAAACATCTCTTTTGAATCGCTATGTGCAAGAATATGAAGTCAACATGTACATAAATGGCAGAATATAAAATTAGTTATTTTATGGATTTAAAAATTATGCATTTTATTTTGTCCTTTACAAATTAACGCAAAATTACCGCCTATCTTCTTGTACAAATGCACAGTGCTCACATTTATTTGTACATTAAAAAAACACATAGCCTGTCAGTTTGTGCCTTAAACATGGCAGAATATTTTAGTCTAGACATATGTGACGCATATATAACAAATACATACATGCATGCAGTTTTGACACAGATTGTATCGCCTTTTTGATTATTTCATGAGTTAATTGACAACAGAACTACGGCTACAGCACGCCACATTTACGCGTGATGTGCAAGTACAGTACAACGTCTGACAGGACAGTAAAAAGTTAGTTTAACTGACATTTGTTGACCTTGCAACATTCATCTTACAGCAGATAGCCAACTGATTCAGGACAACGCGCTTTTCTCCGCATCTGACGGAAGTGTCACAAGCTTTCACACAGATATCTTTCAAAATAAAAGTAGAATCAGAAAAAAAGAGAATTGCGTTGTTGTTTCTTTGACTGGACATATGCGACTCACTCAAAACGGTCTTGCAACTCACCAGTTGAGGAACATCAAATCTATCCACCTTATTCTGCTCTAAACAATGCGCGCTGCCATGACGACGACTCCGGTTGTCAACTTCCGGTTCGTAGCGATCGACCGGTAAGTTACTAGCAGAGAGAGAATGAGTTCAGGTTCCACATGTGCTGTTGTTGGTTGTTTTAACAATTCAAAGAAGATACAAAACTTTTTAGAAACTGAGTGCTTCGAGCATAAGATAAGAAGGAGAGAATGTCCGTGTCCGGTTCCGTATCAGCTACATTCAATGCCAGAGTGTAGACATTTAGAGTGGTTAGCTGCGCTAAAACTGAAACATCCACCGAAAAAGGTGTACGTCTGCTCGCATCATTTTGTTGACAAACGCCCCACGGATGACCATCCCAACCCGGAATTATACCTTGGATATGACAGACCAGTGGTGAAGAAGAGACGTGCAATTGTTCGTGTCGAAGCGACAGGTAAGCCACTTTTAATGTTGAATTCTGTTGAGTTAACGTTAGCTACCTCCGGTTGTTTACATTTTACAAAATATTTATTTTATCTGTGGGCAGCCTAACCTATATTTTTACAATCAATATGCCCCAGCCTGAAATATTCGTGTCATCTGTGGGCAGTCTAACCTACATTTTATGAATAATATGCCCATTATGTGGATAATATGTAATAATTTTATGTAACACTATGCCCATTATGTAATAATATGCCCATTATATGCCCATAATGTGTTTACATTTTTACGAGCTCCACCGGCCTGAAATATTCTTGTTATCTGTGGGCAGTCTAACCTACAGTTTTTTTTTTTAACAATATGCCATTTATGAGTAAATATGTTAAAAACATGGCCATTAATGGTTTATGCCTTTGTCCACCGAATGTTACTGTAGGTTTAATGCTATATGAGTGCTATCTTTATGTGGGCTAGGTAGTTGTTAGCCTGAGCGAGGAAGAGCTTCCATCACCATTTATCATAAGCTTTTACTATAATGTTGTCAGTGTGAGAAACATGGACAGAAAGAGTTTAACATGTAGCCTATGTGCTCTTTTTTTTTACAGCAACAGCAGAAGTGACAGACCAGGAGGATGAGGGCATACCTGAAGTGCCACAAGTATCATACAGCACTATTTCCACCCAGTGGGAAGATCCATTGCTTTGGGACCACAACTATGGTGAACAGCAGGGTGCTGATGAGACAGCCAAAGATGCCACAACACAAACTGAAGATTTCAGCTACTCCATGCTTCAGAGTGATGCCGATTCATTCCTCTACACTGGAGTCTCACTGGAAACCTTCAACTCTCTTGTTTCCACCTTAGATGGATTTGCTGAAAGGGCTTTTGTTTTGTCAGTGCGTGATCAGATACTAATGACACTGATAAAATTGAAATTAAATCGTGTGCTGGGTGACCTTGGTAGGCAGTTTCATGTGTCTCAGAGTGTTGCCAGTAAGGTTATCTCCTTCTGGATTGATAAAATGGAGGAGGTCTTGCGCCCTCTTATTATCTGGCTCCCAAAAGAAACCATTAAGGCCACTATGCCAACTGCATTCAAGAAGTTTTTTCCCAACACTACCTGTGTCATTGACTGCAGCGAAAGTTTATTACAGAAGGCGAAAAATCTTGACTCTAGAGGGGAGTCCTACAGCCATTACTACTCGCACAACACAATCAAATACCTTGTTGCTGTTGCCCCATGTGGCTTAATCATGTTTATCTCAACTGGATATGGAGGACGTGCCAGTGACAAATATATCACTATGAACTCTGGTATCTTGGACTATTTAAAGCCTGGAGACGAAGTCATGGCAGATCGTGGGTTCTTGGTTCGTGATTTGCTGTTTGAAAAAAGGGTCAAATTGGTTCTGCCTGCTTTCACTAGAGGGGGTGCCCAGCTAACTGAGGAACAAGTCACAGCATCTCGCAGGATTGCAAATGTTCGGATTCATGTTGAGAGAGCAATCAGACGACTTAAAGTATACAAGATCTTGTCTCAAGTAATACCAATAAACATGACCCCCAAAATTGAAAAAATCCTCAGAATCTGTGCGGCCCTCGCAAACTTAAGGGGTGATCTCATCTGTGAGTAATAAGTGAAAACAGTGATGTTCTGAGGTTGTAGTTTCATCTGCACACACACACACACACACACTTTACACATCTACATAAATTGCTCCTGTATATTTCATATTGACACTCGCTGCCTTTTTTAATTTTTGACTGTTTATATTTACTCTTTGTATGAAATTTAGCCTGAAATGGTTTTGGATAGTCATGTTAATTCAAAAAATCTTGTATAATATGAATTACTGTTTTTTTTATATTTTTTTTATATATATATATATATATATATGATATTTGTATTTTTGTAATTGAATTTGTCATGAAAATAGCTTTGAATGCTGATATGGCATTAAATAAAATAATCTGAATCTGTAAGAAATTTGTTGTTATTATTTGAGTTTGTGTACAATAGATTTTATCAGATTTGCATACAATTTTACATGAACAACATTATGTATTCATAAATATTCACTTATGTACAACAATACTTATGCTCAGCATTTTTACATGTATAAAATTGTTTGGGTAAAAAAATTAGTTTTCATACTGTTAACAGCAGCAGCACCTAACAGTTGTTTTGTGATTTGAACTAAATGTTTCTGAGGGATATTTTCTATTAATTCATTATGCTCATGTATCTGTTCTGCAGTTTCAGTCGCTGACCAACAAATTCATCCACAAGCTGGGGCAACATTGTTGAGAAATAAAATCTCTTCAGATGTCCTACCCTCTCCAGAACATAGGGCTCATCAAATGGTACAGTGAACATAACTGTGTCAATTGGGCTCCAGATAAACAATTTGGCCATCTTCAGACCGGCACAAAACATGCCTAATTGTATCTGCATGTAATATCCTCGACTACCGGTTTTCTGAAGTTGTGGTACTCCATCTACTAGCTTGATGTCACTGCAGTTATGGTCAAGTTGATCCAAGAGGGTAGAATGGAGTTTACTTGGGACGGGACATTTTATTTCGAGTAGGACAGATGAGTCAATTACCCCATCTGGGCTGGCTGACAACCATGGCTCTGTGACACTAACAACGATGCCCCTGTGTGTAATACTCATGCCTTGCTCTCGAAGTGCATTACCAGCAACCACCTCATTCTCCTTACCATAGTTTGTGGCATAGTTGCCACGAAAGGAGGGGTACAGGTGCTCTGCCATAAACTTATCAGGATTGGTGGATGCTCTAGAAGGAACCTTTTTAGCTGAACTTGCAGTTATTCTCAATTTTCTTGCATTGTGCCACAAATCGGAAGAACTCTGCTCCCTTGTTTCAGATTCTAAAGTAGAAGCCTGTGCACAGCTCACTTGAACATACAACTCATAGAAACTTTTACATGTCTCACATGTGAGATCAGAACCAGCATGTGTTTGATGGGGTCTTAAAAATCTTGCATCTACTGCAGTATTTGCAAGGCTACAAGGTTGCTCTACTGGTTTTACACTGTAACACTTGCCCAATAGACTGTTTTTTAACAAGAAAAGTGGCTTTGTTGGGTCTTTGTCTACATTATTTATCAATTCTGCTTGTGACATATATTGTGGGGTGTTTGGTAATGGCTGAGCACCTGACACACTAATGCTAAATTCATCTCCTGCCCTGTGGTGGCTGAAATTTATGTCCCTCAGTCGTTTTGGCTCAAGGTTCCTGACTGTCCCTGCATTCCACCTGCGCTGCTCATCTGTACATGCAAGCCCTGTCTTCCCGGTAGTAACTGCATTCTCAACCTGTCATGAGCACATTCACCTAAAACGTTACCAGAATCTGCTCTATATGCTTTTGCCATGTGTTTCAGATTGTGTCATCCCCACATCGCTAAACTAAATCGAAAAAAACATGCATCAAATGTGATCTGATCAAGTTATTTTTTATTAAATCACAGATAAAAACAAAATGAACTTTTTTCTTTTCTTCATACCTTCCAAAGGATAGCTGATGCATGACTGCACGATCGCCCTAATCCAGCAATACATGAACATCCGGCAGTCTCTATCACCCCCGACTGCTGCAGCATAACCCAAGCAATAAGCTTAGGCTGATTAGCACTTTGACTTCTGTCTACCTCTGCTTTCAAAAATAAATAGTCTCCGTGCTTCAGTAAGGAAATGCGCCCGACTTTATTACTAAAGAAGTAATTGAAGGCCTCTGTGCTTTTGTAATTGCGCATCTCCTCATGATCTACACCCTCCGAAAAAAATAAATAATTAATAATGTCAATATGGCTAACTCCTGGCCAAAGCTTCATGTCATCCACCCAACCTGTCAATTTTGAGGGATGTAGCACTCTGATACGGTCGCCTTCACGATCTTTTGTGATTTCATCAGCGGTGTGTAGCCACCGACTACTTCCCATCTTGACAGAATAATTATCTTATACTTTAATAACTACAATCTATCACCGCAGCCTTTACGCGAGTGCTAGCATTCTATGTAAACAAACACTTCAACCGGAAGTAGAAAACCGTTTAGTCAGTTGAACCCGCTATGAATCATGGGAAATAGAACGGGCGAAGAATAAGGTGGATATTTACTATGCTCCGGTCACTGCTGAAGCTGATTCGGCACTTGTACATTTCCGCACTCGTTTGACTTGCGCCTGGCGCTGAGGTGAAGTTGGAGTGCGCGTCTGAAAAGTCTCACGTTTTTTGTGGTCGTAAGATACGGTTCTGTGTTTTAAAAACGCAATTCTTGTAAAAAAAAAAAAAAAAAAAGAGACAGAGACAGAGACAGAAACGGCAGTTGTGAGAGGGGTGGCCAAAGGGGTGGCCAAGCTTAAGCCAAGGGTGGCCATGGCCACCCCTGGCCACCCCCTGGCTCCGCCACTGCCCAAAATATATATTTTTAAAAAAGTTACTATACCTACCTGTTTTTACTACCACAACAAAAAGCCAGATCAAACGTTTCAGGGTCGTTTTATTATGTAGCTACATACATTTGAATGAAACGTTACAGAAACAGACAATACAACCATGCCGATTTAAAACATTTTGAATGTTATTTATCTACTTTTTAGTAGACAACATCAGTGGAAAACCTGTCAAGTAGCCTATAAGAAAAAACAGAAGTAGAACTATGGTATGCCGGTTATTCAGATTACATATAACCAGTCAGAAATATAAGACGACAACACTAAAGAGTCATATTTGTTCTATATTCCTAAAGATATAGCGGCGCCACTCGAGGTGACGTGCTAATAACGTCATAACAACGTTTCCGCAACGGTGTGAAATTGCATATTTATTACACTGAAAAAACAAACCTTATGCCATCTGTCATATTAAGAAGGCTACATTGGATAAAAACGTATTAGAATTTTTTTTTTTAATCTTAGTTAGTTGTGCTAACCGTATGACATAATCTCTGGAGATAAGTTGTTTGATACAACAAAAGTTTGATAGGGCTTTAAGACCAAGAGTTCAAACAACCACACGCATACATGAGCTGTCGACTGTCGTTGATTTTCTGTGCATGCACTGCGCAAAAGCGTACCTGTGTTCTGCAGAGAGAGTCTTCTCTTCTGGATGTTCACTGATCTCTCTTGAGAGGTGTCATGAGCACTGCTGGAATCAGTCGCGTGTGTTTGCCGCACCGCCAAAAGCAATATAAACACTCCTATAGTCAGTGGCACACGCATGTCTCGTGAGGGTGATGAGAACGCTGTCTAAAACTGCGAAGATCTTCAGATCACTGTGGCATTACCATGGAGAACACAGCCCATGCGGTGGAGGGAGCAGAGCCGACGCGAAGTGAGGATCGGGGGTGTGTGGATGCTGACTATATTTCCTCCAACTCATGTCAGTTTGGATGAAGGAGGTGAGCAGGTGCTGACCAATCACAGACACCGGCGAGGCGTCCATTCGAAGTTCATACACACCGTATAGGGGAAACCGGGGCTAGTTGTCACAGACTGTTATAGTTGTATTTCACTAGTTATAAGGTTTGAGTGAGTCAAAACCCCGATTATATTTGTACAATTACATTTTGAATTATAAAAAAACTCTAAGATAAAATTTGATTAATGTGATATAGTTAGATATAGTTTTTCTTGTACGGTATGTTAATTCGGGGCATGTTGTCACACAGTTCATAGGCTATATGTTGTATTAATACTATACTATATACTATGATATACTATATACTAGACTATAATTAATTAACTGCAAATTCTGCTGACCAAACCATTGCTTTTTGCGACTTTTACTGTTTTGATTATTTGTGCTGTTGTAATTGGTTTGTGTTTCCCTTTTTTAGTGTTTACATTTTCCTGAAAAGATATTGAATAGTCTATATAACATGGGTTTTCAAACTGGGGTCCAGGGACCTTAAGGGGGCTAGGGGGTCCGTGAAAATGTTCAGCTGTTCAAATATTAATAATAATACATTTACAGAATTTGACAATTCCATTGTATTCTGTTTCCTAATTACTGGTCTGTAATAATTCGATTAATTGACAGTTACTTTGTTTTGTTTTTTTATGGTTCTCTTCAGATTTATACAACTTACATTGGTGGGTAGAAAAAAGGATACAGATGTTACTATATTTTCCAGATAATATTGTACACATTTCTAACAATTTGTTACTGTATATGGGTCTTTAAACATTATTATTATTATTATTATTAATTCAGTATATTATTCGTTTTTACAAAGGGAACACCATATTTAGGTGTCATGGCATCAAAAAGTTTGAAAACCCAATGGTCTATAATACATTTCCTAAGCAAGGAATCAAAAGAATGATAACTAGCCTCGGTCTTCACTAATGTCAGGGTTATGGTAAGGATTAATTTAGTTTTGGCTCCGTTTTCATTGTTCTCATTCACTGTTTTCCTGAGTTCTTGTTGCAAGTTTGTATGCATTGATTGAGTTTCTGATTGAGTTGCGCACCTGTTTCTCGGTACGTTAATTATCCCTTTGTGTATTTAAGCCTTCAATTCTTTCTGTTCATTGTAGGGTGTCATCTTTTGTTTGCAACTGGAAAGGCTTGTTATTCCCTTGTAGTTCTCCTGAGCGTTTGTCTAGTTAAATAAAGACTGTTACTTTGTATCTTCGGTGTTGTGCATTTTGGAAAGCCATACCATAGCTTGACAGAATACCGAACCTCAAAAAAGGATAATAAAAACAGCTATGGATATACCTGCAGTGCGCCTGCTCTTGCTTGAACAGGGGGGTCGCTCCCTGGAGTGTCACACAAGGGATATTCTCGATCTGGCATTCCTCAACCACTATCTCGGCCGCTCATGGTTATGCGTCTTCTTCATCAGTCAATGGCACGCCTGCACGTGGAAGGTCCTCAAAGGAGCTTTGCCGAATATGTGGAGTGGGTCCTGGTGACTCGCAATTCACTATCTGCCTCGTGGAGGACAACACCAGCCCCACTTCGAAACCAGAGCCCAGCCAGATGTCAGCCAATGTCAGGCACCAACAGCCTAAGCCTGTCGCAAACTCACCTGAAATGACTAAGCCATTTTCGTTTCGGAAAATTTTCTCAGTCGGAAAAGGGTGGCTTGCCCACTTCAGATTGGTGGAGAGTTCCTGCCTCAAGTGGAGGAGTTTAAGTATCTTGGGGATTTGTTCACGAGTGAGGGAAGGATGGAACGGGAGATTGACAGACGGATCGGTGCAGCTACTGCAGTAATGCGGTCGATGTACCGGTCTGTCGTGGTGAAGAAGGAGCTGAGGCAAGGCGAAGCTCTCGATTTACCGGTCAATCTACGTTCCTACTCTCACCTATGGTCATGAGCTTTGGGTCATGACCGAAAGGACAAGATCCCGGATACAGGCGGCCGAAATGAGCTTTCTCCGCAGGGTGGCTGGGCGATCCCTTAGAGATAGGGTGAGAAGCTCGGTCACTCGGGAGGAGCTCAGTGTAGAGCCGCTGCTCCTCCACATCGAGAGGGGTCAGCTGAGGTGGCTCGGGCATCTGTTCCAGATGCCTCCTGGACGCCTTCCCGGGAAGGTGTTCCGGGCACGTCCCACTGGGAGGAGACCCCGGGGAAGACCTAGGACACGCTGGAGGGACTGTCTCCCGGCTGGCCTGGGAACGCCTCGGTGTCCCCCCGGAAGAGCTGGAGGAAGTGTCTAGGGAGAGGGAAGTCTGGGCATCTCTGCTTAGACTGCTGGCCCCGCGACCCGGCCCCGGATAAGTGGAAGAAGATGGATGGATGGATGGATGGATTTTCGTTTCGGAGCATGGTCTCAATACAATTAATTGATGGATTGAAAAAAATATCATTCCCCACCAAGGTCTCCCATCTCTGCTGGCCCCGCCTAGCTACAAGTCTCCTTTGTAGCTGATGGTTTCGTCTTGTTCCAAGTCTCTTTCGTCAAAGATGTTCTCTCCCAGCATCCCTCTCCTGCCTCCTCTGCCAAAGCCATCAAGTCGTCTCTGGGCCCGAACTTTACTGGCTCTTTTCACTCCCTTGGCTCTTACTTTGGTGGCTCAACTGCAGTCCAAATTCAAAATATCAGAGATCATTGTTCCCCCCCTCCTTCTCAGACTCGACGCTCACGCGGGTTTCCAGTTTGAGGACACACAACAGGAACGAGCACAATTGACAATGGTAAGTTGATGATGAGTTGATTTATCCGCGTTTTAATATGCTCTGATTCATAGAGATTTATAGATGGATATCGAGGCTTTTTAGGTTATCGAGGCTTGACCCAGTTTGTTTGCACGTTTCCAAGGCTACGATACTTTGTGTTCCCTGCCAACTGGCATCCCGGGGTGTCGAAATACTTTAGGGTGAACTGGCAGTGGGCGGAGTCACACAGATCAAAACAAATCGTTTCGTTTTCATTGTTCCCTGTCACTGTTTTTCTGAGTTCTTGTTGCTAGTTTGTATCCATGGTTTCTGATTGAGTTACGCACCTGTTTCTTGTTACATTAATGATCACTATGTATTTAAGCCTTAGTTATTTTTGTTCATTGTTCAGTGTCATCTTTTGTTTGCGTGTGGAAAGCCATGTTATTCTCTTGTAGTTCTCCTGAGGGTTTGTCTAGTTAAATAAAGACTGTTACTTTGTATCTCCCACGTTGTGCATTTTGGAAAGTCACACCATCGCCTGACAACTATTGTAAATTTATAATTTAATTATAAAATCCATAGTTCCTGTCTCGTCTTCTGATTGGTCAATACAATGTTCCAGCCATGCTAAAAATTCATGATATAGTAACAGCCATGACACAAAACAGCTGTTCAATATATTACTGTGCAGATTATCCTCTCCTGTTATGTAAGATTTAACAACATTCAAAGTAAACTTTGTTACTGTATAAATTTCAAGAAAAGGTTTATTAATGTTTCATTTTGTATTCTCCTTATGAATGAATGCACTTAGTTTGGCACACTCCGGCAATATGACCCATTCTTTATGGTGCTTGAATGATAAGTTTTATTCAGACAGAGCTGTGGACACTTAACCAATGTAGAGTTATAAACGTTTATGTACTTCCAAGCCCAAAGTTTATCTTGACTTACTCTGGAGGGGGTCATATCCCGCCATATGCCCAAACCCCTTCGTAATGTGTACCCTAGTCATATGATAACACAGTAATGCAGCCTCCAGCTATCAGGTGGCGAGTACACATGTTAAATCTATTAGATGGACCTAATGGGATTTTTACACCCAGCCTCAATTAGTCAGTTATATAACCCAAGAGTGGACCAGGACCAGGCCTGGACTTCTCTCATCCTTCACTGTCGTCGCTCCCCCTTTTATGCTCCCGTAGCTCCTCCGTGAGCAACCCGATCTCATGAAAGGCGTCTCTATAGCACGCATTGTATTTATCGCGCAATTTATTTGTGAAAATTAGTATGTGCATATGATACGGTAAACCCTTTGGGCAGGATTAGTGGTGTGGGCTACGTGCGTATTACACGCCATAAAGTGCATATCATATGCATGTAAAAACAAATTTATGTTTCAAAAAAATGTTTCAGTGTTACAATCAATGTGTCAAAGTATGTCCACATTGCAGTAATTTAGGCTAGAGCTGTAAGAAATGAGGTTAGTAAATGTCATGTATTCAGTTAAGCAGACACAGTGAACAGGCTGCGATTACGGCTTGTGATCGCATGGGATTATTGCTCATTGCAACAGTGTGCACATTTTCTCAAACAGAAAACTTCCGAGAGAGAAGTTGTGAACCGAATGCAGTTTTGTTGCCGTGAATCAAACTTATTTACACTATCAATGGAAGTCACCGCACTGTTTTGCTTGAGGTGTATAACGGATGATCTGTTTACCAAGATCTATTTATTCATTCTGCTGGAGCAGTGGAGGAACGCGAGGTGAGAGGCAGATGAATGCTTTCGCTGGGGCCTCTTGCCAAACCAAACATATCCCCTTGGCATCCTTACATTAGTGTCAGTGGCTTACATCCATAATGCAGCAGCTTCAGAAATGAGACCCCAGCTGAGGAGGAATGGCAAGCTTATTATGGGCTAAATTTGACGCAGAAATTTGCTCCTTCCAGGCTGAAATTATAATAATTGTAACCACATTTGATTTACTTAATATCAGTTATTTTAATGACAATATTTAGCACTGTGGTTGACTGTTGCTTCATCCCTGGGTGACATGAACACCATGAATGGCCTATAATTATCTGATAATAAATATTACATTTATAAGAACTGTACAACAAGATTGCATGTTCACCATGAAATCAAAATGCATGTAACCTCAGAATCTTTCATTAAAATTATTTCCAACGACCTCTCTTCTCTTCTCTGATGATGATGTGTTTACTGGCGTGAGGGCGGGGCAACCTGTCACTCACTTGAGCTCCACCAATAGCAAACCACAACCATCCAATCAATTCCCCCATGGTCAACCTTAAAGGGATAGTTCACCCAAAAATGAAAATTAGCCCATGATTTACTCACCCTGAAGCCATCCTAGGTGTATATGACATTCTTCTTTCAGACGAATACAATCGGAGTTATATTTTTAAAAAATACTGGTCGCGAATCAGCCATTTTGCTTGAGTTTGTGGCACAGCCCTATTTGTTTGAACTGTGAGAGGCATCAAAGCTGACGCTACTCCTACATCCAACGCCATACACACGTCACGGGTTACTCTTGTGGCGCAAGTCGACTTGCGTAGTATGCATACGGTCGTCTGCCAGAAGCTAGTTATTTAAGATTATAAAGTTATAAATACGGGTATTTTTCTTACAAAAACCCATGGCTTTGCTTATCTAGATCTGTGGAAACCGATCTTAATTTGAGTAAGTTAAAAAGGTGATGTAACTTTGTCCTATTCCAGATTAATATGCAGCTCCACGTTTAGCCTGACTTCGTCATACTCGTCATACTAGTCAGAATGTGAGTCTGATACTGCTCCATAGGGCTTTAATTATGAGGCGTGTCTTAACCAAACCAGGGAAAAAAAACTCTGCACTCAATTCGCCTTTGGCTAAGCCACACCCTAGAATGTTGATTGACCAATCACAGCGCAGCCAAGAACGAGCTCCCACAGAGGTCCGACACTTTTTCACAGCGCTCCATTGACTTTAACACAGGCGTCTCATATTTTTGGTCTCGGCAGGCTATTAGCGTCGTAGTTTTATCAAAAATATGGTTAAATGTTGTGCCTGGGGCATTTGTAACACAGATACGCGTTTCCCAGATAGGTTGAAGGGGGTGTCCGTTTTTTTCCCTTCCCAAAACCGAAGTCAAATCCTGACAAGTGTCGTCTAGCTAGCACACGCTGCTAATAATTACAACGTTATACTCGCGTAGTCCGTTTGCTTTGTAATAACGATTATAGAAGTGAATAGAGACCTACCCAGCTTTGCATGAACAGTGTTGCTCCTTGATATTGTTAGTCCCAGCCTCCGTCTCCATTAGTAGGATATGCAGTGGTTCATTTTTTGACTGTGACCTCTATTTGGATGCCTTGTTGTTCCTTGCGTTTCACCTGTATGTCGTGAATATAGCCTTCGAACGTATATTGCAGCCCCTTTTGCCTACTTCTATCGGACACTTTATTTGCTGCTTTATAAAAGTTTGATACAATTTCAGCAGGAAGAGCTGTCACAGCATACGCCATGTTGATACCAGAGCCCAGATGAAGTTTGTTTGTCGGACGTAGCAACAGTAACTAAGGGGGGTGGGGTTTAGCCAAAGGCGAATTGGATAGACCTACAACCAATCAGAGCAACGCAGTAAGTGTTTTTTTTATGAGCTACGCAAACAAAGTTGTTAACAGAACTCAACTACACACACGCTGGAAGAAGCAGTAAAATAATGAGTGTTGCTTCTTTTACTTGGTCCTCCATGAGTGCGACCAAAGGGGAAACCACAACGACCACAGGGCTTTCATTGCGTCCCATCTTCTCAGCGACCATCGGAGCCAGCTGATAAATTAAACTTTTGCCGAAACCATTAGGAATGACGGCAAACACATCTTTCCGATCGACAAATGCCTTGATTGCAGTTCTCTGTTCGTCTTTTAAAATGAATGCGCTGTCGATTTCTTTTAAAACAGACGCAATAGCGGACTCTATACATCTCAATTCTCCAGCTGCAGTCATCTCTGAGGGAAACCAGTTCAACCCAAGCGCTCTTTGATAACGTGATGATTACGTAACTGCAGTTCATCTGTCCATCATCGTATAAAGCCCGCCCTGGCAATTTGATTGGCCCGACTAATTCTGAACCGATCATAATTACTCCTCAATGGATCGAGTCCAGACCGAATTTCCCGACCAAAAAATGTTGTGGGCGGGGTTCGGCCTGGCATCCAGGCTACTCTACGTTATCTGTAGGCTGATTTCCCCCAAACGCCTAAACACTTGGAGGCACTATATTAATATTAAAAGGTTAGTTCACTCAAAAATGAATTTTCTGTCTTTAATTACTCACCCTCATGTTGTTTTAAACCCGTAAGACCTTCGTTCATCTTCAGAACTTCAACGTAATTGCAACTTTCAAGGCCCAGAAAGGTAGTAAAGACATTGTTAAAATAGTCCATGTGACTACAGTGGTTAAACCTTAATGTTACGAAGCGACGAGAATACTTTGTGTGCCCTAAAACAAAAATAACGTCTTTATTCAACAATTTCTTGTTGCATAACGTTGATTACTACACAACAATTTTGACTTGTTCCAACTTTTTTCCTGCAAAAATGTAAATACTCACGGTTTTAATAGTATAGCCACAAAACATACCTGATGTGTGTATTAACATGATTTTTAGCATATAAAAATCCCTTACTAACCTTTTCTGTGTAAATATGTTATATCCCATTTTACAACGTTATCACCATGACAATTGACTACAATAAAACCCTAAACCTAAGACAACTGTAAATAGATTGAAATAGCTTTAACGTTTAAGTAAGTGCTTTTATAAAATTATTGCCTTCACATTTTGCTTACAATGTACTGTAAGTACCTCACATTAAAGGTGCAAAACGCAAGTCTCTGAGTTTTTGCAGAACTACGCCCCCTCTGGCGACAAGCGAAACTGCAACCAGAGTTGTGCACGCTCATGGACCACAAGCATCCTTTATTGGATATGTTTTATGTTTCATGTTGTACTATTCTTCCGAACACAATTCCTAGTTTATGAAACTGTTCACTAACAATGGTAGTAAAACCAATTCTGATTGTACATGTATCTAGCTTACGCTAAAGCATTACACATTTTACGCATCGTCATTTGTTGTCATAGATTTGCCGTATCAAACATTAGAGACTGGGCTATATCTTACCGTTTTATCAAGAAAAAAGCCAACTGAGGATCCCGTTTGAGACCAAGAGCAGACCGGGGTCCAGACCAATGCCTTCCCGAGGTTGACTCTCGTCTTACTCCGACGCCTGTCTGACTCCAATTTGGACCTTTTGGTGGCACTAGACAAAATTTTTCTTTTCTTTACTTTACGTGGAGTTTGCGTTGGGGTTTGGAATGGACTACAAGCCGGTCACTTTGAATCCATCTTCTACCTTTGACGCACGAGTTGTCTTCGCTGATGCGGAGAATGGCGGCGCCGGCGAATACACAAACCTGCGAGACATAGCCTGGTGAGCGTGAACGCGCATGACGTCACGCCCAGTCTCAAATTCGAGCCCGAATCCCTCTTATATATTTTACTGTACAGGATTATAGAGGCAATCTCAGTGCACAGAGAAGGGCTCATTCAGCCCATCAGGCAGTTCTTTAAGCATGTACAGGATAGAAAAACAGGTATTTTTAACATGAAAAGTTGCGCAATGCACCTTTAAAGGGGTCATAATATGATTTTTTTTAATTATTTTTATTTTAATGTTCCTTGAGGTTCACTTATAGTTGATAAATATTTTTTGCACAAATATATATGCAGAAATACTATTATTTTCCACCATTGTGGAATACTCATTTACATTAAAATGTTCTATTAAAAAAAATAAATGTGTAAAGTATTAAATAATGTGGTAACACTTTATTTAAAGGGGTGTGCATAAGACTGACATGACACTGTCATAATCATGAGATGACACGTCATGGATATGAAGGAGGTTTTATACATGTTTATGACAACTGTCATTAAGTGTCATTCGCTCAATTATGACATTTTTAACGCAAATATGACATTGTTTGAGATGTCTTTGTTATGACACCTTGACATTACCATTACCATTAATTATCAAACTTAAGAAACCACTTAGCTTTATGTGTTAACATTACATTCAACTGTCATGTGGTTGGTTTTGACATTGGCTGTCATGAGGCCATTATAACTGTGTCATGAATATTTTTATTGACCTCAACTACAGTGGTACAAATTGAATTTGTCATTAAAATGTTATAATGGCCTCATGACAGCCAATGTCAAAACCAACCACCTGACAGTCTAATGTAATGTTAACCCATAAAGCTAAGTGGTTTCTTAAGTTTGATAATTAATCTGCTATGTCATGTTTATGACATATTTATGACAGGTTGTGTTGTCTTGGTAATGTCAAGTTGTCATAACAAAGACATCTCAAACAATGTCATATTTGCATTAAAAAATGTCATAATTGAGCGAATGACACTTAATGACAGTTGTCATAAACATGCATAAAACCGCCTTCATATTCATGACATGTGTCATGTCATGATTATGAAGGTGTCATGTCAGTCTTATGCACACCCCTTCAAGTAAAGTGTTACCAATAATGTTTAATCTCATAATTTCAACGAGTGTTTAAAAAAAATGAATGGTTAAAAAAGTAAAGTAAAGTATTACTTTATATTTTCTACTTCTGTTTTGCCCATGCTACATTAACCGAGGATCAAATAGCTATATATTCGTTTAGGAAAACCTTTGGCAGTCAATGAATGAATCTGCAGGTTGTCAAGCAGTGGCCACTTTCTGTCTAGATGGTTTTTGCTCCTTAAATGAATCGCTGACTATGAAATTATTAAAGACATTTATTCAAAGACTTGAAATCCTCCAGTGGGAAGTAAATGCTAACAGAACATGGTAAAACAAACATGCTTGAGCTGGATCCAGAGGATTAGACTTGAAGTTTAAATACACGTTTCATAAACAGGTCCTTCTTTATCATCATTGTTACATCAGGTCAGCAGAGTCGTCTGTATGATAACAGATTTACCTGTCAAAGTACATTTTTCAAACACTGTCCATGAATTCATGTTTATTTCTCAAAGTGCTTCCACTCATAAATCAGAATAAGAGGAAATGAACGCTGACCTATTTCCAGCCTCATAGAGAATGAAAGTCATTCCATGACAGTCTTTCCAGACCAGGAATTCCATTTATTTTCCCTATAGGGATTCCAAAAAAAAAAAAGAAAAAAAAAAAAGGCTTTGTTCAAGCGTTATAAACCACGAAAGCCAACAAGCTACGAGGTGAATCACAACATTACACAAGTTTTATTTACAAAAAAAAAAAAAAGCATTTTGAAAATCAGACAAGGACAAAGGTATAGGACTGCATACTTTACAGCTTTAAAGAACTCCAATCCCATGAAACATTGCGAATGACTGAGTTGGAAAAAAAAATGAGTTGAAAAAATGTGAATGGATGGCTACAACAAAAGCATATACCATCGATTAACAATCTTTTAGCTTAAATTTTTAAGTTACCATTAAAAATCATTTCCCCTGTGGAGAAAATATAAATTTTTTAAATTCCCGGAAGCGGATTGTTGGAATCACTTTCTGATCAGAGTCCATTGGATTTAAAGAGCATGAAGTGCCAGATGACGTAACTGCAGCACATAAACGAGAGGATCTCTTGGTGTGAGTGAGTGGAGGCGGGGCTCATTTGCATATTCATAGAACCACACACACTAAATTAGGCAAGAGTTACATTCAAGCTATTTTAAGGCATGGAGAATTTTTTTTTTTTGGTGATCAGAGACGAGTTTTAAGGAATAAAATGATTGACTACAGCGGGACTTTAACACCATTGTATCATGTTTCTCGTTCAAACACGATTGCATCCTGTTAAACTGACTTGAAACGATTACTCTTTGACTTAACTCGATGTTTTCATGTTGAAATAACATGTTTCAATTAAGAAGCTCGATCAAATATGGAAATCAGGATTTCCATTTCACATCATACTTTGCATGGGGCTCGAGTAAATGTTGATATAAACACTGCGTCCATAATCGAATACTTTCTTATTGTATAGTCAAAAATAAAAAAAAATAGTATGCGAAGTCCCTGGAGGACGTACTGCTTCCGCCGAGATCCTGAAGTGTGCATTCGATGGACACTTTACTACCCCATGTCCGAATTTCATTCATACATTTGTAACAGTCGCAAAGTACATTCAAATGTAGTACCTACTCAGTACGCGATTTCAGACGCAACAAACTATATTCAAAATAGTTGTTATGTTGGCGTTTTCCGGGGTTTGCCATTGTGGTGTCGAGTGTGTGCTTGGGTAGCTAAGAATAATTCCAGATGCTTTAATAAAAAAGCAACTACTATGGGAATGCCATGGATGTAACCAGCACCATCTTCTTTTTGCCAACACCTAACATGGAGGATGAACTAAACTCAAATAACTCGATTCAATCAGGGTTCATCATTCATTCATGAAGTATTTGAGTAGCGATGCATGTTTCCATGATTGAATCAAGTTTAGCCGAAGATTTATTTTTTTGAGTGTAAATTGAATAAAGACTTACATTTTGGTTCTTTTCTTCACTCAAAGGTATCTTATGGCTATTGAAAACTAAAAAAAAAGAAAGAAAAAAAAAAGACTCAGCCTCATTCATTGTAATTGCATGGAAAAGAGTTTGATTCAAAAAGTGTTCTTCATGTTTCATGCAGATAAAGGTCAGACGGGTTTGGATGACACGAGGGTCCATAAATAATGACACAACTTTCATTTTTGGGAGAACTATCCCATTCTAGGCTCGTGGCCATTCAAGGGCAGTATCCAAATGGAGTACCCCGTTCTACGCTCCCGTCAGGTGACATTTCGGGGGAAGTCGTGTTTATGCGTTTAGTTTGCGCTGCTGAGTGTCTGATCTCTTGCCCACACACTGTTTTGAGAAGATTTACACAACTTGTTGGCGTTAACCTCGGTTAACCCCACTGTTGATCGGAAAATGACCCCTGTCCCACAAACACATTCTTACAAATACATGTACCCATGAACCCTTGTACTCTACTATGTTATGACCAGAGCAGCTGTGGCAAACAAAGAACTGAATTTTGGTTTGATAGGAATACATTTAGGCTTTTAAAAGGCTTACACTGAAAGAGATATAGTTCAACTGGATATAATTATTACAATTTTGATAGTCTTCTGTGTGGGAAAGACCATATTCAGGAAAAAATGTGATTTGTTTCTTATACCAGGTGTTAGGAACACAAACTATGTGTACGCACACTTACAGATGACACAAAGTATTCTGTTGGTCACGCCATTCAAACGTCATTTTGCTGCCATGACTACAGCTTGTATATTGTACAAACATTACGATAAGTTACGATGATTGTTATGGCCAAGAACATAAACATAATGGAGTATGTTCCAGGAAGAAGCGGGTCAAGGCTGTGAGTGGGCATTTGTGTATTTAGCATATGTTTTTTTTTTTTTACAGTGTACATCGTGCACACACACACATGCACTTTTGGGTTTGTACAGAATGTTCATTAGCACAAGACGCACAAGAGGTCTATAAAACAAAAATGGGCTTAAACGTACTTGGGTTAGCTGAAAAGGCATTAAAAAAGTATTAAAATTATATAGTGTATATAGTAAATATAAGCAGACAGTTATGAATAGCTAAGACATCTATTTATGAGTGTTTTAGGAAGGAAACGGGGTGGAGAGAATAAAACTCACATTTAATTGTACACTATTGAGGTTTATAATGAGAATCTGGAAAACATGGGGTTTTAAAAGTCTGAAAACATTTGAGGTTATTATGCATGTGGGCTGGTAACCCAAAGGTTAAAACCCTAGAAGAGGTCGATACTTAAAGGAGTAGTTCACTTCAGAAGAAAAGTTTTCTGACAATTTAGATGTTCATGTCTTTTCTTTCTTCAGTCAAAAAGAAATGAAGGTTTTTGAGGAAAACATTCCAGGATTTTTCTCCATATAGTGACTTCAACGGGAACCAACGATGTCAGTTTCAGTGCAGCTTCAAAGTCTCTACAAGATCCCAGCCGAGGAATAAGAGTCTTATCTAGCCAAACTATTGGCCATTTTCAAAAAAAAAAAAAAAACATTATATACTTTTTAACCACAAATCCTCGTCTTGCACTTGCACTAGGAGAAAAATCCTGGAATGTTTTCCTCAAAAACCTTCTTTTCGACTGAAAAAAGAAAGACATGAACATCTTGGTTGACGTGGGGATTGAGTAAATTATCAGGAAATTAAAATTCTGAAGTGAACTACTCCTTTAAAGGGTTAGTTCACCCAAAAATGAAAATTATGTCATTAATGCCTCACCCTCATGTCGTCCCAAGCCCGTAAGACCTCTGTTCATCTTCGGAACACAGTTTAAGATATTTTAGATTTAGTCCGAGAGCTTTCTGTCCCTCCATTGAAAATGTATGTACGGTATACTGTCCTTGTCCAGAAAGGAAATAAAGACATCATCAAAGTAGTCCATGTGACATCAGTGGGTTAGTTAGAATGTGTTGAAGCATCGAAAATACATTTTGGTCCAAAAATAACAAAAACTACGACTTTATTCAGCATTGTATTCTCTTCCGGTTCTGTTGTGGATCCGCGTTCAGTGACACCGCTGACGTGTGTCTGGTGTGTTCATGTATTCGGGTTCAAATAAATATGGCTGGGCAAAAAAATGCAAGTCTTCCTCTGTGTGGAAATCCTTAGACATGTTTGCGAAGATTGTTTTGTTTCCAGCGTGAGTCTCCCTCAGACTGTAAACGAAGTTTGGGCGCACCAGACACACGTCAGCAGCGTCACTGAACCCGGATCCACAACAGAACCGGAAGACAATACAATGCTGAAGAAAGTCGTAGTTTTTGTTATTTTTGGACCAAAATGTATTTTCGATGCTTCAAAACATTCTAACTAACCCACTGATGTCACATGGACTACTTTAATGATGTCTTTATTTCCTTTCTGGACAAGGACAGTATACCGTACATAAATTTTTAATGGAGGGACAGAAAGCTCTCGGACTAAATCTAAAATATCTTAAACTGTGTTCCGAAGATGAACGGAGGTCTTACGGGCTTGGAACGACATGAGGGCGAGTCATTAATGACATAATTTTCATTTTTGGGTGAACTAACCCTTTAACTGGAGAGTTTCACATCACCTGTATAAACTGGAGTAGTACATAATGCTCTATTTTCAATAACATCTAATTGTATGAACTTTGAAGTAAGCCACACATAGTAGTCATAGTACGAAATTATACAACATTTAATTCCAGTTCTAAAAATTTGAGCGGCACTGCAGAAGTCAAACATCACTGGGACTTTTCACTGCTTGTATCACTCCGCTTGTTTCTGTATTAGTTGCAAGCATTTTTCAGTGTCTTGTTCTGTAGGCTACATCGTTTCGCTAGTAGGTGACGACAAGCGAGTCATTTGAATTATTCACTTTATTCACTGTTTTGTTCAAAACACACAGATTCATTCATGAACAAAACAAATGAGATGAGTTAGTCATTGAATCATTCATTCAACCAATTCAATCAAAACACTGATTCATTCAGTCTGACGACTCAACGGCTGATTGAGCTTTGACTTTGTTTGGAGCCATCTCATATATTGCGTCTAATATGTAAGTTACTCAATATTAAATTATTCTTTATTGAACTGTTGTATAAAAGCAATAAGATTTGCATTTATCCATTCGGTAGACGCTTTTATCCAAAGGAAGTTAAAGCCGGGTACACACTGTGCGATTTATAATAGTCCTTTACGATTGTTTCTTGTCATCGCTGTAAGCCATGTCACACTGTACGATCTCAGTTGTACGACAGTCAAGACGCGTTAAAACGAAGACAATTTGACGGTCGTCGTAGGAGAAGTCGCACTGCAGGACTGAGAGTCAAATCCTCTGACACTGCCAGAATTTCGTCTGAGGTAAAAAATGTATCGCAACGGTCATTAATCGGCTGTCTTACGATCATAGACTTCAGATTTTAGTCTAGGATCAGAGGAATCTTTTCGGATTTGCAAAATTTGACTCAGATGGCCAAATCGTGGCCAAGATCGTACAGTGTGCACCATCCCATCACATTAGTGAAATTTAGACTGCAAAAAGTCCATTGTATAGTGTAATGATGTATGAAGCACTGCTTCTTATAAGTCTTTCAAACCAAGCAGTGTTGGTCAACGCAGGGAATTTGTGTAAGCAACTCGAACATGAGCAAAAAAAAAAAAAGACACTTTTTCACACTTGCATTGGAACTCATGCCGATTCCTATTGGAATAACTGGATTTTGCAGAGCAACGGTAAATGTGACCGAACCTTTATATTGCATTGAAGTTGTATATTTTATCAGTTCATGCATTCCAAGGGAATCAAACTCATGTTGCTAATGCATTGCTCTAAATAACTGCACACATTTACAATCACGTTGTTGGTCTGAATATTGGAACAGCACTCTTGCTCCAGTGATACTGCCATTTCAACGCAATCTCGCGACAAATTTGTACGAATTCTTACGAGTGAGTTCGAGCCGAGGTGACTAAATCATATACGATTTGTCTAAACCCCAGCGATGGGGTAGGTTTAGGCTCAGGGTCAGGGGTAGCTTATTCGTACGAATTCATACTAATTGGGCAACTCTTAAAATATATACGATTTAGCAAAAAATGTGTACGAGTGAGGTCGTATGAATTTGTACGACTTAAAATACGTACGAATTGCCGTGAGATCGACTTGGCTATTTTACCATAGAATGGCGTGGTTGAGATTGTAGGATCAGGATTTCCAGAGAGCTGTGCAATTAGAGTAACACTAAGATGTTACACACAATGAGTTGAAACCCGTTCAAAACCGGGATATTAGCAATAACCCGGTCGCGCGTGGCCATGTAAACACCTGCAAAAACCCGAATATGCTTATATCCCGGATTTTAAAAACCGGGATATGATACCTGGGGTACCTCTTTTCTAACCCGAATTTTTGGTCGTGTAAACGCGCATCGGCATATCCCCATAGTGATTTGTGTTCTGCGCATGTTCTATTCGCAAGGAATCTTGGTCTTTTGAGTAGAGGAACTTCTCGGCGCATACAGAAACCTGCGTGCAGTATACCGGAAGTAAACATGGCGAGACGCAGCACAGCATACTTTTGGAGCGAGGTCAGTACCAGCACCACAGCGCAAACAAAGGCGATCGCTATCTGCCCCGAACTATTCATTATCCGCGTGCTGCTGCTGCTGTTGTTGTCGTCTTTGGATACAGGAAGAAGAATCGGAAATGACGCATAGTGCGTCTTAAGGTTGTCCGTATGTCCAGACGCTAACCGTGCGTCGCCGTTTACATCGGGATATTGCAATTCCATGTATACAGGAGAAACTCTCTCTGCTCACGCATGTAAACGGGTTATTCCTAATGTTTCAGAAACCCGAATAGTGACCTTAACCCGACCATATCCCGAAAATTGGCTGCATGTAAACGTAGTCAATGAAGCATCCCAGGAAACTATTTAGGCCACCTTCAGCAACTCTCGACTCCTATGCTGCTCTGTTCCTACAAATAGCTGCGTTGGAAATTGCCTTTCCTGTCTCCAGTGGGACAATTCACTTGGGCTTCCTCAACATCTGGGCAGAAAAAAAAGTTTGTATGGGGCCGATATAGTTTGCCTCCGTAATGAATCTCCTCCACCATGGGGTGAGAAAATGTGAAGAGCAATTAAACTCAACAGATGCAGCAGTACTTTTTGAGGAATGGGGATTTCATTGTTGTGGCTTGAGTTTTGGAGGCAAACTCGAGAGCGACCAGCAGCTGTGTTTCGGGAGAGGCTGGGGGTGGATGGGCGGTTGGATTTTCTCCCATCCCCACTCAGTAATTACTCTGGTGATTTATAATGTCCAGAAGACAAATGCAATGTCAGCTGAGACGTTCCCCTAACCGATGCCCTAAACATACAATTTCACACTACATTACCGACCCTCTCCAAGGGCAGCGGGATTTAATTTCCGCATATCCAAGGCCAAAAGTGCTGTGTCACTTGTTTCTTCACACAGTGCAAGTTTTCAACATTGGACAAGTTCTTTCGACACTTTGAGAGCTGATGGGGGGATGAAATCAGAGACCGTAATTCATCTGCACTGTAATCTACACATAATTCTTGGAATAGCACAAGAACGGTTAACATAGCCGGCTCTTAAAAATCCGTCCTTATGACCCTTTCTTTTGCGCACTTACAACAATTATAAACTTTCAAGTGGGGTATATTAATAAAAACAATATCTGATGTTCCTCTAAAACCACGGTTTAGCAATTTAAAGAAACATTGTACGAAAAAAAGAGACATCATTTTCTAAAGTCATGTTGTTTCAAACCCATTTTAATTTCTTTTAGGCGACATTTTTAATGAAATATCCTGGACCTTCTTTTCCATACAATGAATGTGATATAGAAGAAGTGATACCATTAACTATCAATCACTTATATGTGGATAAAAGCCTAAATTCAGTCTGTTCATCATATAAAGCGATCAAGTCTCTTCAGAGAATTTGGACTAAACCGCTCAATTAATATGGATTAGTTTTACGATCTCTTTTTGAAAGCGTCAAAGTGGTAGTTGCGTAGCTGTCAATGGAGGGACAGACATCTCTCAGATTTCATCAAAAACTACTTTATTTGTGTTCTGAAGTTGAACGAAAGTCTTAAGGGTTTGAGTAATTAATGACATTTTATTTTTCATTTTTGTGTGAACTATCTCTTTAATGTATATACTATATACCAAACATAAACAAATGCTGTTTTGCATCAATAATGTTGTGAACATGCATCAGTAAATAAAGTAAATTTTGATTCGTTTATCACATTAAAGTATCGCATGGCTTCATAAGGTATGAAATAAAGCACATGGGTTGTGGGTTGTGTAGACCACTTCAATTTTGATTTCATGGTGACAGTAGATGTAAAGATGCTGTTAATTATTAAAATAATTACCCATATGCAATATATATATTAAAGCAATAGTGCTTTCTTCAGTCTCCAATCATTTTAATTGTATAGGAAAAAACGGTTTATAATCTAGAACATGCTTGAAAAAAACGTTTGTGTTCCATAGAAACATAATGATTTTTCATTCATTCATTTCAGTTTCTGAACATCATCAAACACGGTAAAACCACACCCCCTACTGGCCTTACTCTTACTCCGCTCAAAAACGTAAAGGTGAACACATGGGTTTGAAAGGTTGGTATGCTCCACCATGAGCTTGCAGACAAGCTCGGCACAGTCCCTCAATTCCCATTGTGGCTTTCAAATGAGAACAGCATCAGGTTTCATCAGATGGAGAGGAACAGCAGCAAAGCATCTTAATAGGCATGAATGAACGCTGGGTTCAGGACAGAGTCGGCAGTAACACTGCCAGGAACCAGCGCTGGAAACATGAGCTTGCACCTGGGCTATTAAACATTTCACTATCAAGCACAGTGGTTGAGGAGTATGTGGATGTGGCCTTACCAACAACAGTGTACAACCCATTATATCGACCATATTTACAACCCAATCTTCTTAGAGGAAATCGATTTTTTTTTTTTTAAGATTACTTATAAATCTTTAAAGGGAATATACAGTATATCATGAAAATCTGACTTTTTCCGTGTTTAAGTGCTGTAATCGGGTCCCCGGTGCATCTACCAACATAATGGCACATGCACTTTTTCAAGTTGATTGTAATGAAATGTGTGTTTGCAGTGCCTGTACACAACCATCATATAATGATAAAAATCTATCCAGTGTTTTTGTTTTAATCTCCTTATATGTTTTCCCCTGCCTCAAATCGAGCCGTTCAACCGTGTGACGTCACACGCTCGGAAGCCCCTCCCACGGTTGTTGATTGACAGCAGTTTCAACATAGACCCGCCCTGAGCGAGCTGTCATCATAGTCCGTCAGTAGGCGCGTTTCCATTACAGATTTGCGCAAAACTTTTGCGATTTTTTCTAAATGTCGATAAAAAACTATTGCGAAATGACGGCGTTTCCATTAACTGATGTTATGCGACTACAACGTCCTTTTTTCCCTCTCGCGATAAGTCATTTAAACATCAACGGGTAGGTTTATAGCCTATATCCCTATATCACAGCCACCACCACACTAGACATTATTATTATTAATGGAAGGAGGCGTGGTGTGTTATCCAAGCATTAATGGCAGGGAAAGACCCGAAACTGCGAACGGCATAAGGAGTTTCTGGGTATTTCTCCCTAATTTCTGCTCCGAGGTCTGATCGTGGCATTTCTTTGAGGTTTAGAATCCAGTAGGCCTATTCCTGTAGCCTATTGTTTCTTTTATGAATTTAATAAAGAACTCTGTCCAAACGGTCAGTGTACATTTGTTTCCATTCGTTTTTCCTTATTTAACCCGTATTGCAAAACGAAAAATGAACGGTGGTTGTTTTTTTAAAATGCAAAGTTGAACACCATTTTTTTTATTTGAACTGTACACAAATGCTGAGCAAAAATAAATAAAAATCGACTAAATTTCAGATGTATGTTTATGACTTTTTGCCCCTTTATTAAACATTTAAAATATTTACAACTTAATACAAAAAAAATGTAAGGCCAGGTTTTAAAAGGTTTTCTAAGGCCAAATTAGAACCTGAAAATTATATTTTTCCCGCAGCGCTGAAAGAGAAGAGCCATATTTAGTTTAGGCCTAAGTCTCTGGAACCACAGCCTACTGAAAGGTGATTTAGGTGAGTTATAGGCTAATGATAATAAATGTGTCTGAAAAAATAACGAGGCATTTTAATTTTATTAATGAACTATTGTTTTCTAAATTAGTGTCGGCTAAAAACATATCTCCATCTCCGCTGAGGCGCGCCGCGCGAATGCACCTTTAGAGAGAAATGCAGGTATTTGCTTTCGATTCAAATTTGTTTGTTTTAAAGTGGACATTTTAAGCTTTAGCCTACATAGGCTATAGGGGAGACCGGGGACAGTTTCAACAGGGGATGGTTGCAACATGTAATTTTTCTCCAATCAGAAACAAGCTAGAGTGATGACACTCACACTGCACATGCTCAGCTGGATGCCCCGCCTTCCAGAGAAAATATCGAGGAGATTTCTGAGCTGCTCCAGGATTTATTGACGAAAAACTATTTTTGAGATATGAAAGTATTTTTTTTCCTGAGTTTAAATGAGTGATATGTTAACTTTAAGCTAGTATGGTTAGCATGTATCAAGGTAGCCTTGTTTAGCTAGCACATGAGGTTTTATTGAACTGACAGGAACGGGGATGGTTGCAACAACTGTTGCAACTGTCCCCGTACAATGCATAAATAAATAAACAGACCACAAAAATGATAATATAAAAGTTTAAAAAAAATGTTTTACATGACAATAGGCTAAATAAAAGTTAATTGCCTCACAAATTGTTCCATTCTTCCTATGTCACTAAAAGCCTACTGTTTTTTATATCAGTTTGAATATTTGACATCTGCACATAAGGCCTAGTCATCTAGACAAATCTATAATTGTCATCTAATCAAAGCTGATGAATAAATAACACTGTAACATTATAATAACTTACATTTTTGATAATAATCATTTTTCTAACACTGACATATATTGTAATATATTGTATTTGTAACATGTTGCAACCATCCCCAAACAATGTTGCAACTATCCCCGGGCCCGGGGTCAGTTGCAACATCTGACTCCTTACATTCAAATGCAAATTGTGAAAAATGTAGATTCTGTAATTATCTTTAAATGGTTTAGACTATTAACAGACAGATGTAAGATTATTGTATAAACAATTGGTTTGTCTAATCCAAACCATCTCTGAGTAACAGAGCCAAATTCAAAAAGTGTTGCAACTGTCCCCGGTCTCCCCTACTTTGTTTCAGTTCTCGCGCTACAGTTCATGGAGATCATGAAAGCGCGCATGATTGTTTTATTTTATTTTACAAAAGCACAACGTTTTCTTGTTATTGTGAGTTTACACAAATAAAAGCATAGTTGCGAATGATGTATTATTATTTTCTGTATGACCAGAAATTATAGAGTATTTTAAGTTGCTTTCACTGTTGATAGGAAAACGCAAGTGTTTGCGCCCGCGTCTCCCTGCCTGCAGCGCGCGCTCCACACTCCCACAAACACTTGGATATGCGTCAAAATCTTGTGTTTATTTGTGATAATCTTAGCCCTGTATTATTATTGTCTAACCATTATGAATGACATTTGACGAATTGCTTTGTTCCTTTTTTTTGGATAAAAGCATCTTCTAAATATGTAGCCTAATAAATGTTATAATAAGGATGATAATTATTAGCCTATTATTATTTGCGTATACCACGGACCCCAAACAGACCGCGTCTTCTAAGTCAGGTGACTGTAAATTCGCAACAACTGTTTCCATTGCAGTTTTCCGAAATATTCCTTTTTACGAATTGCCTGAAAAACCTCCTCATGCGAGCGTAAAAACTTTTTTGCGAAATTGACGTGTTTCCATTGAGCGTAATTTCAATTCGCAATTTCAATTTGCGCAATTTGAAGGGTAATGGAAACGCGGCTTGATACGCTGGAGCAGAATGGCGTCTAAGTGATTGTGGTGTTCTGTTCTTGGGTGTAATAACGAACACAGCAGTCATTTTAATGTTCCTAAATCCGACCCGCTGAAGACGCAGTGGCTGAGTTTTGTTTTCGAAGGGAATATTCCCCACGATAAACGTCAATGCTTTCATGTTTGCGCGAATCATTTCTCAGCAGACTGCTTTATAAACGAGGAGGGTCAGTATGAGCTGGTTTTGCTAAGAAGCTGCTCATGAAAAAAGAATCTGTAGCAACTACTCATGTCCCTGATGCACCTCCAGAAGAAGTGAGTGTAAAATTTTATTAACCTTTTATATTAATCTTTGCAAATCGCTTGCACGCTTCACGATGAATGCGTCTAAGGTTTACACTCAGGGTACATTACGGCATGTTTTCTATGTACGATGTTCTCAATATAATTCATAATCCCATGTTTATAATGAACAACGCGTTATGGTTATTGTGTTATTACAAACTGAGTATGTATAACGTTACATCAGTAAACATAGCGTTAGTACATCTCACTAAGGTATTCTAACGTTACCCTGCCAGTAAGATAGATCAAAGTGACATTGTGTAAACCAACCATTCAGAAACGTCCTGTTCGAGCCTTAATTGTCGAACTTCTTCGGGGCCGTCATCTTGTTCCGGGTCCGACTCCGGTTCAAACTGATACGGTTGCACAGATGTGTCCTCAGAGACTCATTCTCTCTCCAAAATATACCCTCAACTGTTGTCAAGGCAACACTCCACGTGCGTTGTGTCTAAACGCCCGCAGAACAGAGGGGCGGAGTCAGCGAAGCTCATTATCATTTAAAGGCATATACACTGAAACGGCGTGCTGAAAACAGAGCTGTTTTTGACCAGGTAAAATTAGTGTTTTTTTACAATACTAATGAGAATTCTTAATTAAAGTATATTACAAACTTTTAATTTAGACCCTAAAGTCTAAGAATCAAATTAACTTGTATGAAAATGGCATTATATGACCCCTTTAAGCCTTTCTCTGACGGTACAGGCAAGTCGATGAGATGAACCAATGTAACTCCACAACTACTACATAAATATTCAGAAACAATGCAGTCTAAAAGTTGCAAATTCTTAAAAACGGCGCATTTTTGCTCACACCCAAAAAGGGGCAAATTTGACAAGCTATAATAAATGATCTGAAATTTCACAGACACATTCTGAGGACACCGTAGATTTATATTACATCTTGTGAAAATGGGCATAATGTCACCTTTAAAGGGGTGGTATAATGCCCTTTTCACAAGATGTAAAATAAGTCTCTGATGTCCCCAGAGTGTGTGTGAAGTTTTAGCTCAAATTACCCCACAGATATTTTTAACTAGCATGTTAAAATATTACTTTTTGACGGTGAGCAAAAACGCACCGTTTTTGTGTGTGTGTCCCTTTAAATGCAAATGAGCTGCTGCTCCCGGCACAGGGGGCGGAGCTACAAGAGCTCGTGTCCTTTTACCTCGCACTGTTTATGTTCAAACCGGAGTCAGACAAAGATAGAGAGACTCAAGAAGAAGGCCCAGTCCCAATTCTCGCTTGAGCCCTAAGGCCTTCCTGGAAGTGGACACTTGTTGAAAGTGCACTTAGCGGAGTAAGTGCGCAAGGGCCCAAAGCTGTGAAGAGCAGAATTGGGACAGTTTTGCACACGCCACTTCTGTTGTGATCAGGAGAGCAAACACCATTCATTTGGCTAATGTGTGTGTGCTGCTTATAATAGCTGTAACATGACACAATCCTTTGAATGAAGAAAATAATATCTTTTTTTACTCTTAGCTACCAACCTTTCTGTTAATGTTATTAATATTAAAACAGTTTTTGGCTAAGATAAATTGTGATTGGGGTTTACCTGAGCTTAAACTGCCTTACCGTATTCACAGCAATTCGAAATGCAATTTTAATTATGTTATTATGGAAATTGATATATGAAATTCTTCCCATCCCATACATGAAAAAATACATGACGTGTTGGTGATATATTATATATAGGCTAAGGCTATATTAAAAGTCTTACATAGGCTATATGAAATAAAATGACACAACCCTGTCTCTTTTTGTTAAATTTCAGTTTTATTGATCAATAATAGCCATTATTAAATTATAAGTAGCCTAAAAAGTATAAGAAGCTATATAAGTCAAGAAATAAAGCAAGTTAAAAGATTCAGTCAAACATAAGTCAACAGGCTAACGTTACAGTTAAATAGCATAAATATATAAAGTTATGAAACTTCACTTTGCCCTCAGCCAAAACGATTTGCCAGGGAACAAATCATAGATTAATGAGACCAAAGATCGCCTGTTAGATATACACAAGCCGATTTATAGCTCATGTTTAACCACTAGACACAGAGCCCGCGGGAAACGTCAGAATGACTAGCCGAGGTAAGGCTGTTCCAGGCGGGGTACATGAGCGCTGTGCGCCCGCTGATCCCTGGAACTCCGAAAAAGTCAGATCAAAATTTTAAATAGGCGCTATCTTTATAAACAAACCACAGATTTGAGCTTTAAACAACTATATTCTCGACTGAAAAACTCTTAAAACTACATTTCGTGACACGATAACACTAATATTTTAAAATTTCGCGGCCTTGAAAAACACTTCACCATACCGGTTTCCTTTATCTTCGGAGTTTCCGCTCCCGAACAGCACCATAGCAACCATTCTCCCCCATTGGTTAGCTGTTCGAAACGTCACAACACTACAAGGATTCTGGGTAATATCCCACAGCAAAGTGAGGTCTGATGCGCACTTGCGAAAGGGGTGCATTAAGTGCCCTTATGATCACCCCTGAAGAACACTATTAGAGGATCGGGACACCCTACGGTCTTGCACCCCTTAGCGAGAACGCGCATTGAGGGGCACAAGGGCGCAAGTGCGGGTATTGGGACAGGGCCGAAGTGACAACAAATAGAAGCAACAGGACATTTCTGAATGGTTAGTTGATGAATTTATGTGTAGTTATCTTCTAGTCATTGATTAGCATATTCTATCATGATAATGTATAAATCGCGTTTTGGGGGCGGGGTTTATTTAAATGTTAGGGTTAGTGATGTCACTAACCCGGGAAGTAGCTTGTGTGGTCCCTACCAGCCGTTTGTTGTAGTCCTTAAAAAACGATTTCTTTAAAAGAAAATGTCTTCCTTTGCTCTGAACTTTGAGCGTCGTAACCTTGCAGATGTTGTTTATGCTCAAACAGCAACATTAAACACTAACTAAAGTTAGAAAAGTGAAATCATAATCAACCACCCCTTTAAACAGACCAGAAAAGAGAACGGGCACCAATGCACTCTCATTCCTTTTAAGAAAATCTGAATAAGTTCAGCTGCAAAATTTAGATCCAAAGAGCTTCACTGCGACGACAAGACACGTGACCGCAGCTCTTTAGCAGTCCGACCGAGCATCTGACTGCACAGCACATTCTCAGCGCTGACGTGCTGAGAGACAGAAACAAGCTGGAACGGCCGACCTTTGTCCGAAGCCGGGACATGACACCCCTCCAGAGGCTCTTCCATTACCAAAAAGCTCTTCTCTGGAATTTCATGCCATGAGGACGCCGGAGATTCAAATGCAGTCTCGGGGTGGACAAGCTTTTAGCCTCAAATGGTTTCAATCATGTAACACTGTGTCTGCACTCTGCATGGTACAGAACATGGTGAACTCTTGAGGTTATTCGCTCTAGTTAATGTCCAGATGGAATCATAAAAAACGCTGGTGAAGACCTCCTGTCAAAAATGCCATTGCTAAAAGGAGTCCAGGACCATGTCATTATGTAGCATGTTTCCCACAACAAACCGTAACCTCTTGCAATGATTCAGAGGTTTTACAATACCACAAATGATGCAACCAACTTGGCTTTTCTTAAAAAGTTACATTTATTGTAGAAACAAACAATGCTATGAGTCCCATTGGAATATAGCAAGAACAAAAAGAGAAGAATTTCACAAATCCAGCTGTGTAAAAAGGATCATTTGCGTCTGGCTTCAGTTCGATGTACTTTTTTAATCCATGTTTTTTCAAAAACATTTATTTTAATTTGGACAAATAAGCTTCAGTTGTTCTTTAGCGCTGAAGATGTAATTTCATTAAACTAAACCAGACAGCATGGGCTTAACAACTTGCTTTTATGGAACATGCTAAACACACACACACACACACATTGTGCAAAACAACCCAATCTAACCACTTGAATTCAAAAAGTTCCGGTGCTCAGCAAATGTTCGTCCGCTGTAGCCAGTCACGGAAGGACAACTTTTGGTGATCTCCATGTGAAATAGCAAAAATGTATTCTTGTACCTGGAAAAACACCAAGTATTACATTGTAATTACATACATATTGCCCTTTGCCACAAAAAACTCAATATTAAGGGTGCACCAATACATTTTTTTTTATTCCACTAATATATGACATGATAGAAGCTACTTATTTCTCAAGGTAACTTTACACCGATGAGTCAAAACATTACAACCATGACATGCTGTTGATCCTCCAGGTAGAGTTGCCAAAAAGTACCGACTTCGGTTCCAAGTTGGTACTGAAATTCAAACAATGTGACGCTTTGAGCGCTGTTGAGCAGAATCGTAAACACCTCTGATTGGCCATTGTACTCGCGCGCTCATCACACATGTCTGTGATTGGCTACAATGATCCACGCTTCAAAAACATGTTGTAAATATACATCAATGACGCTCTTCACCGAGCGCTTACACAAATACACACGGGACGGGAGCGTTTGAAAGCATGCGTCTATCAGTTAAAATTTGGTAAACGAAGTCAAAGTCTGTACTTTTTGACAACTCTAGCTCCAGGCATGAACTCTACAAGAGCCCTGAAGGCGTCCTGTGGTCTCTGGCACCAAGACATCAGCAGCAGATCCTTCCAAGTCCTGTAGGTTGTGAGGAGGAGCGCTGTGGATCGAACTTGTTGGTAAAGCACATCCCACAGATGCTCAACTGGATGGAGATCTGGAGAATGGAGGCCAGGACAACACCTTGAACTCTTCATCATGTACCTCAAACCTTTCCTGATCAATGTGTGCAGTGTGATTCTCCGGCTGAAAGAGACACTTCCACCAGGGAACACCATTGTCATGAAGAGGTGAACAGTGTGGCACGTGTCAAATTTGTGTCCACACGGATGGCCGGACCCAGGGTTTCCCAGGAGGACATTTCTCAGAGCATCATCAGTCTCTCCACCGGCTTGTCCTCGTCCCACAGTGGATCCTGGTGAATCACTTCCTCAGATAAACGCTGCACACGTACACGGCCGTCCACGGGATGTAAAAGAAAACAGGACTCATCGGACCAGACAACCTTCTTCCGCTGCTCCAAGGTCCAGTTCTGCTGCTCGCTTTCGATGGTGGACAGCAGTTATCAATGGCATCTGGTCCTCACAGACACTCTGATCGGTCTACAGCTACGCAGAGTCGTGACACATTCCTCCCATAACCATCATTGAACTTTCGTGTGACTTGTGCCACAGTAGATCTTCTGTTGGCTCAGACCTGACGGGATGGTGTTCGTTCCCTCGTGCAGCGATGAGCCTCGAGCGCCCGACACCCTCTCGCCGGTTTGTTGGTAAATCCTCAGCACTGCTGACCCGGAGAAACCCACAAGCCTCGCGTTTTCAGAGATACACTGACCCAGTCGCCTTGCCATAACAATCTGGCCCTCGATAAGTCGTTTAGATCTTTATTCCTGCCCATTTCTCCTGCATCCAACACGTTGATACAAGAACTGACTGTTTGCTTGCCATCGAATCTATCCAGACCCTAATATGTGGCCTTGATAGGAAATGATCAACGATAATCGCTTCACCTGTGACTGCTCATAATGTTTTGGCTCATCAGTGTATAGATTAAGTCATTTTTTGGTGATAATTATGTTGCAACATTTCTTAGCATAAATGTATCTTACCTCATTGTGTTTTGGCTGCGGTGTTGCTGGTCATTTCCTGTTGTTCAGCATCGAGGGCTGAAATCGATGCACCCTCTTCTCTCGTCTCTGCAGATAGAAAATCATGAATGGCGTCCTCGATGTGTGGCCTGAAGGTATGGTTCAGCTTAGGGTCCACCACCTGAGTGATGATTCGGTCCACCCCTGATTCCAACATCCCCGACCTGTGAGAATAATCAAATGCTTTCAATAAAAATACAAAGGAAAATTATATTTTATTTAATAAATCTTGTGTAATGCATTAGACATTACACCTTTAACATGACATTTTTAAAACATCACACTGACGCAAAAAAGGTATCCTATTTTAACAGGCCTTGTGGCGTTTATTGAAAAAGTAAAATTACTCACAACTTTAAACACGTGTACATAGTGTATATAATGCAATGCATTAAAACAAAACTTCAGACTTACAGGACAGCATTGCACAATACAATAAAATGAACAAAAATAATAAAAGAGTTGATACATACTGGACTACGCTTTGTCTCAAGCCATTCCTCGCCTGGTTCTTGTTGATGGACGGATTCCATTCTTGAGTGCTGAGATGAGTGGACACAAAGTTGTCCACCTTCTGTCGCAGATTTTGATAAGCTGGCTGGAAAGAAATATGAATTCATGTCAGTTTAAATGAGATGGATACTGAATATATGGAGACAGACAGACAGATAGATATCATAACATACAGACAGACAGACCGATAGATGACACACAAAGACAGATATACAGACAGACAGATGATAGATAGATGACACATAAAGACAGATAGACAGACAGACAGACTGATAGATAGATAGATAGATAGATAGAGATAGATAGATAGATAGATAAACACACAAAGACAGATAGATGACATAAAGATAGATAGATAGATAGATAGATAGATAGATAGATAGATAGATAGATAGATAGATAGATAGATAGATAGATAGATAGATAGATAGATAGATAGAGGGATATGTGACATACAAAGAGACAGACAGACAGATATTGTTTCAAAACCTAAAATCTGCCTAAATGGACAGTGGAAATCATTTCTTGACACTTTATGGGCATGTTCGAGAGTAGAAAAGCGCAGATGACGCACAGAAATGCTGTCTATGACGGCAGATAACCAGCTTTTGAGACATGGCCACGACTGTTCAAATGTACGTCCATTCACATCACCTTCGTGTCCACGTCTGCCAGACAGTCTCTCCTGAACTCGTCGAACAGGCCTCTGTTCTTCAGGTGCTCCACTATGAGCGCGATGAGCTGCGGGTCTCCGGGAGGAGCGCTGCCCGGGTTACCGCTGCTGCCCTCGGCCATTAATGCTGTCCGCTCGCGTCCACTGGAGAACACACACCTCTCTCAACACTGACAGCGGGTCCTGGCGCGATAAAAGCTTTAAATAATGATAAAACAACAACAACCGAAGTTCTTAGATGACAACAAAAGTATGTAAATAAAGCACTTCCTCGTCTTCTTCTGTATTGCTGTCTGTTGATGCTTAACAAAAGACATACCGCCACCTACCGGACACAACGAGAACAATCTCAGACTTGTGTGGCCTCTTTATAATATAATATAATAAATTAATAATTAATATAATATAACATAATATAATTAATTAATATAATTAAACATAATATAAAATAATAATATAATATAATATAGCCTAATATAATATAATATAATAGTTAAACCATCCCTCACTACCCATTTCATTTTAACATAATTTTAATTTTAAACTAAATACAATTAGAAAAATTTAAAAATACTCAAATTTAAAAATACACAAAAATAGGCTTTCAACTGATCAGACGTGTGTGTGTGTGTGTGTGTGTGTGTGTGTGTTTGCGTGTGCTTGTGTGTGTGTGTGTATGTGTGTGTGTGTGTTTGTGTGTGTGTGTGTGTGTGTGTGTGTGTGTGTGTGTGTGTGTGTGTGTGTGTGTGTGTGTGTGTGTGTGTGTGTGTGTGTGTGTGTGTGTGTGTGTGTGTGTGCTTGTGCTGTTGTTATATATCAAATTAAACAAGAGAACCTGCTGATTCAGATTATACCAATCATTTAACATTAATTAACATGATCACAAGTCAAATGAATAAACCACACATGACAGTTTATTTCCATACCTCTAAATTATTATTATTCTCCTGTAAACCTTTATACGAAAACAGAGACTTATAAGTTCTGCTGCCACATCAGGAGGGTGTTCGTTGTACGATTACATTATTCCACCCCTGTAAGTGGTTAAACCTCGAGTTACAGCTCATCCCAAACTCCTATAGATTATCAGAAACTATGGTTACCATGGTACATTTTGAAAGGGTGAATTTTTCAAGGATATTTGAAGAAGCGTCCTAAAATGATTACTGTTGATGAAGATATAGATTCATTGTGATAATTAAATGGAATAATGAGAGGCTATCGCATATTATTTCAACTGAAATCACCCCATTGTGTAATTGGATGATTTTAAGTCTCGGCTTTGATGTTTGCTTCAATTGCAGGATGAAACGGTTGCCAAGCAACAACAGAGAGGAACCATGGTGACACTGATGATGGAAAGTGTAACAAATATGTCCCCCGTGGCCCCTCATTAGTGGATGACCATGCGTCTATATCACTCACAATATTAACAGTGTTAATAGACACCGATTTATAACACTTGGAGCACATCCACGTTTCATTTCCATATTTAAAGAGTTGCATTCTGAACTTATGGGGAACCACCATTGGATTTATTTAGATGTGGTGTAAACAAGTGTGTAACATTATCTCTGACATCCATGGAGTCAATTTCCCAATGGATCCATAAATATGTCTACTGGGTAATTACACAAATTCTGATCTTTGGCAAGGACACACCATAAAACTCACAGAAATTTAGCTAAAAATTGCCAAGAAGTGGAAATCTGATTTTGTGGTCCCTATCAGTTTTTGGTTATCTGAGGTTAACAACAGTGTACCTTTAAGAAAAATAACATACTGGTTAAGAAATAAAAGTCAAGTGTTTCATAAAATTTGGCAACCCTTTTCAATGTGGAAGATACGGAGCCGTAAAGGGACATGGTGAAGGAGATGGGAGGAAAGATTATTGGTCAAAACTTTTGCGTTCTCTCTCAAAAACCTTTTGCATTCCGCGAGAAACTTTGTGTTTTGTGCAAAGTTTATAGGGAAACGCAAAACTTTTGCGAGAGACCCCAAAAGTTTATTATTATTATTATATTTTAGAAAATAATTATTATATTTTAGGAAAAAAAGGCAGAGTCCACACCACAACTATAACGCTAATGGCACAGAGAAACAATATAGCTGGAATCACTTTCAGAATGATTTTATCGAGCTGATGAACGATAAAAACATTGACAGCCAATCAGAATCCATCCTGCTGTAACAAGCTTCAGCTTGAGGCCTGTTCACACCAAGAACGATAACTATAAATAAAACTATAACGATAACGCTCCGGTTACTAACATAACCTCGGTTCCCTGAGATACAGTACAGGAATTAGCATTGTGTCTCTGACGCGTATGGGGAAACTCCGTTTTCTCCAAATACTGAAGCCTGATTGGTTCACGTCTGTGCCCTTGCCAGAAGGGGCGGGGCCGACTGCCTATTTAATCTGCATATGTGCAGTAGCACAGCAAATGCAATGCTCGTTCCCGTATCTTACATTAGTAGCTTTCCCCTTCAATGCTGTTCACTTCGCATTGCATCAGTCTCTGACGCGTTTGGGGAAAGGGCCGTGCTACCAGTGCCGAACGGAGGCCGTCCTGTGAAGCCTCAGCAGAGAGTGAGATAACTTATGCCTTAAAGGCCGTGGGTTTAAGGACCACTTTGCTGTCGTTAGGCCCAAACTCAAGGCAGAAATGTCCACTGAGAGAGTCTGCAGGTCAGCAATTCGCTTGACCGATGCCAGAGCCACCAGGAGAGCGGTCTTTAGCGAGAGAGAGGCGGAAAGGTCGGCTGTCATCATGAGTGGCTCAAATGGAGTGCACTCAGGACAATGGACAGGTCCCAGGAAAAGACCGTGTTGGGTCAAGGCGGGTTTAGCCTCCTGGCCCCTCTGAGAAATCTGATCATCAGGTCATGTTTCCCAATCGACTGGCCAGCATGGCATTGTACGCCGCGATAGCTGCTGTGTATACTTTTAGCGTGGACGGAGTGCATCAGCCGTCCAACAGCTCCAGAAGAAAAGAGAGAATGGAAGCGGGACTCTATAAGTCGAGTTGCGCACCAGCCGGGAAAATATAGCCCACTTCTGCATATAAGGGCGCCTGGTAGAAGGTACCCTAAGCTCAGAGATCATGTTCAAGACCCTCCGGGGGAGGCTTGAAGGCTCCTGGCGAGAGGCCATAGGTGGAGGCTCCACAACTTGGGTTGGGGATGCCAGATGGACACTTTCCATTGGGAAAAGAGGTCCCTTCTCAGAGGGTTTGGCCGAGGTGCTGCAGATAGCAACTGGACCATTTCCTGGGAACCACGGCTGGTTCTGCAAGAGCGATGCCACGAGTAAGACTGAGCATCTGTCCTCCCTGATTCAGCTGATGACCTGAGGGAGCAGTGCTACTGGAGGGAAGGCATAAAGGCACAGAGGAGGCCACCTGTGGGCCAATGCCTCCTTTCTCCTAAGAAAAGAATATCAGGCTGTGGGTGTTCTCTTCCTACGCGAAGATATTCACTTCTGCCTGGCTGAAAATGCTCAGAATCATTCGGACCATCAGGGGGTGGAGTCTCCATTACCCTCGGGGCGGTCCGTTTCTGGGACTGCTCCTGTGTGCATGGAGCCTGGCACATGTAAAGCTCATATTGACCAGAGGCTGTCCTGTGCCCACAGGAGGAAGCAGCGTGCCAGTCTGTTCAGTGGATGGGACTTGAGACCGCCCTAGTGATTTATATAGGCTACCACTGTCCTGTTGTCCAGCCGGACCAGGACATGGTGCGCCTGAGCTCCTGCTAAAATTCCTTGAAAGCCAGGAGCACATAATTTGCAGGCAGTTGATGTGTCCGCCGTCGCACAGTGCACCTTAACCCGTCTTGGGGGTGTCTGTCATGACTACCTTCCTTCTTGAAACTGAGCCCAGTTCCACGGCCCTCCGACATAGATGGGGCGATTTCCAGGGGGCCACGGCTCCGGTACACCCGCGGCTCACCCTGAGAATAATACGGCTCTCGCACCAAGCTCAAGGTGGGACGTGCGCCTTCAACCAGTGTTGCAGAGACTGCATGTGTAGCAGGCCCAAGGGAACCAAGTCAAGTCAAGTCATCTTCATTTATATAGCGCTTTTAACAATGGCTTGTTTCAAAGCAGCTTTACAGAGATAAACATATAATTTAAGGTAACAGAGATTGTTTTGGCTTTATAGCGGTTCTTGAATAATGTTATTTCAAGCTAAAGTTAATTTTGATTGATTCACCTCCGTCGAAATGATCAGACTTTTAAACGCGAACCTGTGATTAACGCTGACGGCGTTCACATGCACATTCAGAATTGATTCTATAGTTATGTGCTTTTGAAATTATGTGCGCAGGTTTGTAATTCCATACAACCCAGCCTAAACAAACTACTTGTCTTGCCTATAAATTTTGATACAGAATTTGGTTTTATTTTATCACTTCGGGGTAGGCGAACCGAAATTCACAACGCTTTATCTCCTTCGTCATATCTGGATACGGCCTGGATCCGGCAGGCTGCGGGAAAACCTCGGGATAAACAAAGACACTAATATTAGCGTAGATGCCATTCTTCTTATGATGTAACGAGTACATCTGGATTTAAGAGAAGTGTTCCCAGTTCCGGCTGACCTAATCTATGCAGCCTAACATTGAATTATAGAAGTCTATAATGTATTATGTGTATGCTAGGTCAAAGAGATGTGTTTTTAGTCTAGCTTTGAACTGACAACCACTGAGGAGACTGCTGCCATGACGCCCAGTAGCTTCTAAAATGTCTTTAAGGGGAGGGTGCTCCCATTCTGAATGCCGTTGCTAACTGCTAAATTTTCAGGGAGTGATCCGGCGAGATCCAAGCCTGCATTTCAAGTACTGGAAAGACTTTTTAGATGGCTGAAGAGCAGAGACCTGTGCGCACACAGTTCCTCTTTTGATTGGGCTAAGAGCAGCCAATCATCGAGGTAATCCAGGACGCGAACTCCCCTCTGTCTCAGTGGGGAGAGAGCTGCATCCACGCATTTTGTAAAGGTGCGTGAAGCAAGAGACAGTCCAAATGGTAGGACTGTATATTATTGGTAAGCCACCCCCTCAAGCGCGAATTTTAAGAGCGGTCTGTGATGGGGAGCTATCTGGATATGAATGTATGTGTCCTTCAGATCCCCTGATAAAAAAACAATCCCCTGAGCAGATCTGTAAGAGAGGACTTGTTTCAAAGTTATCATCTCAACAGAATGTGGTCCAGAAATCTCAAGTCGAGGATTGCCATCATTCATCATTCAGAGTAGGATTGCGACAGACTGCTCTTCTGCTTCGCCTGCCGCCAACAACAGTGAAGCAGAACAGTGAGCGGTGGCCACATAGGGGATCATGTACGAATTGGTTAGGTTTCTGGACGGGGGGCTTGCTAATGGCGCCCCGGCTGCAGGAACCATTCGTTGAAGCTGCTAAAGGCGGGCACTTCCAGTGCCGACCACAACAAACCTGGTTTATGACAAGTTCAGGCCAGGCCTTAACATCGCCTGGCTCCTTAGGTGGTAGGGGGTGGAGTCCTGCATGGAGTCTGATCACACTTCTGTATTTAAAGCTGCCAATGTCATTGGCACATATTCCCCTTTGGCACCCTTAAAACAGACCAAAACGCTTGTAAAAGATAAAGGCGTTGGTCTTCGCGGGGTGGAAAGCATCGGGGTATCCCCTCGCTGCAGGGAGAGTGAGGCACACGGGTATGTTGAACGGCGTGAGCTCACTTAGTCCCATCCACTCAGTCCTGCGACTCCATTGTTTATTCCTCTTCTGAGAGGGAGAGAACAGTGGAGAATGAGGGACGGAGCTGCTTTCTTTAGAGAAAGTGAGAGTGACAGCATCCGTCTTTGACCGGCTTGGCATGGGCGTGTGGCATTTTGAAACAAACGTCGGTGAAAATATGCTCTTTTAGATTGAAAAAAGCTTGATAGACATGATAGTCGTAGGGGAGAAGCGCCATTCTCAGCTGTTGAGTTGTCAGCGGCGTTCTCATTCTCGCAGTGCGAGCAGCTGGTCTCACGGCGGGGGCGCGTCCCAGGCAAGCGGCGCACTCTGTGAGCTCGTCCGAGCGACATCTGACCAAATGGCCGTTTTGTTAGACTTAAATAGGCAGTCAGCCCCACCTTCTGGTGGGCTGAAAGGCCATTTGTCTGTGCAAGTGCACAGATGTGATCCAATCAGGCTTCAGTATTGTGAGAAAATTGAGTTTAGCCATACAGAGATTGAGGCATTCCCAAGTGAATCGTCTTGAAAGGGAACTATTTTAGCGTCCACACCAGTGTTCACTATCGTTCTGTTTATTCTAAACTGCTACAGTTTTGTTGTGTTTTGCTTTAAATGCTCGAGCTCTTTAAAGAATTATGGATTCCGATTGGATAATGATTTATCCTTCATCAGCTGGAAAAAAAAACGTTCTGAAAGTGATTCCAACGGTATCGTTTCTCTGTGCCGTAATCTTTATAGTTGTGGTATGGACTTGGAGCGGGTCAAGTAGAACTGGGTACACAAACACAACGTTTCTCGGCGGAACGCAAAAGTTTCTCAAGAGACCGCAAAAGCATTGCCAAATAATTTTTCCTCCCATCTCATATTGTTTTTCTTCACCATGTCTTTTTAGGGGCTCTGTATACTTTATTTTGTGTGTGTGTATGAGGTCTCACACTAATAATGTTACACTTTATTATTTCATCCTATTGACAATTTTATTTAATTTTTATATACACATTTTTATTTATTTATCTATATATATATATTTATTTTTTATTCTATTTTCTAGTATGCGTCTAGGTTTATTTTCTTGGGTTATCTAGTTTTAATCTAGTTGGTTCTTGCCATTATTTGTGCTAAGCTTGTCACCTGACCTAAGAGGTACCGAAATATATTGTGCCACAAGATGGCGACATATTATAAATCAGTGCCATTTTAGTGCACATCAGTGTCTGTCCTTTCTATCAATTCATATTACAGTTTTTCCTCAATGACTTTGGCTCAATTCTCGAATGGGAATTTTGTATTTCTCAAAACAATAATTCTGAAATTTTTTAATTTCTTATTGATTTAAGTAAATTGCAAAGACATGTGCCAAACTTTGGCTCGTCCGAGCTACATCTGTTGTCTTTTGCTTTAAATTATGTATATTCCATAAATATCTGACAAGCAAAGTTTGTAATGTCTAAATTGTCAAATGGCCTGCCATTGTAATGAAATAGCAATCACAATCTTAACAATCTACCAATAAATATGTATATATACAGTATATATGGACTTTGGCCATTATGTCACAATCCTAAACAGCAGCAACAGCATAAAAATGAACAAGCAACTATGAATTATCATTTTGAAGTCACTCCTTAATTCATCATCCCCCTATACTCTGTTGAATACAGCTGAAAAGATACAATTTAAAGAGAGGCAATGAACCATGGGTTAAAAGCATAATTGCATGGCAAATGCAGTCTAGAGGACATATCCAAATGAAATGTGTCAGATCAAATTTTCAGAAACAAGTCTCACAAGCGCCATCCTTATATTAGAGTGTCAATCAAATTCTGAAGGTGATTAATAAGATTATGACCTTTAAAAACATTCAATGGCTTTAAGCTTCCATGCCATAAATCAGACATAAGAACACATGATGTCAAATCAAGCATAATTAAGCAATTTAGCAATTCGACAAATGGCACCTTATATAACCTAAAAGATAATAAGCTTCATTTGTATACCAAGGCATTAACAGGATTGTCATGCGTTCATGTGGCTTCTGCTCTTATTGTTCAATCCATCGGATGAAAGTGGATACAAGATTATCAAGCTTGACAAAAATAGAAGATTCCCTGTCTTTCTCTATTCAGTCCACACAAAGTCACAGGGCTTCTGTATTGGATTTCCTTTTGACATCTCAAAAGATATTGAACAAGCAGTAATAGAAGCTCGTCAGCTGGTGAAGTCTGTGCAAACGAACCCAGTTGGCCACAAAAATCTAATTTGCCAATTTGAATAAGCGTACAAGTCTTTTCGGTTGCCAAGGCAACCTGTTCCTTGCTCACTCTCTCCCCAAACAGTAAGACAGCAACAGATTTTTAGATTACGTTCATACTTGTTCTCACAGACTGAGATAATTACTATTCAAAATGTTTGCTGCACTGTATTTGCAGAGAAAAATATCCACTCTGCTGAAAAAGAGTTTGTCCTCGCATGAAGATAAAGTAGCGGAAGGAGCAACTGTCTATAGACAGACTAATGAAATAAGTTGAGACTTACTTTACTTACACCTGCTATTATAATCGAATATGACACTTGTAATCCAAATCCTAATTTGTTGTCACTTCTGAATCTGTATCCATCCAGATCAAATGATTGGAATAAATCATTTTTAATATTTTTGAAATTAGTCTTTCATGCTTTTCAATGCTGTTCAAAATACAGTAACACATTTTTACAGTACAATAAAAACACAATTAGTAATGTTTTCTATCTGAATACATTGTAAAATGTAGTTTATCCAAGCTGAATTTTCAGTATCATTACTCCAGTCTTCAGTGTCACATGATCCTTCAGAAATATGCTATATGCTGATTTGCTGCTCAAGAAGTATTTATTATTATTATCAATGTTGAAAACAGTAATATTTACGTGGAAACCAAGATACACTTACTGTTTCAAATAAATGCTGTTCTTTTGAATAGAATCAAGGCCCTTACAAAAAATAATATACTTCAAGTTCATTTTATTAAGTATACGTAAAGTTAACGTATATTTTTATACTAATACTAATGATATATTAATATAACTGTTTCAGTACTACTTGGGACTTGGGACTAAATTGGGACTAAATTGGGACTAAATGGGCCCACTTTTAGTGTGTAAAAGTTGCTTTTTAAGTGTAATAGTAAACTTTTTGCCTCAAACTCCTAATTACTGCTTATTAATATTAGTAAGGTAGTTGTTAAGTTTAGGTATCGGGTAAGATCAAGGGATGTAGAATATGGTCATGCAGAATAAGGCACTAATATGTGATTTATAAGTACTAATAAACAGCCAATATCCTGGTAATATGCATGCTAATAAGCAACTTAATAGTGAGGATTGGACCTTACACTAAAGTGTAAAGTTAAAGTTTTGTTCTGCTAGTATAGTGGGTTTTCGAGTATAGTGAACTTAACATCATACTCATTTATAGTTTACTTTATATATTATTTTTGCACTTTAAGTATAGTACTATGCTCTTATTTAGGTAATAATTTTAATTCTTGAAATATACATTTAACTCTATTTTAAATAGATTTGAAGTAAATTCCTATGTACACTACCAGTGGACTACAAAAATCCACATACTTAGAATTAGGAACATATCTGTTTTCTTTATGAATCAATATTTTCAAATGTTTATAAGACAATATGTAAAACTATGTGAAAAGTATTTAATAGGCTACTCAATAGAAAGAGCAAACATAACTACAAGCCAAGTATTCTAAGAATACTTAACTATAATTTTAAGTATGTTTCAATCAAAAGATTTAATACAAGTATTTAATACTTAGACTTTTCTTTCAGTATATGTCAAGTATACCAACCCGATCTCACGGCAATTCGTACGAATTTTACGAGGTGGCTAATTCGTACGAATTCATACGACCTCACTCAAACAAATGCGTACGATTTTTGCTAATTCGTACATATTTTACGAGTTACGAAATTCGTATGAATTCGTACGAATGACCTACCCCTGACCACGCCCCTAAACCTACCCATCAATTCGTACGAATTCGCCACCTTTTAATCACTCGTACGAATTCGTACGAATTGGTCGTGAGATAGCGAAGTGCAATTTAAAATATTTCTGAGAAGTACTTAAAAGGTAAACTGAAAGTATACTTTCTTATTTTTAGTTTAAAAGAAGTATACTAATAGCACTCTTGAATAAACTTCTTTTTTCTGAGGGTCCACAAAAATGACAACTGTTTTTTTTTTACATTACTGATTATAAGATCCCCGTTTATATATATTTCTTAGAGCCAAAAAAAAAAAAGGTCCCGTAATTCCTTGTAATGGCCCTGGAAGGAAGCTTCAAAGGAAGTAGAGAAAATAGAAACACCCCAGAAATAAAATGTGGATTAAATATGAAGCCAGAGGCGACAGTATAAGTCTTATTATCACAGCAGATTGAGGCTGACATGAACTGGCTCGCAGTTTTCCTAGAGGTCATCACTCAGACCTCCACTAAACTCTCACACACACTCACACGGATCAGAGAGGTTGTTCGCAAGATCTAGGGGTCTTTTCCGGCATGACCTTCAGATGTGAGGTCGTGTTTCAGTGTGGAGAGAGGCGTCCGGACGTCCAATGAGAGATTCGCAGACACGAACTTCATCAAGCCGGATGATTATGAGAGCTCAGCTGATGATGGCTTTCTGAGAGATTGATGTGGCTCTGGGGTTGTCGGCTATTAATAACTTCTTGCAAGAGTGGCGGAGACCACAGCTCTGATTGGAATAGATTGGATCGGCCATCTGTGTGGTCGGCATGGTTACCGGAGTGTATCCTAGGTGTGATGATGCTTCTGTGTGTGAAGGGTTCATTTCACTTATCAAATCATATTAATACTTTCAATCAAAAAAGAAAATTCTCATCCTCGTGTCGATTTAAACCTGTATGACTTTCTTCAACTTTCTTCAACTTTTCTAACAAATTTCACAAGACAATGTGTGCCCAAGCAACCAAAAACAGACTGCCAACGATTAAAACATTACAATGTGTAAAAAGGGATTATGTTTTATTTAGCAAGCCTCTAACCATTTTGATCATAGAAAAAACCATTTACACCCAATACCCGTAATTTACCATAAATATATGGTTTTTAAAGCTTTTTAACAGCCACAGCGCCACCTATGTTCCGATCTCCATATAAGTTTGCATGCTTCTTTAGAATCATATGTCGCATGTTCTCACCAAATTTCGTGAAGTTTTGATTTTTTGTTTAAGATTTATAGGCTTGAGTATATTTTGCCACGGCCCTATGACCCTGTTATAGCCATCCAAAGGATGAAGTTCAACATTTATTTTCACAATTATTGACCTAGAGAGTCCAGAGAATTGTACTGAAGTAGTTTTATCGAGGTTGAGCAAAAAACCTAGGACTAGTTTGCAATATTCTAATATCCACAGTGGTTCTTGAGGCAAAGTTGTTCAGAATGAGGAATCTATCATGTGTTTTGTGTGTAATTGCGAAACATTGTGTGATTTACAATCATATACAACCATGTAAAATGCAGTATCGCCCCCGGTGGCTGATTTCTTTCAAATTTCTCACAGACCTCTAGGCCAGGTCAATGAGTCAAACAGGCACACAGAGTTTCGTTCCGATCAGCCTCCGTTAACCTTGTCTATAAGGTGCTCAAACTTGATTGGCTGATGGCGGCCATGTTTTTCGAGATACGCTAATGTTGTCATAGAATATCATGGCACCTTGTCAAAGACACTGGATGCCAATTTTCAAGTCAATCTGGCTGACGGTTGCATGATTAATGCATGACGCCATTTCATGTTTTTTCCTGTTATATCGCCATCAAGTAGCCAAACTCCAAGATTTTTATGTAAAATCAAATTAAGCTTGTACACATTTGTACTGAGTTTGGTGAAAATGTCTCATTCCTTTCATGAGTTATAGCGATTTTAGTAAAAGTGACTCCGCCCTCTTCGAACGTTTTGGCGCTACTTAGCGACCTAGGAATAGTTTGCAAAAGTAGGTTTCGGACAAAATCCAAGATGGTGGAACATTTTTCATGGCAGAAATAAAATCAGAGATATAAGTTTTTGTTCGTCTTGAGCCAAGGATTCCAATATTTAGATAGGAAAAAGGCAACCTCCATACTTACGCTCTCAGGTCAAGAACTGGCAGACATGTGCAAGTTCTTTTTGAAACATTTTTGAAAAAAATGTCATGTGGTGTAACCATCAAGTAAAAACTAATTAAAAAAATTCTTACAATTTGAATACATGTGAGTGTGTATTATCGCAATAATTTTAATTTACTCATTTTTTCAACAAAGTACTTAAAAAGTAGGCTAATTAATTTATTCAAATATAACTTTGATTTTAGAGTCACACAACATGACATTTTACAATGTGAATTAACAATGCCTTGTCATAAAAGGTCAAAATATCTGAATATTTTAATAGATTTATTGAATTTGGAACATGTGTGTTATTTGTACCACTTGACTTTGAATCCGCAGACAAAATTGTTCAAATATCAATGAAGCAGTGAAGCTGTGTTGTTAAAATAATTTAGATTCTTAAGAAATAACAGTAAATTATTATAAATAAAGGATTAGCTAAACAATTTGAGGTTTAACTTTTAAGAATTTTATTCTGTCAATGAGGCATTTGTCTTAATTATAATTTCAGGACAGTTGTACACTGATATGTTTGACTTTATGCCCCTTTATACATTTTAATTTAGATGTTAAAATGTGCCCATCATAGAATAGCTGTATTTAAGTGTTGCTTGTATACATTTCTAAATTTTTTATTGAAAGAGTGTCACCTAGCCAAATGAGGTGCCAAAGCCAACCTGTGGAACATCAGTAATACTTACAACCCATTTTAATTTAATGCAGCCTACAAACACATTTTATTTGCAAACCAACCTTTTTCTGTTCTCCTTTGCTCCATGATCTGCAGTGATTTCATCGGGACAGAGGTTATACAGTGCCAGCTTTACACACCATATATTGAGGATATGTCTTGGTGTGCACCGCTGCTGTTTTGTGGCCAGTGTATATAATATCTGCACATCTAGTTCGCAGTGATCATGATTCGCAGACAGCAATAAAGACAGCTGAACCTGCTCTCATGTTACCTAGAGTTAGAAAGAGTGGAAGATGACTTAAGCATTTATAAATATATAGGCCTATACACTGAATATATACACAGAAATTTGCAAAAAAGGCCAATTTGGGAAAACGTGCCACTACATACTTTACTTCATTGCAGTTTCCAGCTGAAATCAACACTTGTGGCAATGAAACACCAACAATTATTACTCCTTTTCACACGAATTACGATTATAGGGGCAGATTATCGTTTAATAAAGGCTTATTTCCACGTAATTCTTTCCACAATACTGTGCGGTATTATGACTTCAAAACTATTTTAGTACGGTCACCGTGATTTTACCAAGTAAGACATGTTCCTGGGTCAATACATTTCTGTCTGAAAATTCTCTATCTCTACCCCTATAGCAAACCCTGCACATTATTTAACCCTAAAATAAATGGGAAATAATAGGTGAATTACACTAATGGTGGTGTCGTAAGCTAGCCTGGGTTTCCCCATGCTGCCTTTGCGCAGCGCGATTTTATTTATCGAAGCAGTTTGTTTATACCTATGGATCAAACATTGCAGCAGACGCGATGTTACCTTTCGATGCAGCCTTAGATACATACGCCATCATGTACACATAAATCTCTGACCCATCGTCGTCTTCCTCGTCTAGTTTCTGTCGCTCTACATATGTCATCTGGTATAATTGAAACGATTGGCTATTAGCTTCGTACAGGCGCATTTGATAGACATTCGTATCACCCAATAAACGGCTCTGGGCATTCGTAAACCACACCTCAAATAGGAGAAAATGAACATGTGGTTCCCTGACCATGTCTCAATCTCAATGAGACATGGTCTGACGTTAGCCAGCCTAAACTTGACAGAATCTGTAAACTTGTCCCTCAAATCTGATTGGTTGTTTTTCCAGGATCAGCAAAGATGGTGATCCAAGAACATGTTGTACTTGGTGAAATCAGTTTGGCCCTTTTAGCATAGTGCATGATTTGTAAACGAATAGATTTGTCATCACCAGCTCTATGTGTATTCATGTTCTGGTGTAAACGTGCTAGAACAAACATGAGTCCCGATGAAAGAGCACAAAGACTTGTAGAAGCAGGCTAAAATGGCATGGTTGCTGTTATGAACACTACCAGTTAGGATAGAAGTCTATAGACCTTATTCGCAAACACCGGAAGTAGCTAACCGCGGCCATATTGTTGACATGACATCTGTCCTGCTGCCCCTAACCGCGCGCAGATTTGAGTTGAGGGAAGCAGTAGCCTGGCTTCATCTCGTCGGTATCAAGAGAAGATAATGCTATTATTTGATGTGGGTCCACACCAATCAAGCTTAAGTAAAGATCCGTCCTTATTGCCACCTTTGCCAGCCGTAACTTATCCGGATATTTATAACGATCTCGTTCATACAGTAACCTTATACAAACTAATGCACCTCAACAAGGCAACATAATGAACGACACTTGTCTCATTCGTGGAGGTGGAAAAACAAGTTCTTTGTGACATGCTAGATTTGTTGTATTAAAATGTAAATGCAAAAGAAAAGGCATGAGAGTCGGTTGGTTTTGTCAATTTTAAGTTTTCATTTAAAATGTTTGCGATTTTAATATAAGTAAGTTACATGGTTACATATTTGACCACTTGCTTGAGCAACTTAATATATAGAAGTAATGCATGGAATAATTGGCTTACGTTGTTGAAATAAATAAAAATAGTGAGTGCCAGGGTGTTTGTGGTACAGCCGCGGATCGCACTGCAAACGCAGCATATAAAGCACTACAGCGCGTCCTGCTTCTGTACCGCACATGCATTGCACACGGATTATGTGTGAAACCTGTGGTAAAATGATGGGAACAGACTTTTCTATGGGGAGTTGGCTGAAAGTTTAGCCTATTTATCCTAGCTAGCCTCTCTTGCGCTGGCTCAACTCTGTCTCCTTCCCTTCACGTTTTCTGACAGTCGGTAACTTATCGCATAAAAACTAACTCCGGGGTTCTCGCTGTTGTTAGAACAGCCGTGTATTACACAACACACCATCGCGCTGTTTTAAAAAAAAAATACAGTGATAATACCATGGATAATACCGACGCTGCCTCGCTTGTCAATTGACAGACTGACAGTTGCCGTGGTTTCTATGTCAACAATATGGCCGCCGCAAACATTGATGACGCAGATCGAATAACATCTATAGGCGGTACGTTATTTTCAAAAGCGATAGAAAATTAACCTTTTAGCGCTCTGGCATCTTTTGGCATCTTTCTCTTTTCTGACAATGCAAATCAATCTCGATATTTTTTTCTCTTGTCCTGAAAAGGCAATTCTGGATTTTTTTTCTCTTTTGCTATTGGAGGATAGTAGATTTGCTGTAGTCTCCTGTTCTCCACTGAAGTTCACCCATCTATGATGACTTTGTGGCAGGTGGTATTTACCAGGAGGAACATTCTCATCTTAGACGCCATTTTATCGTATCTATTTGTATATGCCCCTGAATGCAAGATGGGTTATTAATCATTTAGGCCATTTTCTCAATACATTTTTAAATCCATATGTGTGCTAAAAGTTAATGTTGTTAGCTATAGGAGTACTGTATACTAAAAGCCACAAAACCCGTTTGTGATTTCATGGGATCTTTAATAGGATGTTGCCATGGTCACAGAATCCCACCATCTCATCATTCATACTGTGGCATATACAACCAATTTGTCTCTGTTTAGGAACACACTGTTGCCGATGTTCAAACCAACCAGATCTTAAGCCATTTTGTATGCGATTGACATTCTCTGCATGACTTTGGCAAGCTAGACTGAATTCCGACGGGGTCTATCCATGTCTCTTGAGGATGTTTTCCATTTGTTTTCTAACAGAGACGCCCCACCGCTCTGCATGAGATGAAGACATGAGAGTGGTGAAAGATAATCACTCTTCAGCATCTCAAAGCCTTGCTCATCTCTACTTTGACAAAAAGTCAAGATGCTCGGCTTTCATTTTAGATTGAAATCGCTCAAAGCAGGAACAAAGTCACCTCTGTAGGCATGATATGGACATGGAAGATTCAGATTTGGCAAATGTAAGACAAGTAAGATAAAATCCTCCTGCAGAGAAATGAAAAACAGAGACATTATGTGCCTTCATTTCGTGAAACAAGTAAAGTCTTTACCAGTGAGTCATTGAATCGTTCACTCAAACCATTTTTTTAATATATAATTTAAATGATTTAATACAGAGATTATTTGCCTTTGTTTTCATTACTGGATGAATCAGCGTTCTTGTATTTGTCATTGAATCATTTATTCAAGAGATTCGTTAATTTTTTAACAGTCACTTTTAGCCGCCTACTGGTGTAATGATGTAATCCATAAATATCTGAAATGTCAAATTATTTTCAAAAGGTGATTTACTCTATTTCGAAAGCTATACAGTTGACATCAGTGTTTATATCCCATCTATAAACTTTCATCCCAGTACTCACGTAATAACTTGAATTATTGTAGCACAGAAATATTGAAACGCTGTGTTGAAAAGGGAGTCTGTGAAGCTGTTTCATACGCAAATATTCCGGTATGATTTTGTCAAAGGTTTAATAGACAGAGGCAAATCGTTGTCCTTCAGGAATAAGATCGCATGGAATTGAGATTACGAACTTTAAACAATTAATCGCAATGTAGCCTACTTCCATCAAATAGCTAGCCTAATGTAGCCTAGTTTATTATTAATCAAAGAACTGTAGGATTGCGTGTTTATCAATAAATGGACAGTAAAGGATCGTTCACTATGTTTTTATCGTTCATCTTCTGGGGAAAAAATAGTTTTGAAAGTGATTCTAATTCTATATAATTTCCCTGTGCCATTATAGTTATAGTTGTGGGCTCATATTTTTCTAAATTTAGAATGTTTTTTGAACTATATTATCATTATAGTTCTATATTATCACAAGTTCTCATCCCTATTGCAATCAATCAGAATCCATCCTGCTCGAAAAAGCTTGAGTATTTAATACAGCAGACGTCATAACTGCATGGACGCTAATATAGTTAGCCTATCTTTATAATTATCGTGGTGTGAACAGGTCTTAAAGAGATAGTTCATCCAAAAAATGAAAACTCTGTCATCATTTACTCACCCTCAAGTTGTTCCAAACATGTATAAATGTCTTTCTTCTGCTGAACACAAAGAAAGATATTTTGAAGAATGTTTGTAACCAAAAAGTTGATGGACTTTATTGACTTCCATAGTATTTTTTCTATACTATGGAAGTCAATGGCGCTTTAGGGTGAGTAAATGATGACAGAGTTTGCATTTTTGGGTGATATCTCTTTCAAGTGACTCTTATATCGGGATCCTTCGTAACTGCAGGCACTGGCTCAACAAAACCGCTGTGACTGAGCCATGAGCCCGGACACTAGAGGGAGTCTCTCTCCTCATGTCTATCAGCCGAGGAACATCTCCTCCTCTCAGCTTCTGTCCGGTCAGACGGCACGACTCTTTACTCAGTTACTCCATTAGGCTTTATGTAAAGTAATAAAGATGACGTAGACTGCGCTATAGAAAACACCGAGTGAGGCAAGCATCAGATTAATGCCTTTCTGGGGGTTGTGTATCAGAAAAAGGTAGCCTACAATCTGTGTACTTTGATGTTTTTATTTAGTCTTAACTAAATAACTATATATGCTATATGTTAGATAAACATTTTTCTGTTCCACATCAGAGGTTTGGATCTTAATCGTAGCCTATTCAATAATTAAAATCTGTTGTACAGTACTTTTGAAAATCTGTTGAACTGATGTTCAATTCATCATAAAACGTTTATTATTTTAAAATAATTATATTTATTAATTTGAATTACTTTTAATTATACAGTTTAATTTATCAACTAATGAAAATAGCTAAAGATATACTATTACTGTAAGTAATTTTTTTTCTGATTTCTTAAAATCCATTACATAGGCTATATCATTTGCTTCTTCAGTATGAAATAAAAAACCTCTCATCCTCAATAGTTTTTCCTTCATCTACACTTCTGCACACTGTATGAAAACAAATTATCAAACAAAAATATTTGCATAAAAATGTCCTTAATTCATGAAAAAGTTAGGCCCAGTTTGCAATCCTGTTACCCATAAATAAATGTAATATGTAAAATATGATATATTTAGCAGAATTGGCAACCTCATATCAAATTAATTGAAAATAGAACAGATAAACCAGTGAATTAAAAAAAAACCTTATTAGGATTATTATAATTAAAGGGATGTTTTTCTCTCCATGTAATGGGTGTTTAATGTTTGTTTTGTACTTCATTCAAAATGCTCAATCTTTCAGATGGCCAGTTTAGAAAATATTGCTTGTGCTGTTTCTCTCTCTTCTATTTTCCCCCCTCTCTCTCTCTCTCCCTCTCGCCTCCATTCCCTGTCTCACCTCTTCTATCTTCTTCTTTCACCCGTTTTCACGCGTTGTTGTGCCTATCAATCATTTCCACGTGTTTCTCACCTTCTCTGTCTAACCTCGTTCTCAAGTTCTCCCTCCGTGAGTTTCAGCAATCTACCTTTTTTCCTACGCCTTCGACTGCAGCTACTCTCTTCCCTCAGCACGAGTGTGTGTGTGTGTGTGTGTGTGTGTGTTCTTTCAGATGGGAGTCTTTCTCTGCTCTTGGGAGGCTCTATAAATAGAGGCATGCAGTGATAAGCAAGAACAGTGCTGCATTATGAAGTGTAACGTGTCATATGGCCAATTCTAACATCAAATCTGCAAAATCGCTCTGCTGAAATGCAAGAAATATTACATATAGCATTTCACCTTTGTTATATATATATATTCATATTCGTAAAATTTCTTGCATTTCAGCAGAGCGATTTTGCAGATTTGATGTTAGAATTGGCCATATGACACGTTACACTTCATAATGGGGTGAGAAAAATAATCTTGTTTTTTTCTTTTAATTAAGTGTGTGTTTCTTACCACATTCTTATTTTATTTATTTATTTTCGGTACAGTAAGGTGCCATTAACGTTAATTAATGCATTATTTAACATTAACTAACAATACACAATACATGGGTTACAGTTTTTTATTATTATTTGTTTTGTAATCTTTTTTAACCCAATAGTAGTGTCCCCATTTTTCTCACATGTTTGTATATTTTTTGTATGTTTTGTATGTAAAATGTGTCTTGACTTATGAATGTCTAGATATTTTTAAAACAAAATCCCTCCCCCCAAAAAAAACTAAATTAGAAAATCTTTTTTTTTTCAGTGATAAAACACATCTAGTTCATCCACATCTAATCTGCATTTAGTTTACATCTTCATGGGGTACACGAACACGAACATCGTTTCTCTGCTGGCACAGAAGCATATGGAGTGTGTGTGAGTGTGTAAGTGGAGCTCTTTGCTGCATGAGACGCAGAACTCGGCTTCATGAATCTTTAAACATGCAGGGCTGGAGGCTCGGCTTTCTCACGCTACACACCACTGAAGGAGAGCGAGAGAGAGAGAGAGAGAGAGAGAGAGAGAGAGAGAGAGAGAGAGAGAGAGAGAGTTTCTTCATCATACACCCACACACCCTCTCTGTCTCTCTTCACGAGGGTATTCCCTGACTCCTCACGCCTCGCGCTCTACGTCACGCTCTCTCCATCCCTCCGCCAACATCATCAGAGCAATTATATTCTCTTGGGAAAGGGAGGTGCGAGCGACTGCTTCTCTTCCCACTCCTTCTCTTCTGCTATTCAGCCATCTTTCGCTCTCCTCTTTGATATTTCTACCACTACTACTGCTACTAAAAGAAAGAAAGCTGATGAAATCAAATATTATGATAGGAGGAGAGTGAGAGAGCAAGAGAAGAACAGAATGAGAGGTGGCACAACGTTCCCCTCAGGATCCAGGAGGCGAAAAAAGATGCGTGTGAGAGATGATGAAGATAGACTGAAAGAGAAGTACATCCCTAGAAGAAAGAGGGAAAGAGAAAGACAGCAATATAACACAGAACTGACTGTGGGAATAGCATACTATTCTCTGCAGTACAGCATTTAATATATAGCACATTGATGTATTTGTTGAGGAATATTACTATTTTTAGAGATAGCAAGAGAAGTAGTACGCATTATTCCTCAACAAATATTCAAACAGTAGTATACTCCATTGTTGTCACATTGATCAGATTGCATGTGAGTGAGTTAAGCACAAATAAAACCGTGAGCGCATTGCATTGTGGAATATGATATTCCACCAAGTATGCTCTGTTGTATACTACACATTTTGGCAAATAATAATGCGTTCCTGAGTCAACAATCTTTGTTGATCCTGGAACAACATTCCTGCCCGAAAATTTTGTGATAACCATATCCCTACCCCTAAACCTAACCATATACTACCCATAACTAATTCCTAAAATCAAAGGAAATGATAGATGAATAACACTGATGTAAAAGCATAACTCTGTTTTTAAGCCTAAACTTGACATAAAATGTGAACGTGTTCCTCAAATCTGATTGGTTGATTGGAATGTTGTTCCAGGATCAACAAAGATGTCGATCGAAGAACATGTTTTACTTGGTCAAATCAGGTTTTGCAATTCACATAGTGTGTACAGTGTGCATATTATATTCTGTAGAAATAAGAAAAGTTAGATTTTTTTTATTTTTTCATCATTTTTTAGTAGTGCTGTTAGTATAATTTTCTTGACTTTTCTTTGATCTGACTGTGAAAAGACATTTTTACAGAAACACAAATGGTTTTAGTAAAATAGTAATGTTTATTTTCTAGATGATAAAACTGGACACCACTTATTGAATAAAGCATTCGGCATGATGAGGTCATGTGTCATCAATGTAGCGTGCTATTATTGCTATTATTAACTGTTTATCATAGCATGTAGAGCCCCGCACATGAACATATTAGTACAACATGGGCATGACTGAACTAAAACGAGGGAACAAACTTAAAGGTTAATACTCTAATAATGTCAGAAAATAACATATGACCTACACTAAACCTTACCCTAAACAAAAGGCAAACATGAGATAAAAAAATGCCTTTTCAGAAGCAACCATATGATTTCAACCTGCCTTCACATGTCTTTACAATGTGCATGGCTGTATCAGGTGAGCTCCTGAGCAAGTTTACTGAATCAGAAAAGCCACACATATGGAGGTGGTTATGTCATACAAACATAAAAAAATGTATTTACTAGGGCTAAACGCGTTATTAACGGCGTTAACGCAAACCCATTTTAACGGCGTCAATTTTTTTATCGCGCGATTAACGGTCTTTTTGGCCTAGCAAACTTTGTAGTTTTTTCCACATGCTTTTGCAACAGGATGCGGCGCTGCGCTATGAAACCCATTCATGTCAATGGCTTGCGCCGCGCGAGGACGTTTTGTTGCTTTGTCGACCAAAGCGCAAGCGGATCCTGCTAGACCGGAAACAAAACAACAGGCACGACGCCGCACACACTTGTTTGGGATTGCGAGCCGGCCAAATAGTAGATTAACGTTAAGTTTTGAGTGGATGACGAGCGCGAGACGCCGAAATGGATGCCAATAAGATTCTGAATGGAGAGTTTACTTTTAAAAAGTTGCCAAATGGTCCCATTGACGAGACCAAAGTGATCTGTGTGTTTTGTCGTTGTGAACTGAGCTATCATCATCGCAGCACGTCCAGTCTGAAATACCACTTGATGGCCAAGCACACACACACACACACACACACACACACACACACACACACACACACACACAGCTGATGCGAATTCTCCGCCCCCTCGTCAATATCAGGACCTCGTCAGTATTTCTTTCACCCTTTTATTGATGGACAGTGTTACATTGAGAGATTATTTGCTCCAAGTGAGAATGTTAGTGTGAAATTGAACACAGTATATGTCAAAGTTGTTTTCAATAAACAACAAAGCAAGCCGATCCACTTTCCCATGTTGATAAGAGCATTAAAATGAGAAAAAAGAATGGGACAAAAAGAAATCAAGAGACATTTAGGAATAGATAAAAATGTGCGATTAATTGCGATTAATCTCGAGTTAACTATGACATTAATGCGATTAATCGCGATTAAATATTTTAATCGTTTGACCGCACTAGTATTTACTAATCAAGCACTATCCAAAAACGAACAAACACATGTATGACACGGTGAAAAGCAGTGTATGACTTCAAAGTACCACAAGTGTAACCGGCCCTACCTGACAAACTCTTAGCGGGATTTGAACCGAGGCGGGCGCTAACAAGGACGCTAAACACCACAGCCGCTAGTGAGGTTTACACACACAGCTCATACAAGCCTATGCCTATTACACTCACCCCCATAAAACTCACTCCCAATCCGGGTCACGGCACCAAATGTAACCGCTCTTCCTGAACCTGCTCCGACATTTGAACCGGGGTCTCTGGCGTGGGAGGCGGCTGCGCTAATAAAAATAACCACTTTATTCAACAATTTCTCCTCTTCCCTGTCATTCTCCTACGCTGTTTACATCACAGTGTTAGTAAGCCGGCATTCTGACGTAGAAACTGGAAGCGCTGCACTGTGTCTACTATATCAACAGCAGATGAGACTGACATTGAAGAGAAGAAATTGTTGAATAAAGTTGTTATTTTTGTTTTGTTTTTGCGCACAAAAAGTATTCTCGTCGCTTCATAACATTAAGGTTGAACCACTGGAGACTATATTAACGATGTCTTTACGACCTTTCTGGGCCTTGAAAGTTGCAGTTGCGTTGCTGTCTATGGAGGGGTCAGAATTTCATAAAAAATATCTTCATTTGTGTTCTGAAGATAAACGAAGGTCTTACGGGTTTGAAACGACATGGCGGGGAGTAATTAATAATGTAATTTTCATTTTTGGGTGAACTAACCCTTTAAATGCATGTTTCCCATGTCGGGCTGCCTGGAAAAAAATACAATAATGAGCACTTGTGTTCTCCACCACTCACCTTTATTGATTCATATATTCAGATTTGCTCCATTCTTGCCCATTCCTGCCTGCTTCCCTCCCGTTTTTCCATTTTTCTCCATGTTTCCATGTCGATATCAGCTAATAGTAGAGCAGAAATGTGTGCCTGCAGCTCCCAGCCCGGAGAAAATCAATGAGAAGTGTTTGTTTGTTTGTGAGTAATGTGTTCGTGTGTGTGTGCTTGTGTGCTGGTGTAAAGTCTGTGAATAGTCTGAATATGATCTGACTGATTATAAGAGTGTGTGTGTGTGTGTGTGTGTGGGGGGGGGGGGGGGGGGGAGGGGTTGAGAGAAGTAGAAATGGAGGTAGAAAAATAATGATAAAGTTAGCTAATCTGTCTTTCTTTCTTTAGGTGTGTGATACAGTATTTGAATTGTGAATGGCTTACTAAAGGCCCAACGATGCAGAAAACTATAGACCTTGTGCGCCAGAGAAACAAACATGCATCCATCTTTAGTATTTTGTGTTTGAACTTCAGTTTTTGTGGTTTATTTCTATGGCGTTGCTGTCGAAGAGTTATTAGTTGGTGAGGTGGGTTTACTTATTGGCATTCTCATCCTTTGGCGTCATATAGGTGACGCCATATGACATTTCGTCGAAATCTTACGCACATGGCATCCTTTAGCGTCAATATAACACGCACTGTTATGGGTAGGTTTAGGTCTGGGGTAGGGTACAGTTATGACGCCTTGGGATCTGCGTCTCATATTGACGCTAAAGGATGCCATGTGCGTAAGATTTCGACGAAATGTCAAAAGCGTCACATGTATGACGCCTTGGGATGAGAACGGACTCAAAGTTATCATGAGCATTGTAACGTTTAAAGCGGATATCATAACAAATGTCGGTAGAACGGGAACATTTTAAAACGAGCGGTTCATTCATAAATCCGTAAGATCTCGCCTTCATGCTGTGAAATACCAACCGGAAGACAGAACACAAGGAGCGCGGCGCTAAAAGGGGCGGAGCTACAGAAGGTGATAATCTAACCATTCAAAAAGGTTAAGACAATTCTATTTTTTGTGTATTTTGATGGTACAGTAAAGTAGTTCTGTGATGAACTATGTCATATCATAAGCTACCGTATGCTTATATCCGCCTATTTTTAGCATATTGTAGGATATCGCTTAAAAAACTCTGGATGGAAACGCCAAGATGTTCACAAATTGAATAAAAAAATGAATGCGCTCAATTGAGGCGGATATCTTTTTTTATCCCATAAAACTACGATGGAAACACATTTACCGAATAAATGTCTCGATGCACAATAAAAAAAACTCACGTGACTTTGAATCAACAGTGGATGTGATTGGATAACTGGACTAGCGGACCAATCACATCGCACAGAACCTCAAACGCTGGTTTGATCATTCTGACTGTCATAAGAATGATTTGGTATTATGACTTCCCAGAAGCGTTTCGCATGATTGCATTTCCAAACACCAGGCATCCAAACTCAAGATAGCATGACAGCGTATATTGCATTTCGTCTGTGTGATCTGAGACGCAAGTCATTTATGATGAAGGAAAAAAGAGCCACAGTGGCTCAACTGTCATTTTTATGTAGATATTTTGCGCCAATTTTCCAGGAAGCACAAATGCACTGATGAATCAATAATAACATGCATGCATCATCTAAATACTTTTTGCATGGATCTAAAGACAGATTTTAATATACAGTACTATGTCCGCTAACACTTTATTTCGATAGTCCAATTTATAACTATGTTAAATAGCTGTCATTAGAGTATTAGTCGACTGTAATATCATTTTGATGAACCCCAACAGTATTCAACTGACTATATGTAACTTTGCAACTACATGTCAACTTAGTCTACTAACCCGCACCCTATTTAACAGTCTACTAATACTCTAATGAGAGTTAGCTGACATGTAGTTGCAAAGTTACTTATATTTAGTAGAATGTCTGAAGTGGACTATCAAAATAAAGTGTACACTACTTATGCATAATTTGCTTGACAGACATCTGACATCCACTTAGCAACCATCCACAACACCCTAGCAATGCCTTAGTAACTGCATAGCAACCGGTCAGAACAACACTGCATTTTACCTGGGAATGCTTTTTTTTTTTCAGTAGGCTAAATATGAAAATATAGACTTTTAATTAGTTCTCAAATTAAGCTCATTATAATTATAATGCCTTAACTGACACATTTACATGTGAACATTATTTGGACCATTTTATAAACCACACTGTTCATTTAAAGAGGTCTGATTATATTTGTGAGAATATTTGTATAAATTGGTCTCCCACAGGTATAGCGAAACAAGCGCACTTCTCAGCAGAGCAGAATGAGTTCCTTCTCTCAGTTCACTGGGTCTCTACACTTTCCCACACTTAATAAATGAACCCAGGACTAATTAAGATCTCACAGTGTTAGCTCTCGCTGCGCCCCTGAAGGGAGGTCTGGATATATTAGGTGTGTGTGTTTGTGTGTGGATCTTGGCATGGGCATGTTCTTGGGGTGTTTCTGTCATATTTAATATGGTGTGAGGCTGCTAGTGTGTGTGTGTGTGTGTTTGTGTGCTTTTATAGACAGCCTTTTAGCAATGTTCAAACTACATGCTGTGCTAGCAAACACACAAACAAGTGCTGTGCTGGTGTCATGGTACAGTCAAATATTAATATATGCATGAAACTAAGTAAATGATTATCATGTTATTGTACATACCCTTACATAATTTCTATTCTATTCTATTGATCAGTCAAATTTATGAATACAACTTTTTTGTTAGTGCACTTGTAACATTTCTGTTCTGTTCTATTTATTTTTATTTAAGACTTAGTCACTAAATACAAAACTTGTTGTTATTGTTTTTTATTATAATCTATTAGTTTTACCTCTTAAATATTGAAACATGATTTGTTCAGTGTATCGATAGAATAAGTATAACTATATTCTGTTATCCTTTGTTTGGACTTTGTGTTCGTTTTGCACTGTCTAATCAAAAAGTCATGTTTTATTATATAATTTGTATTAATTGACATTCCATTCAATTGGTCTAAAATATTTTATTAGTCAAATATTTAAATACGTAGAATTTCTTCTATTCTATTCAATTTCTTAAATTCTAGAATTTGCCCCATGTCATATTTTAATACATTTTGTGGTGAAATGTACTTATACAATTTATGTTCTATTTTATTTTTAATTGTTTTCTTAAATATCTTACCAGTCAAATATTTAAATGTAACTTTTTATTGTTTGTATACTTAGTAGTTATATTCTATTTTACTGTTAATTTTTCAATCACTCAATATTTTTCAATATTTGATTATTATTTTATTTTATTTGAAATATTTTCAGTAAAACAAGAAATTCTTTAAGTTTAAGAAATCCTTGTGTTTTACAATATGACTTTCAGTGCACTATTTCAATCCTTTTCTATCCTATTTTTAAAATGTGTCTTTTTACCACAAATATTCAAATGCAACTGATTTCCTGGAGTTATTATCACACGTTTTCTCCCACTGGCTCATTTCTGATCCTCCTATTATTGCCCTGCGCTGCATGCGAGAGTTGCCACTTTATCTTTGCAGAAACATGCCTCCCTCTTTCACCCCCTCGATCTCTCACACTCCCTCGCTCTTTCTTACAGTGATTAGAGCGGTATCTGTAACTTTCCTCTAGCTATACGTCACAATCTCATTCACACACACACTTTTCATTTCACACCTCTCATTCAGTTGCTTCACGGTGAACATTGCTTTTTCTGTTGAAAGCAAGTAGTCTGGTATAATGACAGTGTTATGAGCAAACTCATATATAAAACTCATATACATAGTCATATATGTACAGAGTTCAACAGCAGCTGGTAGGTTCGGTGGTAGGCTACTCACTTAATAATGTTGGGTTAAAAATAACCAGTGGTGGAATGTAACGAAGTACAAATACTTCGTTACTTTACTTAAGTACATGTATCTGTACTTTACTTAAGTAGAATCAATAGTGCATTCTTTTTACTTTTACTTCGTTACATTTTGCAGCAAGTATTATACTTTCTACTCCACTACATTTCTACAACGTTCTGTTACATTTTCGTTACATTTTCTGATCAGTTTTCCCCTCTGCCAAAACGTCATCCTGACCGTCCGTTCATCGCACGTTTCTGTCTCACCAGTGCGTTTGGTTGCCATAGATATATCAACCCAGTCACACTAAATGCGTCTCTATAGCACGCAGTGTGTTTATCGTGCAATTTATATGCAAAAATTAGTTTTTACATGCATAGGAAACGCATTGGTAGGTTTAGTAGTGATGTGGGGTGCGTGTGTATTATACGTTTGGTTAGGATTAGTATGGCAAGCCAAGAGGTTCAGAATTACGCCATAAATGAATCGCGTTTACAGCCAAACGCCTTCATATACGGCGTTTTAACATAATGTGTGTTTATATATATATATATATATATACCGTATATAGTAAGGGTATATAGTAAGCTTGATGTGTATATTGCCTAATTGCAAGCTTGTTCAGAAATGGTGACAAAAACTTAAAATATAACTGCTTTTCCATCATATTGAACATCTTTATATGAGTATTAGGTTGAATGAGTTAGAATTAACTGTTTTATTAATCATTAGAATATAGACATTAAGATAATAAATTGTTATGCAAGTACTTTTACTTTTAATACTTAAAGTACATTTAAAATCAGGTACTTTTTACTTAAGTAGGGTTGTCATTGTGGTACTTCTACTTTTACTAAAGTAAATATCTCTCTGGTTATTTGTACTTTTACTTAAGTACTGAGATTCAGTACTTCCTCCACCACTGAAAATAACCCACCGAATAACCCAAATATGGGTGGTATAGCACCTTCCCAAGTGTGGGTTATTTTAACCCAATGCATTGTTACTCAAAGTAACCCAACAGTTAAGTTAACTATTTATTTTTATTTATGACATTATTTTAATTAATAAAATACACTTTGTTTCAAAACACAGATTCTTTATTTGTATAAAACAATGAATATGTCTCCACAAATATATATATTTTTTAAATTACAAACTAAATTTAATGTAAACATGTGTGCATAAATTCAAAATACACAAGTGTACATACAACATACGTATTTAACCCAACAGCCGGGTTATTGCTAGAAATTACCCAACGATTTTAAACATGTTTGCAAAAATAACCCAACATAGTGACCAAACATGTGTAACCCAACGGTTGGGTTAAAAAAAATAACCCAACGTTTTTTTTTTACTGTGTTTGACTTCATGGCTCTAGAGTCAATAGGTTCAGGAGGTTACTAGTTTGTTTGTGTGTGAGAAGGAGAATGGAGGTTAAAAGCATTATCTTTACCTTATTACTGAAATTCTCATAAATTACCACACTCCATTTTCTAACCTTGAGTGTTTCAGCACACAAACACCCACACGTGCCATTAACCTCTCTATGGGCCAGCCAGTCTTTACCCATGATCATTTGCACATTAAAAGCCTCTTGCATGTGTCGTCTCTGCTGTTGTTATAGGCATGCTGCTATTTATGGCAGCCACATGTACGGCAGGCTTCCCATCAGGCCATAAACCTGCCAGGTATAGCGTTTGCCACAGCAACAAGCCCAGCTGTACTGTAGCATTAACACAGACTTCTGCTCACTGCAGCCCATGATTCAAGACTCGTTTTTAGTAAAGAAAATCAAATATTTATGGTCTGTAGTCCAGATTTATGTCATGTTGCATTCAAGTCATGCTGGAATTATTGCATTTACAAGATGTGAGCACATAGGCTATCGCATTACCAGTTAGAAATCTGTGGATCTGTCTTCGACCTCTAATTTTCTGATTTGGGGACGTGTCTTTTATATAATCCTGGTGGAATCAAATTGATGCTGATTATATAAGATGCTACTCATTTAGCCAGCTTATGAGGCAACAACTCAGAAGTGTATAAAAATACAAACATATAGCTAGTTTCAGCTTCATCTCATTGCTGAAAAGAGAAAAAGAAATGGATTTATTTCTGAACAAAAATCACAAATGTACATCATAACTCATTTTAATACAAATGCATTTTCCTGGAGGACTTAAGGATAGCATTAGCTTACAAGCTAACATGATATGCTAGTGTACTACTAAAAGTTGACAAAATAAACTTTTAAAATTAAATTCACAATCTTTCTTTTACTGGAAACCTGAATTATTGATGACTAATGTTGGAGTAGACACGTTTTGTTTAAGTAAATGCTACCCAGACTGAGAGAATGTTCTAGTTATAAGCTGATTTAAAAATCGAATAGCCTTTCGATATGTCCCACCCCAACTTCCTCATTCATTACAACAGAGGGGCCTTTACACATGCATGGGGTCTTTAGCTGACAGCTTATTTAAAGACCTTTGTATAACAGATCTAAGTTATAAGAGCTTTACGTTAGAACTTACATTTTTCAGACAGAGGGGCAGCTAATTCGACTTCAATGGGAGAATCAAATGTATAAAGACATATCAGTAGCGTTATTAACAATCTATTGCACATCTGAATGCATTTTAAACAGGAAGTTGGAGTGGATTCCAACAGCATGCTTTTACAAAACCAGTCAGGCGGAGAGATCTGTGCTGGAATGTGTGGAGAAAGAAGAATCAGCATTTTTGGATAGAAAGAGAGAGAGACTAGCGGGTACAAGAGGGGTGAAAATGGCCAAACAGAGGGAATTTGCCTCAGGCTGTCTATAATTGACCGATTAGACCAATATTACTGTTTATAACCAATCAGAACACTGTCTGTTACCATCTATAATGGAATCAATCAGGGGTGTGTTTCCCGTACAACACCGTAACTCGCTGCTTCACTACCATAGTGCGATGCATCGTTGAAGAAATCAACTAGCGAGTCACGGCTGTTTCCCGAAACCATATTGTCGCAAAGTGGTCGCTCAACCACATTGGTTTATAACGTCACGCAAGTGGTGGAGAAATAACTTATTTTAATGAAACTGTTTGAGATCGAATTAATGCTAAATGTTTTGATATAAATTACAGACATGGCATCTGAGGAATATTTCTCATTTTTCTTAATTATTTCGCTTTATTTCCAGATTCAATCATAGGCTCGTTCTTAGTAGAGCACGTTCACACATGCGCAGTCTTTAAAAACGGTGCTTTAAATCTTTTGACAAACTCAAAGACGTAAATTACATTTGTATGTATTCTAAATGAAAGATACAGATTGTACTGAATGTCAGTTTGCTTATTTTGCTCAAGATAAGGATTTATTGAGTCCACATGTCATGCAATCTAGAAACTCTGCTTCTAACCACAGGTCGAGAGCTGTCGTTCCAACCACACAACTTTGCGATCGTTGGAATGATGGTTTTGGGAAACACCGTCTCATTGAACGGCTGATAACGACTGAACTTACGACCATAGTTGGCTAACGATGCTTTCGGGAAACGCACCCCTGGGCACTCTCCAAGTCTTTAACTGACCAATCAGAACACTGCTGATGTTTATTATGAACTAATCAGAGCTCAGTTACTTTCTATAACCAACCAATCCGAGCACTGTTACCATCTGTAGACCTTAAGTCAGGTGGAAACAAAGCTGTGAGGGAAAGACTTAATGGCTGAATCCGAAATCGCCCCCTAAACCCTCATTCACTATTCCCTACGTTAGTCCACTAATACTGTTCACTTGAAGGAGTGTCAGTGAAGGAAAACGAGTGCGTGAATTCCGACAACCGTTGAGCGTAACTTATGCAATGTGGGATTGAATAAGTGCACCTAATAACGTCCACTATAGTTTGGGACACACCACTACAAATGGCTGTCCCCTCAAATAACACCCTATTTAAGGGTATAGGGGGCGATTTCGGATTTAGCCATAGTCTTTCTTTACAATGGTAGACTCTATAAAGGTCCTAGATCACATCATTTTGGCAAACTTACAACTTTCAAAACTGTTGAGTTCAGGGACGTGCACAGGAATTTAGTGGGGCAGTTGCTCTGACCTGAAAAAAGGGCACTACCCCCAAAACTCACGGGCTATATGAAGGAATATATTCAGTTGAATTTTGCCCATACAAATTGCCTTATCTGATCGTGTTTATTTCCAAACGCAATGCCTCATATTATGGTCTTATTATTATTTATAAAGATTGCAAACGTCAAAGATGACAGGTTTATGATATACAACTTTGTAAACAGTATACAAAATGTATTAACAATATGTTAAATGTCACCAAAATACACATGAGAAAAAGAGTTCCTCATATTATTGTTTATTGTTTTTTAATTATTATTATTTTTTTATTTTTTTTTTAAATAAATAATCTGGATTGAATTGACAGATGGGGAAAAACTCGCTTCTAATAAAATAAAATGCTTAGATTTCGGAAAAAATACAATCCTTTTTTAACCTTTTGGCTTCCCGTACATTCAATTGTGCTTTTTGCTCATCTGGGCAACTACGCATGATTTGTAGTATGATTGCGTAAAGGGAACAGGAATTCCGGTAAGGAACAGAATCGACTGCTACACCCAGTGCCGATCCTGACCTCCCTGGGGCCCTAAGCAAAATTCTGCTAAGGGGCCCTCTGATGTCGTGAGCTATGTAAACCATTTGCCATTGCCACAGTCACACCTGACACTTCAGCACTCCCATCCTCCCCCCTTTAAACAAAACAGTCAAATAATAAGTACAACAATATAGAACAGAATGAGGTTCAAACACACAATATTTATTGAATAGAGTATTTTCTATAGAATGTTAAGATAATAAGTGAATATTATTAAGTAAGTGAATATTAACGTAAACATAAATAAGAAGAAAATAATAAATAATAACCCTGAGCTTTGGCTTTTGGGATTAACTTTGGTTCTTTCTACAGCCTGGGCATTTTCGGCATCAGTATGATTTTTTTTTTTTTTTTTTATTATGCATGTTGAAGCAATTCTTGATTTATGGTTATTATTTACTGAGGGATGTGCATCCATTTTGACCAGTATGTCCAGCTAATCAACAATTTTAATTCAATATAGCCTATAAATCAATAGTCAATCAATGTCAAATTGTCAATACATTGCTTTCTATCTTGCATAATTAGTGCAGTTGTTTAGAGTTTGTAACTACACTGAGACTAGATAATCAGTGTCTTGTTTTAAAAGTATAATGTGTACTTTGATTGGGAGTGGCATCATTCACGTGCATGTATTGTACAGTATGTCTGGTCTCCACATATTTCTGCTTGAAAAATGCGAGTTTCATTTAGGCAACGCGCATATGAACGCATGATAACACACGCGACGCGGTTATGTTTTCCGAGCTGCAGTAAACAAACACCGTTGCACTTTGTCGTTTATCAAAATCAAACGTAATAAATAATTGTATTTTACTCTCACTTTTGTCAGCCACAAAGTGATGAAACAGATGCACTGCCTGCCCAGCTAGGTTAGCAAGACCGAAAAACATCAAACTTTGCTGACATCAAACTTAGAGAGGAGAGAACACAAGTTTACCTGATTGTTGTTCCCGCAATTCACTCTCATGGTTTTTTTCTTTTCCTCTTTTCGTGACCAGAAGGATAGTTTCGCTTCATTTTGTCGTAGATGTTGTAGCTACACATTTGACGGCGCGCTATGACTATGACACGAGATGGAGGCGTGGCCTTAAGTAATTTGCGTGGCCCTACGCCGGTCGCGTGCAGTCTATGGTCGCGTGCAGCGTTTGCCCTTCATACTGACTTTCACTTTCGGTGCCCGAATGGAAGTGAATGAGGCTTTGCGATTTTTTTTTTTTTTTAATCTAGGCCTACGTGAAATTCTGCATCCATTGTACGATTTAATTTTTTTCTCGGAAGGGCAACTTGAGTGAGAAGGGCATATGGGCAGTTGCCCGGGCAACCTGAGCAACCCCCCTGTGCACGTCCCTGGTTGAGTTGTTGTCTACTAACGCACTGTACTTCTACCTCACAGCCTTGTTTTCATTCCTGTCAAAAATGTAATATGGCGTTTCCCTGATTGGATCAATCAAGGCAGTCTCCATGTCTTTAACTGACTAATCAGAACACTGTCCATCATGACCCAATAAGAGCACTGTTACTGCCTAACAACCAATCAGAGAACTGTTACCATCTATAATGGATCATTGAGAACACTGCATGTCTTTATCAGTCCAGTCAGTACAGTCATTGTCATTCTCTATAACTGACCAATTAGAGCAGTGTTACGCTTTTAAACTGACCAATCAGAGCATTGTTGCTGTCTATAACCAACCAATCAGAGCACTGCCTAGCCCCAGTACACTAGTTACTTGTTGCCAGCTCTGGGAAAGGTGATTTTATGATTAGATTTCCAATGACTGCAAGTGATCTGTCTCAAACAATTTGAGCTTACAAGGAGGCTTAGTGTTAACCACTAACCCTTCCACTTTCTCTAAACACACACACACACACACACACACACACACACACACACACACACACACACACACACACACACACACACACACACACACACACACACACACACACACTCACGCCCTCCCTCTGTCTCAGCCAATCATAGATGTCAAACAGGAGGAGTGGATATTCACAATCCTCCAAACTGTTGGGCCCCATTAGAGTAAACAGTTTTTTCTGTTTTCTCTCTCTCTCTCTCTCTCTCTCTCTCTCTCTCTCTCTCTCTCTCTCTCTCTCTCTCTCTCTCTCTCTCTCTCTCTCTCTCTCTCTCTCTCTCTCTCTCTGTGTGCGTGCATGCACGTGTGTGTGTGTGTGTGTGTGTGTGTGTGTGTGTGTGTGTGTGTGTGTGTAAGAGATAGAGAGAGTTTGTCCTCACACACCTAAGAACACAATACATACCAGCTCTATGGTGATAACACCTGCTTTTGTGGAAGTATTGCATACTTGCCTCACTGATAATAAAAGAATGCTGTTTGCTCTTGTGTACTCATAACAGTAAATGTAGAATTATATATTCATTCCACAACTACTGCATATAGCACTAATAAAATCATATACTGCATAAAAGCATACATAAAGTGTACTGCCACCCGATTCAAATATAGAGTTATACAGCCATGGGGAGAATAAAATGCTGAAAATAATTAACACAAAGAACAAAACTACAAGCTACTCTTTTACATATGCATGCAGTGACCAGGAGCAGTTAAGCACCAAAAAGATTATGAGATTGTTCAACATTCTCTGAAAATCTTCTCCTCCACAGTCATGCACATTCAAAGCTTATATACTTCAAGATACATTGCGACAATTTTGAAATCAGGGTTAGTTACTTGAAATTATTCATAATATACTATTATTATTATAGTAAGTACATGTAGTAACGTGTAAATATGTCACCTTAAAATAGGGCTGGGCGATATGGCCTAAAAAAAAAAATCCCCGATTCTTTCACAAAAAATCCGATTTACGATTTAAATCGTTTTTTTTCTCTCCCTACTTAAAATCAATCTGTAGATGACAAAGAAATTGTACAAAACAAGTTTTAACTTTATTTTGTTTTGATATTCCCTTCTGGGATATTACCTGGATTAAAGTGCAATCAGGAACAACAAGTCAAAAAGACAGGGCAGGTCATTGTAAATAGTGTAAATGTAACATAACATAAAATGGGGGGATTGGGATTGGGGGGATGTGTAAAAAAAAAAAAAAAAAAAACTTGCATCACAATGTTTATTGTGATTGTCAAATTATTTGGTAACTAAACATAATTTTATCAAGTTTATTAACTATGTAAACACAATGTTTACATGGTACAAAGACTGGTATGATACTGTTTTTATTATTGCTTAACACAAATTTCACAATTTCAATTCAATTCTTGTGATTTGATTCGGATACTGATTCAATATCAATTCCTTTGGGTAAGGTACAGTAGATAGCCTACCTTAATGTGTTATGTTAATTGTTCTCCAAAAATAAATCACCTAATGCTGTAAACATACAGAGAGACCCTGTCAGGTGGTATTATTAAAGGTTAAAACTAACTCAAATTAAATATAATTTGTGTTTTTATAATAACAAACAACGTTATAATATTTTAATGATATAGGTAAAAATATAATAAATGTGTAATATAGTCATCATATTTAGCAAAATACTCTCTATAGCAATTATTTTAAGTCCAACTAACATGCGTGGTATGGGTAATTAAAAGGCATTCCTGAGGTAAATGTAACGTTACGTGACATGTTGTTCTCCAGCTGTTTTTTGGACATCTTTCCGCGGTTGAAAAACACTGATCGATCGATTTTATTACATTTCGGTAAGTTAGTAGTGAAGAGTAACAGATGATCGGTTCACGTGCCGCTTGAACTGAGATCTGTCAGCGATCTTTCACGTCACATTTACAAGCGCCAAAACGGTGTTTATTGTTTGAATTTCGTAATAAAATTGACAGAATCTGAGAGCTGAGAATCTGTTTCATATCAATAGTAACCTGCTCTGTCTAGTCTGTCGTTGTCAGTGTGCTCTTTGCCTCGCGATTTTTCTCTGCGTGAGAAAATGCATGTGTGCGTGAGAGCGTGTAAAAAGTGACAACTGCGTCTCTCACAGTGAACTCGTGAGAGTTGGCTGCCCTGAAGATTCAGGTTGTAAATGTTTTCGGCGGGTGTGCTTCTGCTGCCGCGGTCTTGTTCATTTGCCATGTTGTTTGTGTATCTCTATCATGGCAAGCGCTGAGCCCGGTCGGAACTACGGGAGCCCAGATGGGCGCGTCAGCGGTTGTTAAAGAGAAAACCGATTTTCATTAAAAAAATCGTCGTAAACTACACATTCGAGTTAATCGATAAAATCGATTTATCGCCCAGCCCTACCTTAAAATGAAGTGTTACCTTCTTCCAGTTGTTACACTTGTTCAGTTGTGTTTGATCTTAGTTTTGTTTTCATGGGCTGAATCCGAAATCGCCCCCTAAACGCTCATTGCCTATTCCCTACGTTAGTAATACTGTTCACTTGAAGGAGTGAATGAAAACGAGTGAGTAAATTCTGGCAGCCGTCGAACGCACACTGGCTGTACACTCGTTATTGCAGTGCAATGTGGTATTGAATAAGTGCACTCAATAATGTCCACTGTGGTTTCTGACATCACTACAAATGGCTGTCCCCTCAAATAACACCCTATTTGAGGGTATAGGGGGCGATTTCGGATTCAGCCATAGACATTTAGACTGTTTTCATAAGTCGCACGTGTTCCCTTGTTTGAGTTTCCTGCCCCTCATCAGTTCCCGGACACTAATCATCATCACAGCTGTTCGTCATTTCCTCACCTTCACTCAGTGTTTGTCCGGTCTTGTTTGCATTAGCTTTTGTGAATGTATTTCCAGTTGGATTGTTATTAAACTCTGCTTTTGAACTGATTCCTGAATTATCATCTGTCTGTCTGCACCTGGCTAATGGTGCTTTTCCATTGCATGGTATGGTACGGCTCGGCTCGGTACGGCTCACTTGTGGCGCTTTTCCACTGCATGGTACGGTACGACTCGCTTCGGCTCGCTTTAAATGGTACCACCTCTGTTCAGGGTCCAAGCGTACCGTACCGATACTAAAACGTGAACACACTGTGACCACACGAAGTGCAGACGTTCCTCTCGTTGGTTGCCGAGAAGCGGATAAACTATAACGATCAGACTATAATCCCACCCACTTTGAAGCTGTACTAACTGCAGTGGAAAAGCGAATCGAGCCGTGCCGAGCCAAACCGTACTGAGCCGTATCAGCAGTGGAAAAGCGCCATAACAGAAGACTGGGCCAAGAACTGGATTATGCAGCAAAATTCGCTGTGATTGCCCAAAACATTGATATTTTTTGTTATACAGGACTATTCTGCCGTCTTGCCGTCACTTGCCCATATGACGACTACACCCTCAAATTGGTGTTCTGGATCGGGGCCAACTACCACCCACACTGTAGACCTCCCAGACACCTCATGGCTTAACTGGAGGGCGTGTGTCCCCAATCCAGGACACAGCCAGACCCAGAGCCCAGCCCACCACCACCCTCAACAGCGGAGAATTCGCTAGAGCCTCCCGCAGACAGAGAGCGACCGTCCACTGTGATGAGTGAGCCGGTGCCTCAGAGGGCGTCCGACCAGGGGTGTGAGCCCGCAACATCAGTGGCAGAGATAATTCTGGTAGAATTGGACAATGAGGACAGGCTGATGGATTTGGACATGGAGGTACTGCCTCCCACCCTATCCCACCAGGTACTATCTGTCTGTTCTGAATCATCACTGTTTCAAGACAGCTTTGAGACTGCTTACCTCTGTCATCTTCACCGCAAAGCTCAGCCAGTCCTCCTTCTTCCCCGTGAATGCCCTGCTGTGACGCGAAGCCTCAGGTCGTGCAACCACCAGCCTTGCCTGAGCGAGAGGATCCTGTGGCTCCACCTCGGTCCTTCGACCTGTCGGCTCCACCAGACACCCTCGGCCTTGCGGCTCCACCGGGTGCCCTCATCCCACCGGCTCCCTCTTGGTCAGTCGTCACTCTTCTTCCGCCATAGACTTGCGAGCATCTGCTACTTTCTGTCTCTACACACCTACGGTTACATGGGTTCCTCCTTCCCTCCTGCTGCGCCTTAGTCGCCCCTCCTAGGTCTCCAGTGCTAGCGATGTCGCTTAGTACCTTCGGCTCTCCATCTGCGCCCTTGGATCCTTAGGCCTTGTCTCCATCAGTCGTCCCCCAGATGTTGACAGTCCCATCAACATCTTGGCTTCTCCCTCCCTCGACTCCGCCATGGGCTGTCGTCACTGCCGGCCTCTGGGTCCGGGCCATCAGCCTATCACCATCATCACCGCCTCGTCCACTTCCAAAGCCCCCACTGTCCCTCCCTCTTCTCATCTTCTGATCTTCTGTTACGGCGTGAGGTCGCGCCTTCCCGGCGGGGTGTACTGTCACAGTTATGTTCAGTTTTAGTTTCACGGACTCTTAGTTTGTATTCATTAGATTCTGTTGTCCTTTGTTCTAAGTCCCCGCCGGTATTTAGTTGTCATGGTTACCTTGATTATTGAGTTATTCTGTTCAGCTCTCAGCTATACGTTTATGTGGTTTCCCTTTGAGTTTGTCCGGTCACATTTGCGTTTAATGTGTGTTTGCTGCTTCCTGTTTGGATTATTCTGTGAATTATTATTAAACTTCGTGTTGGATCCTCGTCTAGTAGTAACGTCTTACTATGTCTCCTTAAAATAAAATTTTACCCAAACTTCTTCCTGTAATGTTAACCCAGCATTCTTTAAAAGTTATCTGGTATTTAATAATGCTCTCAAAAATATATATAATAATGTTCTCAAAAAAGCACAAAAACATTATTTATTATTTATCGTTCATGGAAGTTTTGAAAGTTTTGAAAATTTATTGTTCATCTAATGTTTTTTTTTTTATGTTATACTCTGAAACGTTTCCATAATGTTTGAAAAATGATAAAATGTTTCCTTAATGCTTAGAGAAAATTATTAAAACATTTAAAAAGACTAGACTTTTTTTTTTAACTTAATGGTGACATTAATAAAACATTATTAGAACAATTTTTGTTAGCTGGGTATTTGTATATTTTGGGGGCATTGTATGGAAAAGAGCAGCTTGGACATTCCTCTAAACGGCTCCTTTGTATTCCACTATAAAAAGAAAGTTATACAGGTATGAAACGACATGAGGGTGAGTAAGTGACTCCGATTTCTTTCGTTGCTTCATATACTGTTGAATCATTCGAAACTGATGAAGATAAACAAGTTTTGTTTACTATTCATAATGTAGGGCAAAACAAGTTTCTCATCTCAGAATTAATTACTTGTTAGCCGAGGAATGCCGGATGAATTGTGGCAGGACTGACGTAAGCAGTTGTTTGTGTATGCTAGTGTTATGAGGATTAGCTTGATTACACAAACATGCCCTTTTTGTACTTTCAGAACTGAAAAACATAAGATTTCCCCATTTTTCTCATATTATTGTACCGTAGGAGGGCAGGAACCTGAGCAGGACAGAGCTTTACATTCACACAAACGTATAGCTATGGGGTGTGATCCTCTACAGCCATGTGACAGAGAAAAACACAGCCCTGAGAATCACACGCATGCTGATCATGTGATGAAGCTAAGTATAATTACGGTGAGCATGACTGTGCACACACACACACAAACACTACGGTGAGCATGACTGTGCACACACACACACACACACACACACTCTCTCTCTCTCACACACACACACACACACACACACACACACACACACACACACACACACACACACACACACACACACACACACACACACACACACACACACACACTCATACACACATTGTGTTTTCATGTTTTATGGGGACTTTCCATAGACATAATGGTTTTTATACTGTACAAACTGTATATTCTCTCCCCTTACACTAAACCTAGGAGTAAACCCACCAATCTCAGAAAATTTTCATATGCATTTTCTTAATAAAACATAGTTCAGTATGCTTTTAAGCCATTTTAATTATGAGAACTATGAGAAATGTCCTCATAAACCATGGTAACGTTGTAATACCAGTGTAATATCTATGTCATTATATAAATTTGTGTCCTCATAAATCATTTAAACACACACACACACACACATCATCTGACCACTTCTCTCATATAAACAGACATGAGAAAAACACTTTTATTTAGATCACTATACCTAATATTAACAAGAGAAGATCATAAAAGATCAGATTCTTCTGATCAGAAAACATACTGCAAAAAAAATGTCTCATAGAAAAAATACAAAAATCTTTGTGGATTTTTCACATACTTGTTTAAAACAAGACCTTCCGCATTGCACTGGTGCTACTGACACAATGTTGATGTATAAGCTTGTAAAGTAGAGTATATCAATCTTTTATATTAAATTACAGTTCTCTTTACACATCTAGACCATCTGAAATACCAAAACAAACATTAACTCAGCTGAGAAATGATCCCATAAATGTGTTATAAAGTATCAGCTTCCTCTAAATCTGATGGGTTTATAAGCAAGCTCATGCATTTACCTTTGCAATTTGAATTAAACAATGACTTGGACTTCCTCTGCAGTGCTCTTATCCAATCACTGTCCCGAAATCTCTGAAACCTGATCCTGATGACATATCTCACTAGCCAAACCCCAAGTGTTTGTATAAAGGGAAATACATCTCTAAGCAAGTCCTGGTTATAGTGACTTCATGGGTGTGGGATTCCATGATTGTGTGCGAACAGGTTTGACAGACACGCTGAAGTCCATCGTCACAGTTCAACACCCGGGTGCGACTGATTGTGAGAGATTCCAACTGCAAAGGGAATTAAATCAGGAGGATTTTAAGTTGTTTTGTTGATAAGCAGGGTGCACGTGAAGCCAAGGGCTGGTGATGCAATAGAATGAAATCACGAGTGCTGGATAAACTTTACTATTAAATTCAGCTCATTTTAGCTTAAAATTGGTTTGGTAGTTGACGAAATTGTTTGTATGTGTTGTGCTTTTTCAAATATTAGTGCTAGTTTAATTTTATTGCTCATTAGCAAGATATATGGCACATCCTACACAAAGGCTGTTTCTAAACCAAGTGAGCTGCCTACGTAGGCATCATATGTCAACCCGACCACAAATGCGTCTCTATAGCACGCAGTGTGTTTATCGTGTAATTTATACGCGAAAATGAGTTTTTACTTGCATAGGATATGCATGGGTTGGTTTGGGTAGGTTTGTGGGGTGCGTGTGTCTTATACGTTTGGGTAGAATTAGTGGTGTGGGGTGCGTGTGTATTACACGCAAATGAACTGCGTATCAAATGCACGCGAAAACTGCGTGTCATATGCACGTAAAAACTCATTTGCGCATATAAATTGCACGATAATACACAATGCGTGCTATAGAGACGCATTTACGTGAGAACAGGCTGCATATGTGCACAGAAATCTAGGCAGCGTAATTCAAATCTTCTTTAGGCCATATTATAAGGCAGTATTGCATGTATTCTTAATGGAAAAGGCACTCCCATGATTCATTGCGGCATCTATTCAAGAAGGTGGATTCATTTCATTCAATAATGATTTTTTGTTCTTTTTACCCAACATTTGTGTGTGCTATACTAATGCTAAACACTATTGAAATCAATTGCGAATCAAGTCTCAGTGCCCTTCATGTGCGATCACTATTTGCACGCTTATGTTGAGCGTTTCAAACACATTACTCTTGAGGTTTCATTTCAGTTAGAATGCTCTTTATTGACAGCAAGACACTTGCTAGGTTTCGTAAGAGAGCCACATGCCTTTCGCATACATGTTTATGCATAAGCAATTTCTATATGGATATTGTGTGTGTGCATATGAAGTGCTGTAAACATTATTTCACAAGGATAGCTGCAGAAACAGTTCAAATTAAAGTTAATTGAAATAGCCTTCTAATTTATTATATGTTAGTGGAAGTCACTGATTGTGAAGCTAGAATACCTAACCTCAAATCCAAAACATTTATTTGAATACATACAGACAGGGTCCAAAATCGACTTTTTGCCACAACGTCAAATGGCGGGTGAATTGAAAAGAAAATTGAATTTGTGCCATTTTTTTAATTGAACTATTTCAAAATAAAAATGTATTTTTGTCCCTATGACAAAATGTGGTTTGTGTGTGTGAGTCATGACAGATTTATGGTTTGTATCACTTTAGGTGCGTTTCATTCGCCCATAAGTGCTCCACACTTCAAACCTGAAGGGAGCGGACATGTTCAGTTCGAAGGGCACTGTAAACGACATAGGGAATAAGAGAACATTTACTCACTAGTCATTGCACATCACCACACCAAGCCTACTGCAAATGTTTGATTAAAATAAACGCAGTAAAAATGATTTGAGGCTTCAACGTTTTTTATTGAGTTTTATCAGTCCCGTGTGTGGTTTGTATGCGATTGTTCTCGGGTATAAAGGGCACAAGATGTGACAGTTACAGTGTAACTCGTGATTATGGTTAAATGAGATCAAATACACATATAATATGACCAAATTACATTTATTTTATGTTATATTAAACATTGTAACAGACATTTATCTCGTAGGAGCCGTTTACACAACACCGTTTAAACGGTTTAAAAACGTAAAGCTTTTTATGTGTTAATTTAACTTTTGATTTTTTTTTTAAAGTGCAAGTTCTTGAAAGTGATACCGTAATCACCTCCGTAAACTATAAAAATGGGAATTTGTGAAAACGGTGACTTCATGCGTAAGTCTATAGATTTTCTTTACAAAGTCACATCGCCAACTACTGGCCTGGCAGAAGAATACAGCGTTTTTAGTCGTTTTCGCAGATCTGTGTGAACGGTGATCGTCTTGACAGTGTTGTCGTCTGTATGCGAAAGACGCAAAGGAAGGAAGTAGTGAACACTGCGTAGGGACCCTGTCAACTGGAACGCAGTCTTTTGACTTGAAAGGTCAGATTTCCAGTTCCTAATAAGCCAACAAACTGGTTAGGAACTCACCAAAGCTAAACTTACCAAATTTGTCCTCAACCCTTTCCAAAAAAACGCACAATAACTTATTTTGAGGAGTCTTACATAACTCCACCACTACCGTTTCCACACCACCAAAATTTTCCAATTTAATAAAGACCGGGAACACGGTGTTCCCTTGTAGAGGTCAGCAGTGGTGATAGAACAGGCTAGTGCTGCCCTCGTGTAATCCTTTCCTCTGCCTGGCATGCATGAACAAGCATATTAGCAACTAACTGTAGTCGCTGTTGCGCAACTCTGGCACAGGAAAGGAAGACACAAGATGTGGAGTGTGTTTACTCCAGAAAAGAAGGAATAAGTCAACCCAATCTCATAAGAAAATCTAGCTTTTTATGAGGTGGTGTTTTTGTAAGAATTCTACGATTTCTAGAAAAAAAGGGTAACACTTTACTTAAAGTTTTTATATACACTAAAAAAAAAATAACTCTTTGAATGAACATAAAAAAAATCATGGAAAGGATTTCCACATGATCAACTTGCTTTATTTCAGCATTATGGAATTCTGTTATTCCAATTCAATGTACTTACGTTGGGTCAACTTAATTTATTAAGGTTGATTCAATTTATTTACTATGGTTGGGCACAGCTTAATTTAATATCGTCAGTGAATTTAAAAAGGCTCCTAGTGGAGCGGCTAAGTGCTTATGTTTGGCAGAAACGTTCAGTTTATGATACAAGCGTGAAAATTGGCATGAGCAGTCATGGAGACTAGAAAATTTTCCGAGCCACTTGAAATTTCAACATAAAATTTCAAGATGGCGGCAATTTTTCAGGATTACTGCCGCCCGCCATGTGGATCTTTAAATGATAAATTTTCTCATAGATACTTTCTGTTTGTCATGGTTCCATGGCTGTGTCAGCCAGAGTCGCTGTTGCCTCTGGATCTGTTCTTATTGACATTCAGTATTAGTCATTGCTCAATTTTTTGTTTGGTGCACTGTCCGTTCAGCACCACAACTGTGCTAATTTATTCATCTTATTTTTGTTTCCCCACCTCTCCGTGTTAATTTGACATGTTTAATAACTGTTAGTTTTTAAAAAAAAAACTCCCTTGTGACTGTAACCTTGTCGTGGTAAGGGAGCTTGTGTACCTCAATGAACCCTGAGAGCTATGCCGGTGGGAGGCAACTCCAGGCTTTACCAAACTGGACAGGTCATGGGTCAGTAGTCAGACAAAACACAGTCAAACTACCTCTCTTGACAGTCTCTTGAGGAACCCAATAGATTTCTATGAGAACATGTATCATTTAAAGATCCACATGGCGGGCGGCAGTAATCCTGAAAAATTGTCGCCATCTTGAAATTTTATGTTGCTGTGGGCAGTTTCTTGTCAAATGACCCTTTGAGACAGCTCATAGCAATTTTCATGCTTGTATCACCAAATAAACCAACTGCTCCACTAAGGTGTCGGCCATCTTGAAAAATGTCGGCCATCTTGAAATTTCAAGTGGCTCGGACAATTTTCTTGTCAAGTGACCCATGGAGACTGCTCATGCCAATTTTCACGCTTGTATCATAAATTGAACGATTATAACACTTAGCCACTCCACTACTGATATGATTCAGGTATTCAAATTCATAATATTAATTCATCAAATACAGTATAATTTATTTTAGTGTCACACTAATACATTTCTAGACTATAACCAAGTATTAGCTACCAACAGCAACTGTTAACAGCTTAAATTATAAGATTTACATGCTTCATCAACCACAGCATTTGCTGTGAGTATTGCTGAATCAGTTTTCAGCCTAACCAAATGCTCCACTCTTCTCCACAATGGTAACCCACTGTAATTTAAATGGTACTAATAATTGCAATGTAATTAAAAAATTAAACACAATTAAACACTATCAAGTCTTCCCCTTTTCTCATTTTATCAAAAACACATAAAATAACACTTAATTTAAACATTTATTCTCTCTTAATTCAGCCATATGCAAAGCATGCTGGGAACTAACAAGCACTGCGAAGTTTCAGGTAATCCAACACAAATCATTCATGTAATCCAACACAAACGGATTAAGTAAACTTAAATTTCACATATATTTAAGCAGATTGAACACAATCAAATTAAGTTTGGACAAAATGTATGGCAATTGTGTTGCTTAAGCTCATTTTAATTAAGCAATTTGAACAAGCAGCAGAAATCTTTTTTTGAGTGTATAAGGCATTTTAAAAATATTTTAATGCATTAATTATGCTTTGTAATGCACCTTATAATGCATTATTTGATCTCATCAATAACTGTGAACACGGTTATAATGCATTATAATACTTGTCTTGAACACGCATTTAGAAAGTATAATGCATTTAAAAACAACCAATTTCAGATGTAACAAGGAATTTGCTAATATTAAAATACATTTGAACTTTGGCTGTAATTATTTATGAAAAGATATAATGATTATAAATACCTTTATAATGCATTATAAACAAAGGCTTAGTTATTGTCACGTTTTGGTTTGTTCATGTCATGTTCCATGTCTGTCATGTGATTCTCTGTTTGTCATGTGATCCTGCCATGTGTCTTGTCATTGGTTAATCGTCTGATCATTGTTCACAGGTGTCCCTTGTCTTGTCATTAGTCTGTGTATTGAAGCCCTCATGTTTGCCATGTTGTCAAGTTATGTTTCCCTGTAACCACTGTTGGTAAGCGTCATGTTCATGTCTTTGTTTTGAGTTCATGCCACGCCATTTTTTTGTTTCATGTTTAATCTTGTTTGTAATAAACTGCACTTGGGTTCTTCGCTACAACTTGCCTTCAGTGGATCCTTTGCAATTATATTAAAATTATCTCATAATTTACTCACCCTCAAGCAATCCTAGGTGTATAAGACTTTCTTCTTTCAGCCAAACACAATCAGTTATATTAAAAAACATCCTGGCTTTTCCCAGCTTTATAATGGCAGTAAAGGATGATATTATGAAGGCCAAAGAATTGCATCCATCCATCAAAAAAAAATATCCATATTTTTAACTTTATAAACTATAATCACTGTTTTCCGATAACATCCGTACACGAGCCGAAGAGTGACCTTTGACCCGACGCATGACGCAGGATGTAGGAGTTTAGGCTTCAAAATGTAAGGTACCAATCACTACGTAAGACAGCAGCGTCTTACGTCAGCGGCACTGAACGCGGATCCACAACAGAACCGGAAGACAATACAATGCTGAATAAAGTCGTAGTTTTTGTTATTTTTGGACCGAAATGTATTTTCGATGCTTCAAAACTTTCTAACTAACCCACTGATGTCACATGGACTACTTTGATGATGTCTTTATTTCCTTTCTGGACAAGGACAGTATACCGTACATACATTTTCAATGGAGGGACAGAAAGCTCTCGGACTAAATCTAAAATATCTTTAACTGTGTCCCGAAGATGAACGGAGGTCTTACGGGCTTGGGGCGACATGAGGGTGAGGCATTAATGACATAATTTTCATTTTTGGGTGAACTAACCCTTTAAGTAAAGTGTTCCCGAAAAAAGTCATCAATGAAGGTCCACCCCTAAACCTTTACCGTCAGTGAGGCGTAAGCAGATCCATTATGCGTGTCATGATGCAGACAGAGGTTGAAAGAGACTCACATGGCCTGAGAGTATATGGTCACATGGGTTCACCATGTGCATGCCGAGTCTGTGTGTTTAGCTGAGCCTCTTTACCTTAAACATCAACAGTCGTCTGTATTACAGCAGTCAGTAGGTAAATAGCGACTGTAGTTCAAACACTGACGACAGAAAGACATCATTTATGGATATTCTAGAAACAGATTACACATCTTTCACCTTGGTTACGTAACATGTATTATGGCTAATATTAATGTTGTATTAAAATGTGAGACACTAGTCTGCATAATATGATTAAGTTACATTTTCTGAAGTAATATGTTTGTTAGCGCAGTGTGTTATGCAGTTACTAGGGTGTGGCTGCTAGTCCGTAACCCCTATTATGCTATTTTAAAGGTCCCGTTCTTCGCAATTCCAATTTTCAAACTTTAGTTAGTGTGTAATGTTGCTGTTAGAGCATAAATAATACCTGTACAATTATAAAGCTCAAAGTTCAATGCCTAGCGAGATATTTTATTTAACAGAAGTCCCCTTTCAAAGCCTACAGCGAACGGCCGGTTTGGACTACATACCTCTGCTTCCTTTTTTAATGACGTAACTATTACAGTTTTTTGAGTAATCTCCGCCCACAGGAATACACAAAAAAGGGGGCGTGGTCTTGTTGCGCTCCCACGGAGAAGAAGCACTTCAGCTGCGCATGCATCTCCAATTTATGGTAAGAGGCGTGACCTTTCCAGGCAACGTGCGATAAGCTGCTGTCGAAACACAACACAGGAACCGCTGGCACAATCAGAACTCGTTACGTATTTCTGAAGGAGGGACTTCATAGAACAAGGAAGTCATCGGGACGTTTTTTGGACAGTGAAAACAGCGGTATACAGATAGGTCAATTGTGTGAAAAATACTGTGTTTTTTTACACGCGAAACATGAACACATGTTATATTGCACACTGTAAACACAATCAAAGCTTCAAAAAAACTTGAAGAACGGGACCTTTAAAGGTTCCTCATTTTATTTAATAAGGTCTCCTACAAAAGGTTTACATGCATCCACGATCAAAAAAACACAATTTTCCCATAATATACATTACACATCAGCTCTTTTCTCACAGTGACTGAAACGGCTCAATAAAAGATGATACCAACAGAAACAATGGTTTCTGTTTTACCGTATTAATTCCCGTGCTAGTCCTCATCCTTTGGAAATGCATGCAAAGTGCTTATTTTGCTTTCACAACGCATCTTTTAAACAGCGTCTTCTTGACATTACAAAACCAACTTTAGCTGGAAATAACAGTATTCAAAAATCGCTATAAAGCCAAAACAATCTCTGTTACCGTAAATTGTATGTTTATCTCTGTAAAGCTGCTTTGAAACAATCTCCATTGTTAAAAGCGCTATATAAATGAAGATGACTTGACTTGACTTGACTTGAAATGTTGACAACACTAACCAAACTCTTCAAGGCCTCAGCTACAACTACAGTGTTTGAGGGTGGGTGAAAGTGAAAGGTAATATTCGTAAAAAGCATAACAGGGGCACTTTAAAGGTAGGGTAGGTAATTTTGGGAGTGCAAAATAGCAAGCTATCTTTGAAAAGCATGAGATTCCACCCTCCCTTCAGAGCGTCTCCAAAGCCACCACTAACATTTTAAGATTGATAATTAAAGTTGGAATAATAGTTTAATTTACAAATAGGATTGTAATTTATTAATATGCTAAAAATACTGAAACCCAGTGAAACAATGAGTGAAAAGGGAAAAATACTAAAGGCCCTGATATACTTCCAATAAAATTGAAGAACAAACTGGTGTGACGTAATTTAGAAACAAAATGAGGCCACAATGAAGTTTGTTTGAGGAGTCCGTAACACAGGGGCATAGAATTTAGTAGGGACGCTAGGGACGTGTCCCTACCAATATCCAGTGACAATGATATATCCCTAGCAATAATTTCGAACAAACTTAAAATATATTTATAAATTGATGTCCCCGTCCCCACCAATTTCAAAATCAAACCTACGCCACTGCTGTAACAGCTTGCCAAAGCGAACTTTCTGGATAAGTTTGCTCCTGCACTTTCGAACTCTTATTGGTCTGTGGTGATCATGTAGTAGGTGTGTCTCTGAGGCTCCGCCCCCTTTTGACGTGAAAATCTTCCCTGGTTCGTTTCTTCTGTCCAGCTCATTGAGGTCAGACGTCCGTGAGTAAAAACATGAAAACATTGAAGGGCTGCATGCTTTAAAGTAGAAACTGAAGTTGTAATTCTAATTGAAAGAGACACTGACACCGTTTTTTTTCATGTATAATACTGAAAAGCTTCTCGCTTTATTGTAAAGTGCTATATAAATACTTGTTTGTGACTTGATTTGACTGTAGTGCTGAATTGCAGAACTGGTGCAGACATATCATATCAGATATTGACAATAACTGCTGTTTTCTCACCGATGTCATTTTTGTAGTGTGTTTATTTTTGTTGTTGAGAGGGAAGTGCGCGGCACATTTACGTTCACCTAAACATCACTCTCAGCAGTGTGGACGGCATCAGGATGTTTGTTAACAGTATTTTACTGCTCAAGTATTTTAAACATCTTTTTACCCCATGCAAAGAACGAAAATAACTTTGCCGTGAGTATATTGGGGCCTATACTGTAGTGTAGGGAAAGTACACGCTCCTAGAGGAAATCTGTCTGCGTGTTTCCTTTTCAGGGAAAAGGTGTTGGCCTTCTAAGTTACTTCTGTTCTGTAAGTGTGTGTGTGTGTGTGTGTGTGTCCATAAAAATGCAAGGCGGATACTGTGAAATGGAAAATAAACAACATAAGAGACTGTAAACAGCATCTGTCAAAGGGCTTTTCTTTAAGTGCTGAGAACTGATGCTGTAGCGTCGTCCTTCTTAAGGAGGTGTGTCCTCTAACTTACAAAACCTGTATTGATCAGTTATACGGATACACTTGTGTTCACTCTAAAATCCAGATCCTGTTGCAAGTATGGTGTTCATGTGTGTATTCCTGCATGTGTTTGTATATGGTATATTACATTGTTGCAGCTAAAACATTTCGATTTTTTTAGAAGTTGTAACTCACATTTTCTTATCAAACTGCTTGAGGTATTATTCATGATCCATGGTGTGGTTTGCATTACATTGCGTAGCAAGGGCCATACATCTAAAATGCATGAAAACAAATTGTAAGAGCCACATAAGGACTAGTTCATCTGAAATAATAATTTTGTTTAAAAACAGTAAAAACTATTTTATGAAAATTCATAAGTAATGTATTGTTTGAAATGCATAATTTAGTAATGTTTAGATCTGATAACATTTCAATATTTCAGCTTCCAGTCAGATAGCGCTACGTCATAGCGTAAGCGATTGGATGTAGTTAGTTTCAGTTTGAAGTTAGAGACGTTGGAAGCAACACAGTTTTTTGACCGTGCGTACCATGTCTATGTATAATTTTATGTTTTGGAAGTAAACTTTTAAAAGGAAGACTTGTTTTGCTCGTGTTTCAAATACTGGTTGTATTTAGACTGACTTCAAAAGGTGGTACAGAAGAATCAGAAGAAACTACCATTTCATTAGTCAAAAAACTCGCTAATTCGAAACGAAGCTGGAAAACGGAGCGGACGTGTCTAGCTTGTTGTTGGATGAGGGAGCAAAGGATAGGACTTTAGCGCCGCAATCAAGACAAAGGATTGGGCCAGTCAGCGACAGAGACTCGTGACGGACCGACATCAGGCGGCAGTTTCTCCGTTTGTCGGGTTTCGTTGGCCTGTTTGTTAACAGAGAAGTGAGTGAAGCTGCGCGCGCTGAAGTGGGTGCCGACGGACGGACGCACGCACGAAGATATGAGTGAGTTTGGAAGAGAAAAAAAAGTAGGTCAACTTCTCCCTGCAAAACATAAGTCTATATAGAAAGCTCTGATTCAGTCAGTGTGGAGTTTTGGCGATCTTTAAGAAGTTGTTTTGCACTCGGTTTATTAAGAAAAGTATGTTTGAAGAAAGTGCTTGAAACGTTTGCATACAACTAGAGCATTAACTCCGCTATTTGTAAGATGGCTGAGGAAGATGAACGTAGATGTATCGAGGATACAATGGAACAGGGAAGGTCACATAAGCTGACAGAGAAGGCATTAGAAGAGAAATTGCAGAGGTGCATTTCATTGAGAAGAAGAACATTAGCAACTCTTACAAGCAAAAGAAAAGAGTTAGAAACATTGATGAGTGATGTTCAAAATTTACAAAGGGTAAAAAATATGATGGAAAATGACTTTGCAACGTCAATAAATGAGTTTAAACGTCTCAACAACGAAGTTGCAAATCTTTTGACTGAAGATGAAAAAACAAGTGATCAAGAGAACTGGTTCGACCCTAAAATGGCAACAATTAGAGGATTTATGAAAACGACAAAAAATTGGATTGCAGCTGAGCATGAATCCATACTGCCAGTGGAAAAGGTGCTGCAAGAAGAAACTAATGTGGTTGATTATCTGCAAGAAACTGTTAAACCAAATGACAGCGTTTCACAGGTTGGGGTCAACGATGTCACATATGCCAGCCCACGTGGATCACAAGTAAGTCGCACCTCAGCTGTGTCACGAGTATCGTCAGCAAGAGCTAGGCAGGAAGCGGAACATGCAGCCCTGCTCGAACGTGCTGCAATGCTAAAGAAAATGCAACAGCTTGAGTTTGAAGCAGCTAGAATCAAAGCTGAAAAGGAAGAGTTAGAGCTAGAAACTGCGTTAGCCGAGAGTAAAGCAAAAATAAGGGTGCTTAAAGAATATGAAAAATCTGAAGATGGTTTAAGTAGCTACGCGGCAGTGCAAAAGCCACGAGGTGGACACGTGAAGGAAAGAACTAGTATTATGCTTCCACAACAAGCTAATACGAACACTCATGTTCAATCACATACACGGCACTCCCGAATACAACAACAATCTCAACCGGTCTTCGATTATGTGCCTAATGCTCAGCCTAACAGAGGTGATGACATACTAGCGGTTATGCAAAAACAGAATGTAATAACTGAGCTACTTGTAAAACAACAGCAGCTATCTCATCTACCAACCAAGGACATTCCTGTGTTTAAGGGTGATGCGCTACAATACAAATCTTTCATGAGGGCGTTTGAGCACGCAATAGATCAGAAAACCAGCAATGATCAAGACAAGTTGTACTTCCTGGAACAATTTACGGCCGGTGAACCGCAAGAGCTTGTTCGCAGCTGTGCTCATATGACGCCTAACATAGGCTACTGCGAAGCGAAGCGACAACTTCATAAGCACTATGGGGATGAATTACGGATTGCCAGCGCGTACATTGACAAAGCACTCAAATGGCCTCAAGTGAAGTCTGATGATGGGAAAGCATTGAGCGCTTATGCAATGTTTTTGATTGGATGTCGCAATACTATGGAAGACATCGAATTCTTAGAGGAGATGGACAACCCTACCAACTTACGGACAGTGGTGTCTAAGCTACCGTACAAACTGAAGGAACGTTGGCGTGCTGAAGCTTATGACATAAAAGAGCGAAGAGGCAGGAGAGCAAAGTTTGCTGATTTGGTGAGCTACATAGACCGCCAATCTAGAATAGCGATGGATCCCCTCTTTGGTAATATCTCAGACAGCCGTCCAATCTCAAGTGGAAAGATTGACCAAAAAGAAAAGCATCATGGAAAAAGAGAGGTTCGTGGAAGCAGTTTTGCAACAAATGTTTTCACCGAAAGCAAAGGGCCTCAAGAAACGCATGTTAAGCCAACAAATTCAATTAAAACTGTGAGTGCCTTTGAGAAGCCGTGTTTGTACTGCCAGCAATCACATACCCTCGCCTCATGCAGCAAAATCAAACACCAACCACATAAGGAGCGTGTGGATTTCTTAAAACTGAAAGGCTTGTGTTTTGGATGCTTAGTTCCGGGTCATCTTAGCAAATTCTGCAAAAGAAGAATTGAGTGTAAAGAATGTGCTTTAAAGCATCCAGACATTCTGCACATAATAAAAGAAGAAGGTTCTGTCTCACCTGAAAAGAAAGATGGTCGTCATGGAAGTGAAGTATCGTGTGCTCAAGTTTCTATTCTGCAAGAGTCCTGTAGCCTCACGGGGGCCGGAGAAGCGGAAAGTGTGCTGTCAATAGTACCAGTGAAGATCAAGTCGAAAAGGAGTGACAAGTGTGTTGAAACATACGCCTTTCTGGACCCGGGAAGCACAGCAACGTTCTGCACAGAAGACCTGCAAAGGAAACTAAACATCAAAGGGAAACCGACACGAATACTTCTTAGCACCATGGGTCAAGACAAACCTGGAGAACAGAAGCTCATGAACAGTTTTGTCATATCAGACCTGGAAGTGTGCGGGCTGGAAGACATAAAGTACATTGAGCTACCTAAGGTGTTCACTCATAGCAACATACCTGTTCACATCGAGAACATACCTAAACAGTCAGATATCCAGAAGTGGCCTTATCTCAATGAAGTACGCTTGCCAGAGATAGAAGCGGATGTAGGCCTGCTTATTGGAGCTAACTGTTCAAGAGCAATGGAACCATGGCATGTTATTAATGCTGAGGATGGAGGCCCTTATGCCGTGAAGACTGCCATTGGCTGGGTTGTGAATGGGCCCATAAGAAAGGAAATGGATGATGCAATGAATGAAATGCCTACATTTTCAGTAAACAGAATTTCTGTTATGGAGATTGAGAAGCTACTGGTTCAACAGTATAACACTGATTTTTCAGAGCGTAACTACGATGATCAAGAGGAGATGTCTCGTGAAGACAAACAGTTTATGCAGTCTGTGCAGAAAACGACACTGTTTGAGAATGGCCATTACAGTATTGGACTGCCATTCAGGAATGAGAAGCTACAAATGCCTAATAACCGTTGTGTGGCGGAACAGCGCATAGCCTGTTTGCTTAGAAAGTTCAAGAAGAATCCTGAATTCTTTGAAGAGTACAAGAGCTTTATGGAGACCATCATTGACAAAGGCTACGCTGTCCAAGTTCCAGTCCAACAGCTGAACCGTGACGACAACAGGCTGTTTTACATACCACATCACGGGGTGTATCACCCGAAGAAAAGAAAGTTGCGGGTGGTCTTCGACTGCACAGCTTCGTTTCAGGATAGGTCTCTGAATAGTGAACTGCTCCAAGGACCCGACTTGACCAACACGTTAGTTGGTGTGCTTTTAAGATTTCGTGAGGAGCCAGTAGCTATAATGGCGGACATTGAGTCGATGTTTTATCAGGTCAAGGTGCCGGAGCGTGACGCAGACCTACTCCGTTTTCTATGGTTGCCCAACGGCAAGTTGAATGAGCCTATGGAGGAATTTCGAATGACGGTGCACCTCTTCGGAGCCACTTCTTCACCAAGTGTTGCCTCATATGCACTGAAAAGAACTGCTGAAGATCACAAGGATGATGCATCTCCAGAAGCTGTTCAGACAGTTCTGCGCAACTTTTATGTAGATGACTGTCTGAGGAGTGTAGCTAAAGAAGAAGAAGCGGTGACTTTGGCTAAAGATCTTCGTACCCTGTGTGCTAGCGGAGGCTTCAATTTAACAAAGTGGATGAGCAATAGCAGGAAGGTGTTAATGTCAATCCCTGAAGTACATAGAGCCAGCGAAGTGAAAGACCTGGATCTAAGACATGACGCTTTGCCAGTCGAGAGGACTCTCGGTGTACAGTGGGACACAGAAACTGATACTTTCACCTACAGTATGAAGCTGCAAGACAAGCCGATGACCAGAAGAGGCATTTTATCAGTCGTGAATTCCATCTACGACCCCCTTGGCTTTCTTGCTCCGGTCATCTTGCCCGCTAAACTCTTGCTAAAAGATCTTTGTAAAGAACAATACGGATGGGACGAGAACATTGTCGGAAAACACGCTGAAGATTGGAAAAAATGGATTGAAGATGTCAGTCATCTTTCTACGTTTCATGTGAGCAGGTGTTTGAAGCCTACAGATTTTGGATGCACTGCCGCAGCACAGTTACATCATTTTTCAGACGCTTCTGAGTCCGCATACGGCACTGTGTCTTATCTGCTGCTAGAGAATAGTCAAGGGGAGAAGCATTGTGCATTCCTTATGGGGAAGTCAAGAGTGGCCCCACTCAAACTGGTCACCATTCCCAGACTCGAGTTGACCGCAGCAGTTGTCGCTGTTAAAATAGACAAGATGTTACATCAAGAGCTTCAAGTTCCACTGCAACAATCTATTTTCTGGACAGACAGTACAACAGTGCTCAGATACATTGACAGTGAAACTGCTCGTTTCAAAACCTTTGTTGCGAACAGAATCTCGTTGATCCGAGAAGCAACAAAGCCATCGCAATGGAAGTACATCAGAACAACGGAAAATCCTGCAGATCAAGCCAGCAGGGGCCTGAAAGCTAAGAGTTTGGTGCCAGGAGGAACCTGGATCAATGGGCCCGTCTTCTTGCTGAACAATGAAAGTGATTGGTCGGAACAACCTGTGCGAGGCAAAGAAAGCCTTCAAAATGATCCAGAAGTCAAGAATGGAGTTGCAGTCAATGTGATCAAAGTTGAAGAAAACATGGAACCAATCGACAAACTAATCAACTATTATTCGGACTGGCATAAACTAAAAAGATCAGTGGCCTGGATTTTAAAGGTGAAGAAAAATCTGTGGAAAATGAAAGAGGAAAGAAAGGAAGTATCAAGAAAGATCAGGGAAACTGAAAAGGACCCTGAAAAGGTGAGATCGAAATTAGAACGACAAATTAAGAAATTCAAAGCAACAGAAAAGAAATCACTTACTTTGGATGATCTGGTTGTCGCAGAATCGGAAATAATCAAATTCAGTCAAAGACAGCAGTTTGGAGAAGAAATCAAAGTACTGGAGAAAGGTAAACAGCTTAGTTGCAGCAGTCAGCTGTTTAAATTGGATCCGATTCTTCAAGATGGCACGTTAAGGGTTGGCGGAAGACTCAACAAGTCTGCCATGCCAGAAAACGCTAAACATCCAACAATTATTTCAAAGCACAGCAGAGTTGCTACATTGATTTTGAGAGATATACACCAAAGAACAGGACACTGCGGACGCAGTTATGTCTTGGCACAACTGAGATGCAGGTACTGGATCCCACAAGCCAATTCTGCAATTCGAAAGATAATAAACAAATGTACAGTGTGCCGCAGGATTAATGGAAAGGTTGGTGAGCAAAAGATGGCAAACCTGCCGGAAGATAGGCTCTTGCCAGATAAGCCTCCTTTCACAAATACCGGTGTTGATTTCTTCGGGCCGTTTGATGTTAAGCGGGGCCGGAGTACAGTCAAAAGGTACGGCGTGATGTTCACTTGCCTCACTCTCAGAGCGGTGCACATCGAAGTTGCAGATAGCCTCGACACAGACTCCTGCATTAATGCAATTCGTCGCTTTATGTGCAGGAGAGGTCAAGTTACCATCATGCGTTCTGACAACGGCACAAATTTTGTGGCCGCTGAAAGAGAGTTAAGAGAAGCCGTTCAACTGCTGGATAATGACAAGATTGAAAAGGCCTTGCAACCAAAAGGAATAAAGTGGATATTCAACAGCCCAGCCGCTTCGCATCAAGGCGGGGTCTGGGAAAGACAAATTCGGACTGTGCGAAGAATCCTTAACTCCCTTTTGAAAGAGCAAGCAGTGAACGATGATTGTCTTCTGACAATAATGTGTGAGGTCGAAAGCATCATCAACGGCAGGCCGCTTACAACTGTTTCAGATGATGTGAACGACGTAGAACCTCTAACACCCAATCACTTATTGCTGTTGAAATCTCAACCCAACATGCCTCCAGGGATTTTCAACAAAGATGACATGTACACAAGAAAGAGGTGGAAACAAGTTCAATATCTTGTGGATTTGTTTTGGACAAGATGGACGCGTGAATACCTTCCACTTCTTCAGGAGCGCCAGAAATGGCTAAAGCCAAGAAGAAACTTCATGACAGGAGATGTTGTGCTACTAGTGGATAGTTCTTCCCCACGGAACTCCTGGCTCATGGGAAAGGTTGTTGAAACGTTGCCGGACTCCAGTGGAACAGTACGAAGAGTGAAGATAAAGACCAAGACCAACACTCTGGAAAGGCCTGTAAATAAACTGTGTTTGTTGGAAGAGGCAACGTCAGAAGAGTGAAGAAATAAGTTGATAGTTTATGGACATTTAGAAATTGTTTGGCTCTCAGTGTTTAAGTTTATAATTGCTTAGTCCTCCTGCCTATCCAATTAGGGGCCGGGTAATGTAAGAGCCACATAAGGACTAGTTCATCTGAAATAATAATTTTGTTTAAAAACAGTAAAAACTATTTTATGAAAATTCATAAGTAATGTATTGTTTGAAATGCATAATTTAGTAATGTTTAGATCTGATAACATTTCAATATTTCAGCTTCCAGTCAGATAGCGCTACGTCATAGCGTAAGCGATTGGATGTAGTTAGTTTCAGTTTGAAGTTAGAGACGTTGGAAGCAACACAGTTTTTTGACCGTGCGTACCATGTCTATGTATAATTTTATGTTTTGGAAGTAAACTTTTAAAAGGAAGACTTGTTTTGCTCGTGTTTCAAATACTGGTTGTATTTAGACTGACTTCAAAAGGTGGTACAGAAGAATCAGAAGAAACTACCATTTCACAAATCTTGTATAAATTAATGTATGAAGATACTTATAAAGTTTTGTTCAGCTGTTTCCTAGTTTGACCAACAAAGGTAAACAAGAATGTGGGAAAACTGAGGACACTTAAAACTCTAAGGGCCCTATCTTGCACTCGGCGCAAATGACTTTGTACACTGACGCATGTATCATTCCTATTTTGCACCCGCGCAAAGCGGACTTTTCCCTCCACAGACACACGTCGGTTAACTAAGAAATACACTTGCGCTCCCCGGGGCGGTTCAGCGCAAAGAGGAGGCGTGTTCCGGCGCAAACTTTCCCTCATGCTATTTTGCTGTTCTATAAAACAATTGCGCCACTGACCAGAAAAAACCTAGTCTAAAGTCAGTGGCGCGTTGCGCGTTGTTCATTATGCTATTTTAAGGGCGCATGCTTGGCCATAATCAATGTAGCCAGCGTGCGCACAACGCGCATACACGTTGATTCTCTTATCTAAGCAGCAGTTTTCATTTTTGCAAATCATACATTATTACGATAGATAGATAGATAGATAGATAGATAGATAGATAGATAGATAGATAGATAGATAGACAGACAATTTATTATAAAAGCAACATGTAGCTTACACATTTACCCAAATTATCATACGCCTGTTTAACAGAAGTTAATTTGGGTGGGTTTCTCCATCCCCAATGTCACTTCTCTGTGTTTTACGGCCCTGACGAGAACGTTGCTCTCCTCGGCTGTGAACCGCTCCTGGCGCGCGCCTGGCAAATCCGCCGTTATAATAGGAATCCGCTTTAGAACAAGCGCGCCTGCTCTTAAAGGGAATGTGAGATGACGCTCTGATTGGTTTATTTCACGTTACGCCCAAACCACACCTATGAATAATGAAGCTACTTCAGACCAACCCCTTTTAGATTTGCGCCAGGCGCAAGAGGCATTTATCCCGCCGGGAAAATAGCAACAGCGCCGGGATCCGCCCACAAAGTTACTTGCGCTTTGCGCTTTGACACTTGCGTTTCAGATCGTTAAAATAGGGCCCTAATTTAGTGCTCTATCTCAACATTTTCTTTATTTCACAAGTATAAATGGTTACAGGACCACAACATTGCACATTAATTATGGCAGAGCAGTCCACACCCTTTACCTTATCCACACTGAACTGTGAAAGTACACTCTTAATAAATGTTCTCTTTTGGCATCTATGATTCCTGTTATAAGACACAGGAGATGAAACCCTATCGTGGGAGTTTATTAAAGGTGAAAGGCAGGCAGGTAACCAGGGTGAGTATACAGGTATGTTAGATGAACCAACACAGTCTCTTCTCAGAACAGCAGTGTAACAATGGGTAACAACACGGATGAATATCATAATATTTTGACTGTAGAAATCAAACACAATGTGCTACCTTCAAGTGTGCACGGTGTCATTTTTTTCAGAAAACAAATGGCTTTCAATAAATTACAGTTATTGACCATGAGTGTGCTAAGTTTGTAAATAGACAAAATAAATTGACTGATTTTTATTTATTTTTTAAATCTGAAAAATCATGTACGAAATAACACTTCAAACTTGAAAATGAACTATAATACATGTATATACAAGTGTTTTTGTGACACATTTTAATTTATACACACTTACAGATGCATGTATATACATATACACATAGGCATATACACATACAGGCATACGAGCCCGTTCTCATCCTTTGGCGTCATATAGGTGACGCCATATGACATTTCATTGAAATACTACGCACATGGCACCCTTTAGCGTGAATATAACACGCAGAACCCAAGATGTTGGGTACTCATACACGTTACTGGCATCCTTTAGCGTCAATATGAGACGCAGACCCTACCCCAGACCTAAACCTACCCATAACAGTGCGTGTTATATTCACGCTAAAGGGTGCCATGTGCGTAGTATTTCAACGAAATGTCATATGGCGTCACCTATATGACGCCAAAGGATGAGAATGTGTTGGGCATACATATGAACACACACATATACACATAGATGCATACACCCATGCATGCATGCACATACACATATACACACCACACGCTAAGATGTGTAAAAGAGTCACACTCAGCCCCCTCACAAGTCTCATGAAACTTCATTTCAATTGCCTCTTCTGCTGTGTACTCGTCTTCGCCATATTTTATGCAATCAAAAACTCTCTAACCTGCCGCGATCTGTATCTCTCCTTTCAAATCCTTCCTTCCCGCTCTCCTGAAACCTGCTGTCAGTTACTGACGGAAAGCATGAAATTACTGTAATAAGTAATATATTGCCGAAAAGCGCATGCTGTCTACTGTCTGGAGCAATTTGAATTATTTTGACAATGAATACAAATTGGTTGAATGTGTCCGTGATGAAACACAGAGTTTAAAAGGTAAACTTCACGAGGGAATGCAGGACAGTCTTGTAACATATAGCCTACAGGGTAAAACGTGGAGGTAACAAGGATAAAAAAGAGAACGATTATCTTCTTAGGAATACTCGTTGGAATAAACTGGAACAACGGAAATGTCCCAATGTTTGGAGTCCAAAATTTCATAAATGTGTTGGAACTGGAGCTCTGTAGTTTCCAAGGCAGTAGGAAGTTGTTTCAGGGGGACAAGGCACCATGCTTTAAAGAAACTGTCTACAGCATCCAGAATACAGGTATTTCCTCCCGAGTCAGTTAGGTCTGTGATGAAATCCACTCCCAGGTGTGACCACCGTTGTCTAGGTACGGGCAACGGGAGGAGTTTGCCTGCTGGTAAGTGGGGTGTAAACTTGGCTATGGCACACTCAGGACATCCTTGGACGAAGTGACGTACTTCCTGGGACATACAAGGCCACCAGTACTTGGCTTGGAGGAGTGATATGGTCTGTTGATTGCCAGGGTGGCCAGTGCCCACTGAAGAATGAACAGATTGGGGGAGAGAAAAACGGATAGTGGCTGGGATGTAAAGCTGATCCTCTGGACACCCTGGTGTAGTTCAGTGGTAGTAGCTTGACTGATCTGTTCGTTCAGGCTCCATTCGATAGGGCTGGCAATGAGGTTCGGAGGGATTATGGATCCCTAGGTTGAGGATTGGGGAAATACATACGAGAGAGGGCATCTGCTTTCACTTTCTTGGATCCTGGACAGAACGAGATCGTGAATTCGGGTGAAATCGGGTGAAGAATTGAGGCTGGCAAGGGTCCAGACTCCAAGACCAGACATATACTGTATGGGTCCGATAAGGGAGACATTCAAAATGTGAACTGTTGGTGTGCCTCCAGGAGCAGGGTTTGGAAACACTGCTCTAAGGGTATTCAAGGTTCCTTTGGTCCGTAATCACCAGGAAAGTATGACAGGAACTCTCAAGCCAGTGATGCCATACTTTCATCGCTAGCTTGATGGCTAAAAGCTCCCGGTTGCCTATATCATCATTTTTCTCCACTGGGGATCATTTCCTTGAGAAGAAGGCACATGGATGGAGCTTAGGTGGTGGTGGTATGTCATCGATGTAGATGAGGACTAAGTGGTGGAGGTACTCCAACAAAACCTTGTTCATGCAGCCCTGGAATATGTAAGGGGCGTTGATCAGGCCATATGGCATGACCTGGTACTTGTAGTACCCAATAGGTGTCACAAATGCTGTTTGTCTCTCGCCCCCATTTCACATACAGAATGAGGGTATTGGTGCTGCGCAGATCTAGCTTTGGGAAGCCTGTTGCTCCTATTAGCAGCTCTTAGTGCACAGAAGTGGAGGAAGAGCAGAAGTGCACAGTGGTACTTTACATTTACTTTGGGCACGATAATCAATGCATGACCGCAAACCTGGGTCCTTCTTGGTCACGAAGAAGAAGATCGAAGTGGCAGGGGATGTAAACGGGTGGATGTAAACTTGCGCAAGGGCCTTGCCAGCATACTCCTCTATGACCGTCTGTTCTGGGATGGAGAGCGGATATATACATCCTCTGGGCAATGGCGCACCCGACAGAAGGTCGATGGCACAATCCCATGGTCAGTGAGGGCATAATTGAGAGGCTATTTTGAGGCAGAAAACATCCAGGTATTGATGGTAGCAAGACAGGATTCCTATGGGACTCTCTCTGGCTGGGCTGTCAATAGAAATTGATCCGATGATAACATGATGATCATTGGACTGGGACTGTTTCTCCACAGATTTGCAGCGTAGAACTGGACAAAGACCGTTTTGAAAGCAACCGTAACTCCACTTTAAAACTTCACCAGACTTCCATGAGATGATGTTCACACAGCCAGGGATGCCCCAGGATAATATCAGCTGTCGAACCCTCCAGAACCATTAATGGAATATCCTTATAAATATAGGTATAAATAACAGTAATGATATTTAGTGGTTAGTTACAGTACTGATATACACTTTCTCTTATAAATTGATGACAATCCTAACCTAATCTAATTGATGTTGACTAAAAATTATACTATTGATGCATATTGTGCCAACAACCCAGCCTTATTAATAAGGAGAAAAGAACGAGAGAGTGAAAAACAAGACGGGCCCGAAACAGAACCCTGATGAACGCCCTTGTATGTGACCATGATGTTGAAACGTACCTCAGGGGCGAGTGAGTGAGGCCTCTGTATGGAGCTCATTGTTCGTAATCCAGTCATGAGAGCCGCCGAATCACATGGAGCAGCGGGTTTCTCTCACAGATACCAGCACGCACATACACCACTAAACAGTGTTTCCAGACACTGTGGAACACTGTCGTTGCAGAAATATACTTATTAGCCAAATACAGATGAACCAACATACATACATTAAAAAAGCTTTTCAGGGTACAATCTTAAACCATTATCATATCACATACATATGTGTTTTAAAATCTGATTTAAAATAATGTACTGGTATAAAAGTTATACCAATATTGAGCAAGCTACACACAAATTTAGCTTGCTAAGTTATTAATTACTCTAAAGAACAAATAGCTATGTGGCTACTTACGCCACAAGCTAAATGGCAAGAGTATGCTACATTTAAGGTAGATGCAAATAACATGGAACTTCGACAATTTTAAATGTGTACCATATTAAAGTATAGTATGGTATTAATCGTGGTAATTTTTTAAAATATTCCCCTTTATCCAGCACTCTTTATAGATCCTGTGTTGTAATACTGTTATTATTGTACAGAGAATGTGCTCCAAACATTTTAGAGAATAAGCAATGTAACAATTCACACTTTGTGAAGATAATGCTTCAAGACAGCTGAGAGAACATGCTGAAATTGTTGAATGGTTTTAATATCAGGAAAACTCAACCTGCTTGACATGTGGACAAAAATATAGATATTGTATCCACAAATTAATCATTTGTCCCTACGACTTAATTCATAACCACGTTGTAGTACCTAAAACAAGGTAACAAATTGGGAACAAATTCTTAATTCTTGGCCACAATATATATTTTTCCTCCACATGCCATGTGAAGGGTTCTGTTTTTTTTGCCCAAAACCAAATGACATTCATTATTAGATATGTGGCAATACAATTATTAATTGTGATTTTTTTCCTCACGATATTGCACCAAATTGATATACATTAATGTACATTATGCAAACTAGTGATGATGTGGTATTACCACAGAAAAAACTGCCTGCACTGCACCTTCTCACGTCCGGCTCAGCGCAGGTCACTAGAAAGGCTCTGTCTCTTTTCCTTCATCCTCCCCCACTGCCAGATGTGACCTATCACATGCCCCATCTGCTCAGAAAATCTGCATCATCGCTGCCATCTCTACGGCACAATCCAGAATACTGCTCTCTGAAGACACACACTTCACAGAATACAGACACACATGCCCTCCGAAGCGGAGATGTTTAGAGGTATTCTGATCTGCATATGTTTACGATGCCTCTTTGGATTAAAATGTATCTAATAAATTATTTTGATTCATCCATTAATCAATAATAGGATATTCCACATTGTACCCAATGTTATCCTGCAAACATATACAAATATGCTTTACATTGCACACAAATTTAAAAAATATATATAAATCCTATAATATATAAGTGATTTAAAATGGAAGTTTAAATAAGAAAAAATTTATTTATGCAGAAATTCCCCCATTTTCATAATGATCAATTGTACCTTTCCTGTAATGATAAAGGACTACTCTTTATTTTTCAGTAATGCATTTAAAGTTACTGCTCGCATAAAATATTTTATGAAATCGACGATAGAGGTTTAAGGAAATAGTCTTTAATAATTAAATCTAACTGGCAACTCCCCAGGCGGAGATGGAAAGATGAAAGAACCTCACAATATTAAAGGTTGCCGGAGGACTAAGACGGATCCGGTGGGACTGAGGACCAAGGCGAGGCACGACGGAGCCAAATGGGTGGAGGGTCGAGGCGCAGCTGGAGACCCGGAAGTCCATGGTGTAGGAGAGCGGCGTCTGACCAAGGTGGAGCCGGAGGGACGAGGGAGCCCATTGAGGACATAGGGGCGATGGTCCCAGGTGGGGCCGAGGGATGGAGGAGCCAAGGTGGAGCCGACTGGTCGAGATGGGTCTCACTGCAGAACACGAAATCCAGGGGGAGGAGTTGGATCTGGATCTTCTCACCTTACATATACCTAAACCTACCCATCTCAGCCCCCTGATCCCTAACCCCACCCCTAATCCTACCCATCTCCGCCCCCTGATCCCTAACCCCACCCCTAACCCTACCCATCTCCACCCCCTGATCCCTAACCCCACCCCTAATCCTACCCATCTCCGCCCCCTGATCCCTAACCCCACCCCTAACCCTACCCATCTCCGCCCCCTGATCCCTAACCCCACCCCTAATCCTACCCATCTCCGCCCCCTGATCCCTAACCCCACCCCTAACCCTACCCATCTCCACCCCCTGATCCCTATCCCCGCCCCTAAACCTACCCATCTCCGCCCCCTGATCCCTATCCCCACCCCTAAACCTACCCATCTCCGCCCCCTGATCCCTATCCCCACCCCTAAACCTACCCATCTCCGCCCCGTGATCCCTAATCCCACCCCTAATCCTACCCATCTCCGCCCCCTGATCCCTAACCCCACCCCTAACCCTACCCATCTCCACCCCCTGATCCCTATCCCCGCCCCTAAACCTAGCCATCTCCGCCCCCTGATCCCTATCCCCACCCCTAAACCTACCCATCTCCGCCCCCTGATCCCTATCCCCACCCCTAAACCTACCCATCTCCGCCCCCTGATCCCTATCCCCACCCCTAAACCTACCCATCTCCGCCCCGTGATCCCTAATCCCACCCCTAATCCTACCCATCTCCGCCCCCTGATCCCTAACCCCACCCCTAACCCTACCCATCTCCACCCCCTGATCCCTATCCCCGCCCCTAAACCTACCCATCTCCGCCCCCTGATCCCTATCCCCACCCCTAAACCTACCCATCTCCGCCCCCTGATCCCTATCCCCACCCCTAAACCTACCAATCTCCGCCCCGTGATCCCTAATCCCACCCCTAATCCTACCCATCTCCGCCCCCTGATCCCTAACCCCACCCCTAATCCTACCCATCTCCGCCCCCTGATCACTAACCCCACCCCTAATCCTACCCATCTCCACCCCTTAGATCTGGATCCAACTCCACCCCCTGGATCTCGTGTACTGCAATGAGGTGCTACTGGACTGGTTGGCGAGCCAAGGTGGAGTGATGGGCTCTGTGACTGGAGGTGGAGCCGGGGGATCGAGATTTCAGGAAATAGTCGGGCACAGGAAAACTCAGGAGAAAGATTATACGAATAACACAAATATAAACAATACTGGACAAAGGAGCAAAGGAAACTGTGGGCTTAAATATAAGGGAGAGGAATCAACGGAAACAGAAACAGGTGTAAGGCTAATTAATAACCAAGGAAACTAACTAGGGAACAGGACTCAGGCAAAGCAGAACAGGGAACAGAATGAAAACACAATCAAACCAAACAGACATCTACACCTTACACAAATATTGATTTGATCAAAAATACTGTGCTCCCTTTCTGTTACACTCTGTTAGTTTGAAGTGCAAGTGTGAAGTCAATTAAGAATTTGAAGTATTGAAGTATGTGTTTCAAACTGTCAAGCTAAACATTTGGGGAACTGAACCCATGTTGTTAGCTTCAAGCTTTGCCCTTTGATCTACAGGGAACTTGCAGCCGACAAAACATTAAAAATACATTTTCCAATAGAGAAACACTCTTTATTATCAATATTTCTTGGCTGAATGATCTATACCCTGCTATACAACATATCGAATGAACAGTTCTTCTGTTCCTCGCATCTCATTTTCTATTGCATTGAATTTAAAAAACTCATACTACTAAAGTCTAGATAGAAGATATAACCGTTCTAACCTTAGCTCTAGTTTAAAATGGACTGCCACATAAGAAGCGTATTGATATTTCATCTTTCTGCTTACACCTCAGCTACCCCCTGAAGCCTGTATGCTGCTGCCATGCCACGTTTCTGTTGCCATGGCAAGCAAATGGGGACGACACTCGAACACACTCCCAGTGATCTGACCTTGTGAGTGAGCATCCAGCTGTGGAACAATGTTTCTGAATGTGACGCCATTGGATGATGAATCACATGGAGGTCATCGCCATAAAAACACCCCCTCCCACCAGGTTGTCATTGTAATTATTGCTTTAGTAGTAACCTTAAGCACATCTAATGCATTATTGATGAATCAGAATAAAGGAAGTACGGCTAATGGGTCAATGATGTATAAGAGTGTCCAGGATAAAAAACGTTTTTTCAAGAATTTCATAATGAGGCTTATTTATTCATTAGTTGTGTTGCTACAACTAAGGTACTGACCTTTTTGAGGGATAAAAAAGTAGTCATATTTTGTCGACTGATGGTCAGCTGATCCTGCCTAAAAAAACAACTGCTACCCTCCTGATAGGTTATTGTTCCCACAATCTTGCCATATTACCCCAGCAGAGATGGTTGCCAGAGACACAACTGGCCTGTTCTTGAGGACGACTATGCAAACTTTTGAGTGCGGTTTTCAAACTGGGTTTGGGGAGTGTTGAATGTGATAATTTTCTGAATTTTATAGTTCTTTTTTTATTAGGAGAAGTGTTCAGGGTCTATTGGGATCTAAAACTTTGAAACATAGCCTTCAGGAAAGAGGTGCTTTGTATTTCTAAGATTTGTTCTAAGAGTTCTCAGGGTTTCTAGGACAGGATTGGGGACAGGGCTTTAAGGATGATTACTTTTGCAGGAAGTGGCTATAGGGCCTTAACACTGTTCCTGTTGGATGGCTATTTAGGGCAGGCCCCCATGGTGCATCTTGGGTGATGACTTTCCCCTAGTGTGGTGCAAGTAGTCCATTTTCAAAGAACATACATTCACATTTCTTATCTGAGACACCAGTGATTTCAGAAATATTGACTGTAGAGTCCTGGAGCAATTTTCCACAAGTATAGAAAAATGTACCGTTTTCAACCTGAAAAACACCACAGCAGTAGTAAGTAAAAAACATGCTATTCCATAAAACACTCAATCTGTAATATACTAGCATTGGGCTTAGGTTTAGAATTCTATGCTAACACCATGGCTACATCCAAAATCGCATACTCTCTAGTAGTAAATTCTTAGTTGAAATGTACTTTGCAATCATGGCTGTGTCCAAAAACCTAAAAACACACTCCCTTCGGAGGATGCGTTCCAAGGTAGGAAGGCATCAAGGCACGTCTAAATACAATGTTAGCTTCACTTCCTGTTTCCTGAGATTCCTTCATCTGATTGATTGACAAGGCAGCATTGATGTATCTTTCGCTGCCTTTGATATCCCACGATCCTATGCTTTCCTATGCTGTGACAGTTGAGCCAAAAAATAAAGATGGCGTCTGAAAGTTGCGGTTGATGGTCAACGTTTTCCACTTCTCTAGCGAGAAATTATATTGTATAAATTAAATATTCTCTTAGTTATCACCAAAGCTCGCTCTGTTCTACTGTACATACTACTTCCGCCATGTCACGTGACCTACCAGTGTCAGTTGCGTCGCTTTACTACCATTCACCAAGATGAGCCAAGTCCAGGAAACCATCTTAGGCTGGTTTAAGCAGGTTTTTCAGCATGCATTTGAAATGGCTTGATTATACTTAATGAGTGGAACCAAAATTTTAATGATGGCTAGCTGGTCTTTGATGGTTTTAGAGGGATTTTGAGAACATTTCAGCCGGTCAAGCTGGGAAAACATATGGCTGGCAGACCAGCAAACAACCTTAGGCTGGTTTAAGCTGTTTTGTTTTTCAGCAGGGAAGATACTCCTCTTGAAATCTGAAGTATATAGCATAACTAACACTCCTCTTTCCCGCTAACTGCCTACACAATCACATTGGCACTGTGATTAGTCGACTCTTTAGAAACTTTTTCATGACCTGATCTAGCACTTGCACAGTTTTGGCACTGTTTGCCATTGTGTTCTTCTTGTATTTTTAGCTATCCGTTCTGGTAATTGCCACTTATGCAATATGTGCAAAGCCACTTTGGTTAAAAAGCATCTGCTAAGAGCATAAATGATTTCTGCAGGTCTTTGAGCCAAATATTTGAGAGAATAACACACTTAACAGAAGATTTATTTGACTATATTTAGAGCTTTTTTCGTGAAGTGAACTGGATTTGGATATCAGCATTAATTCGAGACACTGTAGTACAGAGAGAACACGAGACTTTTTTCTTTTTGTGTGTGTGGATGTGGCATTGAGCAGCATTAGCCATGTTAGCATGACACATGAGAACAATGTGGAGGACTTTTTTGACTGTAGCTGGACTGGCCGTGTGCCGGTTGCCGTTGCTTTGAGCACAGGAGCTGAACTAATTACCCTCTGTCAGGAATTTGATTACGGTGCATTTGCCGGGCATCCGTTTGACGTGATAAGAGCCGTACTTTGGAAAAAGCCAGTAACCCTTGGTAACGCAAGCCTTTTGTCATAGAAATGGATCCCTGAAGCTCACATTTCTCCTCATCCATTTTCCTCTGTGCAATGTCAATGAGGATAGTTTTATAAAAGGTCACAAGATATAGATTATGTTTAAAATAACATTTCATGTTCCTGAAAATGATTCAGTTCTGCACTTCCTGCCCTTTTGTAACTGCGTGTTAATCGGGTGTTTGGTGATTCATAATGATTATGTTCACAGAATGCCACTGGATGAATCTTGTATGCAGTAACTTTTAAAACCTAATATGTTTGTTGTAATTTAAAGAAGCACATGAATACCAGAATTTCAGAAATATGTTCAGCACTTATCATAACAAAAATTAATGGGATGAAAATAAATAAGCTAATGTTAGCCATTGCTCAATGTGATTGAAAGTTAGCTTACACGAGGGTTTCAAAATGCAATTTATTTAATATATTTTTGACAGTCGTTTGAAATATGTGATATCACACTGATTGCTGTCATTTTATCAAACAGAATGGAATGATTTAGAGTCAGACTAACCAACTGATATCACAAAACATCACACACTTAATATAAATCCCATTGCTAATAGTTATGACATATTGGATTTTATATTTTAGCATTTTATATTTGAAGCTATAGAGACATATGATGGGAAATGGATGCAGTTAATATACTGCATGTGATTTCTGTCATTTTATGTAACAGAAAGGAAAATGAGCGACACAAACCAACACATACATTACAGATTTTATGAATCCCATGGGAGCAATATCACTTCCTGGAGGATGGTGTTAAAAAAACTAATAGTCGAAATGAATCGGAAGCTGTATTATAGGCTTTTCTTCCCTATATTTTGACGTATATCTGAGTAAAACAGCTTCTCAAACAGGAAAAAAAATGTAGGGCGGGACTTGATTTTGTCTATGGGGAGTTGATTGGATGGTTGTGGTCTGCTATTGGTCGATCTCATGTGAGTGACAGGTTCCCCCGCCCTCACGCCAGTAAACAGATCATCGGAGAAGTGAAAGATTATGAAGGCACATGAATAAACAACAACAACAATTATTATTTATTTTGATTTCATGGTGACTTTAAGGAACCAGTTGCAACAATCCCGCAAGTTAAGTAAAAAACCCATAGTGATAATATATTGTAACTAGTGTTTTCATAGGTTAGGCGGTTTATTGCAACTGGGCCCTGGCTTTTGTTAATGGTATATTACCGCATTATGTACTGAAAATGTAGGAATGACATGATGATTGTGTTTAAATCTGAAGGTGCAGTGTGGAAATAAATACAATAAAAAACATGGCAATAAGAAAAGAGAGAAAAAAAATACAATGTTTATGAAACTGCACTTTTCTACAACAGGGCAACGGTTACATATAATGCTTGGTCACCCAGTCCTGAAACTGTTTTATGTAAGAATAACGTTGGTAGGCTAGCAATTTAACTTTTGCGTTGTGTTTTTCGTGGTCAATTTGCACTACTGTATTTAGATTTACAGTAACTGATAATTTCCCAGAATGCACTGCAAATCTACAGTAACATACCGTCAACTGTGTGCACAGTACAGAACTGTTGAGAATACGATACAATATGCTGTGAAAACAACAAAATCTACAGTAACATACTGTACATAGTTTATACAGCAAGAAACTGTTGAGAAAAACAGTAATATTGTGAAAACAACAGAAATCATCTACAGTGTAGCTATAGCATAATTATCTAAATGATGTCGAGTCACTCTTCCACAACCAGGCCGACTGGCCTTATTTCAGATCAGCGTCGTGTGTGTCTGCAGAAGGCCCAGGGGACAAGGCTGTGTGTGTGAACGCCGAACGACACACACACACGGACCGCGGACCTCGCTGCATCCCACGCCTCACTCCCACTGCAGCCAGGAGACAGCATGCTTAACCAACACAGGCATTTGTCACTATAGTCGTCCTCTTATTCTGAATGGAAAGCATTCGCATATTAATAAAACGATTTAGAAAAGTCGACATTTTAAGCATACTAATGAATGGATTACAATGTAGGGCCATTGTAATGTGGAAATGTCACTGCATTAGTATGCTGTTGGAAATTATGCAGTCTGATAATTAATGCTTTAAAACAAGAAGGCAGGGTGTAGATATGGTTTTACTATCTTGAAAAGAAAATGATGGACCTTTATATATTGGCTGATATTTTGACCATTTTGAGATTATTGGCATCAGCTATTAATGGCTTGATTGGCAGTGTTGTTATTGTTAGAAAAAAACAAAAACTATTAAAAATCGTTTTTGCCATTAAAATAAAGCTGAAATAAAATAAGATAGAAATATTACATGAAACACTTAAACATTAAAAAGACTACTAAAACTAATAAAATCACAAAAAATAAAAAGTTGAATGCTTTTGAAAAATGTCTCTAATCCTCACAAAGGCTGCATTTATTTAATCAAAAATACAGTCAAATACAGTTCAAATGTAAACTATTATTGCAATTTAAAATAACCGTTTTCAATTTTAATATATTTTAAAACGTAGTTTATTACCGTGATCAAAGCTGAATTTACAGCATCATTACTCCAGTCTTCAGTGTCACATGATCCTTCAGAAATCACTCTAATATGATGATTTGATGAAGAAACATTTATTATTATTATTATTATCAATGGTGAAAAAATTCTAGCCTTGTTGATGGATAGAGCATGTTTTATTTGCAGATAGTGAATTTTATATTTATATTGTTTAAATCAAATAACTATAAAAACCCCAAAAGTATTTATGTATACTTTATTTCAAAATATACGATAATGCAAAACGTTTTAAAGATTCAGATTTTTGTTTTGTTATGAATAATTTAACTTGGACTGACACTGGGTACAGGAACAATATAAAGAAGGGGTAAACTGTTCTCAAATACTTAAATATAAATAATTATAAAATATATTGTGTAAGAATATTCAGTCTGTTAAACAATCATCACAATGAATTAATCAAGGAGTCAATTAAAAATGTTAGGAAATGACACCAAGAGAAGCTCAGTCGCATCACAAATATCTTGACAAGCACAAATTCGACTATATAGATTGTATAGATCAGCCAAGTTATTGACACATGACTATATCCATTAATTTGATTGGACCATGTGTTGTCGTATTGCGAGACGGCCTCTGAATGACCCATTCAGGACAGATCCCACATGGGGGAGTCTTGAAACACTGCACCACTGAGCTTCCCGGGAGCTTTTTCAGGAGCCGAGGCTGGGGGAAGGGACAATCCTCGGAAACCCAGAGCTAGAGAAGAGGATAAACAGTGCACTTTACTAGGATATATGTGAGTTTGAGTGTGTGTGTGTGTGTGTAGTCCTGGTACGTTATAGGGACAAAATGTCCCCATTAAGATGGCAACATCCGAAATCCTTGTCGGGATGTTTTTGGTCCCCTTGAGGAAACTGGCTTATAAATCATACTAACTGATGTTTTTTGAAAATGAAAAATGCAAAAAGTTTTGTGTGATGGGTCGGTTTAGGAGAGAATATACAGTTTCTACAGTATAAAACCATTATGTCTATGGAAAGTGCCCATAAAACCCCAACGTGTGTGTCTGTGTGTGTGTGTGTGTGTGTGTGTGTGTGTGTGTGTGTGTGTGTGTGTGTGTGTGTGTGTGTGTGTGTGTGTGTTCTGCAAAGGGAGGTGAAGATGTGTAAATGTTTGATGGGAGTGCAGATTGCTTCTCTGATATATGGCGTCACACCATCTGTCTCTTGCCTAGGCCTACAAATTACACAGAGAAAAATGGTGTGTAACGTGGAATGAGAATAGCATTGAACACACCACTTATTTTACTGTGTGGACATGTATTAAAGCTCAGAATATTTTACTAGTCTTTCCCCCCAGTGTTGCACTAATGCCTGTTCTCCCAAACCTTTTTAAATAATGGTGCCTCTATAATAAACTGAATACATTTACATTTAGAAACGGAAAAGAAAGCATATAAATAAATATGTCCCAAAAAGCACCATGGTAGTATTATGTTTTGGACAAATGCAATGGTAATACCATGGTTAGTATTATTTTACACCTCTGAATACCACGTAAATACATGAATATGATAATCTGACCATCACTATTAAACAGCCACATCTTTCTTGTAAGGGCATATTTGAACTACTTGTGAGTTAGGGTTAGCTCTGCAAAAAGCAGAACATAAAACAATTGCTCCGCAGGAAAATGCTGGGTTGGTTTAACCCAATTTTGGGTCAAATATGGACAAACCCAAACATGTGGTTAACAATGTCATTTAAAATTTTAACCCAAAGGCTGGGTTTGTCCATATTTGACCCAAATTTGGGTTAAAACAACCCATCATTTTTTAGAGTGTATCTGTTTTGAGCAATGGGCAATAGATTGATTTAAAGTATTTAGTATATATAAAGCTCTTTATTTGTTCTGTAAACAAACACAAAAGAATGGTCTGCAAGGTATAGCAAAAATCAATTTTCACGGCAAAGCCTCCAAATGTGAGCCTTGTTAAGGTGGATAGGAAGAGTTCTTCTAGCATGCTAGTCTCTCAGATATATCACGGCACTGAATCCACTACTAAAGCTGATTCATGACCCGTGTCCCATATCTTAGCCAGTCCAGCTAACCATCATGTCCTTATCGTGAACCCTGTGAACTGAGGCCTATATGAACATAGCCGGGTGGAAAATCAATCTCGTAACCCAAGCCCTGATGACAATGAAAAGGTCACACTCGATGATCAATACATAATGAAAAATACATTATATAGGATTAATACATTTATCAAAATCAATTACATTTATCAAAAGGGATAGCACAAAGATTTACGTTGTAACAAAAATTTAGTTTTTGTTTGTGGCATCGATGGTTTCATGAAGAACCTTTAACACCGATGGAACGTTTCCAGTCCACAAAAGGTTCTTTATAGTGGAAAAAGGGGTTCTTTAGAGTTTTAAAATGTTCTTCACGCTAAGAATAAAAGGTTATTTTAAAGTTGCAGTCCGTAGCTTTTTTGGGGTTAAAAATGATCCAAAATACATATTTGAGACAATACATAAACAGCCAGTGTTCAACGCTATCTGCTTGCCGTAGCTCGATTCAAACCGGTAAGCTTGTAATAATGTTTTTAACTCCAGCGGTACTGGTGGATTTCCGAGGGAGATTCGAGCTTGTCTTTGTGTCATTACGTCACATCTGTACACACACATCTGTACACACATCTGTACACATAAAGAAGAGTCTCGGCTAGTATAAGCTATATTGCGAGTGAGGATGTTGGAGGTGGAGATTTATAGCCTTTTCTCACAGCACTTGATATAATTAAACTTATCAATTTGATGGCGGATCCAGAAAGGTTCAAACGACAATCACCAGTGACAACTAGAGACTCACCCGCTGTAAAATACAAAAGACTTCGTTCGGACTTCGGAGTGGCTAACTTACAGAAAAAAAGAGACTGCAACCGGACCCATGCGAAAACAAGAATACACATCGGAAGGACATTACATGTAGTCACGCAATGCTGACGTTGTTAACATTAACAAGTTGAGTTTTTAACAAAAAAGTACAATTTGCACGCACGGTTTTGCGTGATGATAAGCGATTTTTAGATTTAATCAGCGCGATTTACTGCAATGTCAGAACCAGAACAAAAGTGGAATGTTACTTGCTTCAGATGACATTTTCCAGTGAAAATTATTATGTTGGTCATACTTCCAAAAAGAATAATCTGTGATTCTGAATGCCAGTATCGACACCGGCGCGGTGACCTCAATGTGTTCATCCGCGCTGTGCGGTGTCGAACTACAACTCACGTAAAGTTGATAATTCTGCGAATGACTGCAATTGCAGATTTCGAACAGAGATGGCGACAAAGAGGAAAAAATGCGGACTGCAGCTTTAAGAACTGATCGCTGAAGCGTTCTTTAGGGAGCCAAAAATGGTTCTTCAAACAACAACAAAAAAAAAACCCTTAAAAACCTTTATTTTTATAGTACATGGAATGTTTCCATTCCTCAAAAGGTTCTTTATAGTGAAAAAGGGTTCTTTAGATTTTTAAAATGTTCTTCAAGCTAAGAATAAAAGTTTATTTTAAGAACTGATCGCTGAAGCGTTCTTTAGGGAGCCAAAAATGGTTCTTCCAACAAAAAACTAAAAAAAAAACTTAAAAACCTTTATTTTTATAGTGCATGGAATGTTTCCATTCCACCTTTTATAGTGAAAAGGGGTATTTTAGAGTTTTAAAATGTTCTTTACACTAAGAAAAAAAGAAGTTATTTTAAGAACTGATCTCTGAAAGATTCATTTTTAAAGGGATAGTTCACCCAAAAATTGTAAATTCGGTCATTCATTTCTCACTCTCATGTCGTTCCAAACCTGTAAGACTTTCGTTCATCTTTGGAACACAAATGAAGATCTTTTTAAAGAAATCTGAGCGATTTCTGTCCCTCCATTGACAGCAACGGAACTACCACTTTGAAACTTAAAAAAAAAAAGAGATCGTAAAACTAATCCATATGACTTGAGCGATTTAGTCCAGATTTAGTCCAGACTCAATCGCTTTATACACTCAACAGAGGAGTGAAGGATCATGTGACATTAATGACAGAGCAGTAATGGCTGATGAAAATTCAGCTTTGCATTAGAAGAATAAAATACATTTAAAAAAAATACTAAAACAGTAAAATAGCAATAATCAGTGATAGGCATTGTAGATGAACATATCACAGTCTCAGCGGTATTTAATGCTATTACTGCATTCAAAGCAGGCGCAGTCAGGAACACCCATGTTTAAGTAGGGCAGCAACAAACGTTAAGGAAATTAGGCTGTATTAAGCCCGGGGAAAACACCTTGTTTTGCAGCTTTTTATACAGCGATTTCGAGTTGGGAACATCTGGAGCAAAACTAACTTACATGATAGGAGTTTGTTATTGATATTATGAGGCTGATTAACAGTTTTAATTATTCCAATCCCAAAATGCACAACAGCCGTCTGTTAAAGCCCACATGCGTTATTTCACCTTCGCTGACACCCGACTGATATTGAAGCTACTGCAGTGTGTGTGGTGAGCTTCACGACCTGAGCTCTGGCTGAGGGAACGCTTCATTATTGATGAGCATCTCTGCTGTGGAGGAGGATGGTGCAGGCCAGGCTGACTCAGCGTTTTACAGCCGCCACTCAGACTGATCCGCCGTGTCAGCGTTTCACGGGGTTGGGGGAGCTTTAGAGGGAAAGAAAGAATGAGTTATCTCAGTTTGGAGGCCAGCCCCTGTAATTGCCATTGTGTTTTGACACGCAGACATGTTGGCGTTGATCGTTCATTTTAAAGGTGCATTGCGCAACTTTTCATGTTAAAAATACCTGTTTTTCTATCCTGTACATGCTTAAAGAACTGCCTGATGGGCTGAATGAGCCCTTCTCTGTGCACTGAGATTGCCTCTATAATCCTGTACAGTAAAATATATAAGAGGGATTCGGGCTCGCATTTGAGACTGGGCGTGACGTCATGCGCGTTCACGCTCACCAGGCTATGTCTCGCAGGTTTGTGTATTCGCCGGCGCCGCCATTCTCCGCATCAGCGAAGACAACTCGTGCGTCAAAGGTAGAAGATGGATTCAAAGAGACCGGCTTGTAGTCCATTCCAAACCCCAACGCAAACTCCACGTAAAGTAAAGAAAAGAACAATTTTGTCTAGTGCCACCAAAAGGTCCAAATTGGAGTCAGACAGGCGTCGGAGTAAGACGAGAGTCAACCTCGGGAAGGCATTGGTCTGGACCCCGGTCTGCTCTTGGTCTCAAACGGGATCCTCAGTTGGCTTTTTTTCTTGATAAAACGGTAAGATATAGCCCAGTCTCTAATGTTTGATACGGCAAATCTATGACAACAAATGACGATGCGTAAAATGTGTAATGCTTTAGCGTAAGCTAGATAAATGTACAATCAGAATTGGTTTTACTACCATTGTCAGTGAACAGGTTCATAAACTAGGAATTGTCTTCGGAAGAATAGTACAACATAAAACATATCCCATAAAAGATGCTAAAGTTACCTATGTTTTTGTGTAACTTATGACCTTCCGGTATAGCCTTGTGTACTTTGCTAACACGATAAGGTGCTCATGTCCTTGACCAACAAGGAAGAACGCCGTTGCATTGGCTATATTTTCTTTTTCGTAAAAAATAGTAAATTGTTCCCGGGAATATGAATTCGGTGGATTAGCCTGTTTGGCTTTTACAGTAACGTCATAGTGCCATTTGATTGTTTATTACCGTGAGACATTTGAGTGTACTTTGTAAAAGCTCAAAATAATAATCATACCATACACAGTTGGTCAACAAAGTAATAACTTATATTGTTCATGAACGTGTTTCCATAATAATACACTCATAAGTGGATACAGTAAACACATAAAACAGTTCAACATACATGGAGATAGATGGAAACAAAAACCAAACTTTTCTACTACCCCCGTTTTCCCCTCACACATAAGTGTGTAATTTACTCAAATGCCTTTCCTTTCATATATTTAAAATGACTTGCAGATTTATAACTTTATTACCTCTGAAGACATTATGACTGTCAACAAAAGATTTGTGCGGCTGATGCTCTTTTGGTTATGAACAGCTCGTGCAAGCGTGCGTGTGATCCATGAGCGTGCACATCTCTGGTTGCAGTTTCGCTTGTCGCCAGAGGGGGCATAGTTCTGCAAAAACTCAGAAACCTGCGCTATGCACCTTTAAAGGATTAGATCGCTCGGAAATGAAATTTCTTCCAGTGTTATTTGGTCACCGTCACATCATTTGTTTTGTGAAACACAAAAGTAAACATTTTGAAGATTGTACGGGTCGCTCTTTTCCATATGATTGAAGAATGAGGCTTTTTAAGCACAGAAAATGACTCAAAAGCACCATAAAAGTAGCATTAGTAGGTCTGCATGACGTTATTATCGTTATTAACTAAAACTAATACTAAAGCATTGTCAAAAACTCATTATTGAAAATAAAATAATGTATAAAAAAACTGATTTTATTTCAGCTAGTTGCCAAGGCTACATTTCTAATTTTTGTTTAGTTCAAGTTGAAGTATTAAAATAACTCAAACAAAATAAATTAAAACTAAAAACGTATTGTCAAGTGTTACCTATTTTGACCCATTTCTCATACAAAGCTATCGTAAGATTTCAGAAGACTTGGAAAATAGCGCACAAGTTGTGTGGAGAACTTTTGTGACTCTTTTATTGCGCTTTTTGATCGTTTTTGAATCATAAAATCCTCAATCCCATTCATTGTAACTGCAACTTGTAACTTTTTATGTGTTTTAGCACTTATTTTTACACAACAACAGCGTTTTGGAGACATGAAAATAAGAAAAAAATGGGTTTCAAAGTGCACGTTTTTGAAAACAATGCCGTTATCGCCTCTGTGCAAACTACAAAAACGTGAATTTGTGAAAACGGTGACGGCATGCGCATGCGTAATATGCGTCTAGTCTATAGCCACGTAGTTTTTCTTTACAAAGTGACATCGCCAACTACTGGTCTGGCAGAAGAACACAGCGTTTTTAGTCGTTTTACAGGATCCGTGTGAACGGGGATCGCTCTGACAACGTTGTCGTCTGTATGCATGAAGGAGAAACTTTTCCGTTTTTGTAAATCGTTGTCATATAAACGTACCCTTCGAATTTCTTCTTTGGTGTTCCACTGAAAAAACAAAGTCATACAGGTTTGGATGACATCTGGGATGTCTGAGGTGAGTTTGCATCATAATCCTATGACAATGCATAAATGCAATCTGTCAGTCAACGCACGCTTTTTTTTTGTATCCCTCTCGCACATATACACACACTCATAGGCATATATGCTGAGCTTCTTGTCTATAATTTATTCCTCTCAGGACCCAGAGGAGTAATAAAATGGCAAATGCTTTTCTGACGTGAACGCCCACCTAGCCGCATTCCTTCCCACAAGCAGGGCTGATGTGCTACTGACTGCTTCAGCCTCTTCAGCTTAATTAGGATTTTATCCCTCAGGGATCCCAGCAAGAACAAATAGATGGCAAGCAATATGCTCAAGCTCCCTGTCTGTTTTAATGCATTCGGATCATTCCTGATAAAATCTGTATAGTTCTGTAGCAGACATTCAGAAACATGCTCTGGTCAAGCTCAGGCACTTAAACTATAAATGATAACTTGATTATAACAGATATATAACAGGTATCTCTGTGTGGACTCTTATGTTGTTTTTCCTTTGGTTTTCTTCCTGTGTTTATTTCCAATTCCATTTGATCCGGTTGCTATAGTTGGTTTCTATGGTTACTCATTGATTATGTTCACCTGAGTCCGTTTTTATTCCTCATTTAGCCATGTATTTAAGCATTTTGGTTCTTCTCTTTGTCCTATTATTATCTTTACATAAGTGAAGCGGTTACGCTGATTCTTGCCTTCTGGATTTTGTTTTTGTAAATATAGTAAATCTGCTGCAGTTTAATTAGAGGTCTACAATCCCACGGCACACGACACAAAAGAGTGCGAGTGAGGACAAGTTTTGAAATACTGAATGCAGGTGCGGGAGGGAACATTTGTGCAGGAAGGGGGAGAAATAAATGACTTGTGGGCTCCCGCAAAATAATTACCTAATAATAACTGAACGCATAAGTCTGTCACGGGAGATCTGAAGTGTCCGTGTGGAAATTGGAAAAAAAAATGGGCTGGGACTGAAAAATCAGCGAAGACCTCTTCCTTGGGGCTTTTGAGGGTGGGAACGGGACAAAATATTAGTTTTGGGTGGGAGCGGGATCAAATATAAAAAAAATTGCGGGAGAGGGACAGAATCTTTGGGATTGAAAAATCCATCCCATGCAGACCTATAGTTTAAGGGTACGTTTACAAGACACCGTTTTCACCTAAAAACTGAAAACTTTTTATGTGTTTTGACTGTTCATTCACACACGAAAACAGTGCATTTATGAAAAGGTGACGTCATGTGCATGCACATGATGTGTTCAGTCTATAGGTGCCTAGTGTTTCTGAACAAAGTGACATCGCCATCTACTGGCCTGGCAGCAGAACACAACATTTTAGTCGTTTTCGCAGATCCATGTGAACAGGCAACGCTTTGACAACTTTGTCGTCTGTACGTGGAAAATGTAAAGGAAACATTTTTCCGTTTTCGTACATTGTTGTCATGTAGAGAATCCCTTGCCTGCACTTTGAGAACAATATTTTAAAATGAGACAAACTTATATGACACAACATGTATTCATCCCAAATCCTCATGGTATGGACGTGACACGTCACAGTTCAGTGCATACAGTCAGATGATGAATACAGTAAGTCACAGGCGATCCACACTCCAATCCAGAAGGGGGCGCGCATGGTAATGCAACGCTGTTTGCAAACCACCACTACAGGAAAAAGAGCAGAAGAAGAAGAGACGATCTATGCTCCACCCCAAAACAAGAATGGCGACTTGTCATTGGCGAGATGGCACACAAGAGCTTGCTAGTAGCCTGAGTTTCGATCAATTTTTGTGACACACTAATTCACGGAAAGGAAATCGGGACTGTAGAAAGCGGCATCCTGTTTGTTTTCTTTATTTTACAAAAGCACAATGTTTTGTTTTTATTGTGAGTGTATACAATATTGTTTCGAATGATCTGTATGACCATAAATAATATAAGTATTGTAAGTTGTTTCCGCTGTTATAATGAGACAAAATCATTTGGCATTGTGCCGATTTGTGTCATTGAAGTCTCACTACTGTCCAGTGATGAAATATGAAATGTTCTCCTTTTCGCTCATCTTTCAGTGATTTCTTGAAAAAGCTTAATTTTGAACTTTGTCCATTTTGTACTTTTATAACACAAGAGATTCTTTTCAGTTTTGTAGCGGATTGTAACCAAATACCTTTTGTTTTTTATCAGTCTACAAAAATATGATCTATGCAAGAGTGCATTTTTTACTGCTTAGTGCTTAATACTCTATACTCTTAGTGCTTAATACTCTATACTCTTAATACTCTATACTCTTAGTGCTTAATACTCTATACTCTTAGTGCTTAATACTCTATACTCTTAGTGCTTAATACTCTATACTCTTAGTGCTTAATACTCTATACTCTTAGTGCTTAATACTCTATATCTCTTAGTGCTTAACACTCTATACTCTTAGTGCTTAATACTCTATACTCTTAGTGCTTAATACTCTATACTCTTAGTGCTTAATACTCTATAGGAGGCTGTACTGTACTACCAACTACCTCAGGGGGACTAAATGCCTCTAGGTGGAACAAACTGTAATTTGCACTACACTGTATGTTCAAAATAAATGAAAAGAAACCTAGCATTGGGGATTTGATGTTTTTTTCCTTTTGTAACGAATTCGTATCGAATCCTGACCCCAAAACCGAGGTACGTCCAGAACGGTGACTTATGTGCACCAACGGTGAAATAAACTACAAATTGATTACAAATGTATCAGATTTTCCTAAAACAAAAAGAAAGAAAGAAATTCTTTGAAACATTTCAAAAAGGTAAAAAAGAGTAAAGATAGGAATTATTCCTAATAAATTGAATTGTTCATTTTAGACATATATTAGAGTATACATTCCAGTATAGGATAAATAAATTTTGTTTTAAAAAATTGTGATATTGTAATAAAACAAAACTGAATAATATGAGTTCCATCTTGTGTTCATCCATATTTTATAATAGTATATATATATATATATATATTTTTTTTTTTATACATGATGATATACAGTATACTGCATAATGATCCAGTCGCTTGCTGGTCCGGCTGAGAATACGATCCCAGTTGCGTGTTCAGCTTACAACGCTTTGTTTAGGCATGTGTACACTAGCTAAATATTTCATGGCACACAAAATAAGCAGTATTACACAATACAATGCATCTTCGTTACAACTTTATTCTCCTCTCCTGAGGAACGTATTGTGCCAATTATGCGGTAGGGGTGATAAATTTTTTAATGGATTCAATGTTTTATTCATAGTCGAGCTGGCTCTTTGGTGAATGAAACCGGAGACCGAACCAGGGTCGCGTTTGCAGTGGCTGAATCTTAACAGCGAGACGCAAGAGCACATCTGCTTGTTCAAATGCACCAACCTCATTCAAATTGCCTTTATACACGTAAATTCGCTTGACTGCCTGCATAATTTTGCATGGAGGTCATTTGAGCTGTGCTGCAAAGGTGTGTTTCCATTAAAGCCTGTCTGACTGGTTTTGTCTCTGCCTTTTAATCCCTCTACCAACATGGTGGCATCTTCACTCCACAGTAAGAGAGATGTGTCATCACACTGAACCACTGAACATCTGAGACTGTGTTGGCAGACACTGTAATGGAGAGGAAATTGGAGATTTAGGGATTAGGTATACAGCAAGCAACAATTTGGCAAATTACCAATTTGGGGTTACTATTAAACTTTCTGAATTAAAGTTAGATGAGTGATTAAAGGTGCTGTAAGTCATTTTTTTAACTGTACTAAAGCACACAAATACCATACAGTATGTTAGCAGAGATTTAACAAACATGCTAAGTTCACACTTGTTTCTCGGAAGAACAATGCTGCAGCCAGTTACTCTACTTTGAAATGTGCGTCCCGTGTCGGAATGTCTGTTTTTATTTTGGTCTGTGTGACTCCGCCCACTGCCAATTTACCCAATTTACTCAATAGTATCTTGACACCCTGGGTTGCCAGTTGGCGGAAAACAGTGTATTGCAGCCATGGAAGTCAGCAATACACTAGGTCAGAGATCGTAGATTCAACCCGACCTAAAAAGCATTGCCATCCATCTAAAAAGCTCTATGTTCAGAGGCATATTAAAATGCGGATAAATCAACTTACAGTCTTATGGCACTTTTCCACTGCATGGTACGGTACGGCACAGTTCGGTACGGCACGCTTTGACGCTTTTCCACTGCATGGTACGGCACGGCTCGCTTCGGCTCGCTTTAAATGGTACCACCTCTGTCGAGGTTCCAGGCGTACCGTACCGATACTAAAATGTGACGTGAAAAGACTCTAGATCACTGATTGGTCAGACAGAATAGTTATTACCAAGCATCATTGTATTTGAGACATCAAACCCGCTAGATTTAAATAGCCAGTAACAGCCACCACTGTAGCACCTGTTTTAAAACTACTTGCTTGACTTGCTAGCCTGGTTATAACCAGACCATTCTCAGTTGTATCTGAGTTATGGTCTGGCAAAGGGTCATAGACAAATCATTTCCAGAGGGGCGTCACCAACGGACGTCGCGGATAGACCTAAACCCAATCAGAGCGATGAAGGAGATGACGGCGGAGAAACATCTCCGAGTGTTGTTCTTTGCTCGGTTTTTAACTAAAAGGAAACGTTCAAATCGCTTAAAACAGACGCGATAGCTGATTCGAACGAGTGATGTTCGACGGCGGCATCCATCTTTGTAATGTAGGCTACAAAATCTGCTTCAAAATCCCAGCGCTGTCGTCATCGTGTAAAGCCCGCCCCAACGTTTCTGATTGGTGCCTCGATTTCGGCGGATTGGAAATGGGCTTGAATGAGCTCTTTGCCAGACTAACTTTCAGAGCAAATCTAAATTTGCCGGAAGTTGTCTGGGTTTTCCCAGGCTATTGACTTGCTTGAAGAAAAAAAAAAAAAAAAAAAAAAAGAAATGGCTGAATCATGGTCAGTGGACCTCTCGCTGGTTGCCGAGGAGCGGATAAACTATAACGATCAGTCTATAATCCCACCCACTTTGAAGCGGTACTAACTGCAGTGGAAAAGCAAACCGAGCTAAAGCGAACCGAGCCGTGCCGAGCCGAGTCGTACCACGCAGTGGAAAAGCGAAGCGAGCCGAACCATGCCGCACCGAGCCGAACCGCACTGAGCCGTACCAGCAGTGGAAAAGCGCCATAAGGCTCGACGCCTACCATTGTCAAATGATCTCATTCCTGTTGCGTGTCCTCAATCTGGAAACCCGCATGAGCGTCGGATCCAATGTTTTGATTTTGGACTGCAGTACCCATTTCAACCACTAGCTGTCAATATTACATACTCCACCTTTAACGGAGGAGTTTAATTAGATGCCAATCAATCTAGTTGTCATGGACTGCATTTCCCATCATCCTCCCTGGCACCTGACCACGCACACCAGGAACTCATGTAGCCCTCATCACCAGCACTATATAGGGCGCACACAGTCATTGGCTGTGTCCAAAAGCTTAAAGACGCTCCCTTCGGAGGATTCCTTCCCAGGTAGGAAGGCATAAAGCCACGTCTGAATCCAATGTTAGCTTCACTTCTTGTCTCCTGAGATGCCTTCATCTGATCGGTTTTTGAAGGCAGCATAGACGTATCCTTCTCTGCCTTTGATATCCTACAATCCTGTGCTTTCCATTCTGTGACAGTTGAGCTAAAAAATAAAGATGGCGTCTGAAAGTTGCGGTTGATGGTCCGTGTTTTGACCAATGTTTTCCACTTCTGATGTCATTTCTAGCAATAAATGACTATTATAGTAATTAAATATTCACTTAGTTTTCACCAAAGCTCGCTCTATTTTGCTGTAGATCATTAAACCGTCACGCTGCCTCAGAAGTCTGTCAGAAATCAGTTTCGTGAGGGGCCAAGCGCTCAAACGCTGCCTAAGTTCTCGGACAGTCACAGACCTCGTCTGATACTAAAGACTTTACCCGCTTTATGTTCCTGACTACCTTGCTAGCTACTGCGGTTTACCTCAACCAAGTCGATCGCCAGTCGTTCAAGTCATCTTCCAATTACCCCTCATCTCAGAGTGGTTTCTCATGTGTGTGTGTGTTCTCCAACGATTCTGTAAGATAAAGACTCAAAGTTAACAATACAAGTCCATCTTATCTGCTAGCGATGTCAAGTACAGTATCATCACTTACCTGTTTGTACACTGTGTTCCTGCCATATCTGTAAATAAACCTGTTTGAACTTTACTCTAATTCTGGTTCAAGCCTGAGTGTGACAGTAGAAATATCTCTGGAAGAAAGTTTTGTGCCTTTCGTTCATAATATCAGAGGACTGTTAGCTAAAGCAAAGACTATAAATAGTTAGAGCACTGCAATGATGACGTATTTTTGTAGGTCAACCCGGAAGTTTGCAATAGGATTTTCCATTGGCTTTTGGATTATTGCAGAAAATAAGCTCTGTGACCGACAAGAGTTTATGATTCTTATGTGTGTTGTTCATCATGATAATCTTGAAGCTTACATACAATCATCAGAAGTAAAAAGCTAAATGTACAATTTACTAGCGAACTACACCACGGTTGAATGACTCCACCACAACTAAGCTTCCAACAAATCTTTCTTAAAAAAAAAAAAAACTTTTTCTTAAACACAACAAGGCTGTAAAAGCAAAGTAGTGTATAGATATATGAGTTTACCTGTTCGGCATGATGACGATCAAAGTCCCATTTAGCCACTTATTAGCAACAACAGCTTTGTTCAAGACAAGGAAAAGCTTTAAAAAAAATCTGATGTATTTTATGTCCGAATAAAATGTAAAATTATCTTCAGTTTGTATTCACCACAGACCTTATTTCAGGCATTTAACCAAAAATCAATACAAAAACCCTACTGACTTCAGGACGATGGAACCGGAAATGCTAAAATGCTAACTCGTTTCCACTGTTAGCGTTTCTGGCCTACTAAAAGCAGAAAGATTTTGGCCAATTGAATTTTAGTGTGGGCGGGGCTACCCAATGTGGCTCCATAGAAAAAAACATTTTCTTGTTGTCTGTGGTGGATGTTTAGGGGAAAAAAAACACGTTTTCACGTGTCAAGCAGCTGGTCAGATAGTGTTTAAGTATTTCAGTTACTTTTGTTATTTAGTGACAATCATCACTAGTACATTCATTCCTGGGATACTTTATTTTGATTGGACAAATATTTTAAAGTCCCCTTATGGTGAAAATCAAGGTTTTAATGTTGTTAATAGTGGTATTTTTAACATGCTATAAGACAAACCATGTGCAAATTCATAAGTCAACAGCATTGCTGAGTATTTTCTCCTTAAAACTGCAGTGAACCAAAGACAGTCTCAAAAACACGGTTTGAAATCGCTGGGGCACGTTCAAGTTCAAAACAGTGCGCAACTAGCCTGGTTAAAACCAGACCATTCTCAGTTGTAACTGAGTTATGGTCTGGCAAAGCGTCATAGACAAATAATTTCCAGAGGGGCGTCACCAACGGACCTCGCGGATAGACCGAAACCCAATCAGAGCGATGAAGGAGATGACGTATGCAGAGCGGCGGAGAAACATCTCCGAGTGTTGTTCTTTGCTCGGCTTTTCTTTGCAGGATATCAACATAATGATGTAGTTGTTTATATTTTTAGCTTCATTGCAAGTGTATGACATTTGGTATAAACAATAATAATAATAATAATAATTCATTACATTTATATAGCGCTTTTCTAGGCACTCAAAGCGCTTCACATGGAAGGGTTAATTACAAACAATGGTAATTAAGTGCTTTTCCTAAAAATGAGAAAGAAAATACAGGGTATTAAAACAGTACGAACTACAAATAAAGTCAGTATGTGAGGATAAATAGATGTGTTTTAGTCTGAATTAGGAAAGATGTGTGATTCCATTTCAGTTTCAGCAAATCCCTTCACTCGATTGGGATGTTCTCTTGTGTTCTGAGCGGCAAGTGCAGTAACTGTAACATCGGGCATATTTTGTAGTATTAAACACATATTTATACCGACTTCATCAGGCTCCGAAAATTATTCACAAGGAACACAAAGAATGGCCTTCTCAGCTGCCATAGTTGCAACTCTTGCTTCATCAGAACAGTGTGTTCAACGCATCACCGTTTCTGTTTAAAAAACGTTGTGCAACGTTTTGTCGGGGCAAAAACCACAAACCTTTTAACCAATCAGATCAACGTGTGATCATCAACGAGTGGATCTCTGAGCTGCTGCGAGTGAGTGGAGGCGGGGCTCATTTGCAAATTCATAGAACTGCGTATACTAAATGAGGCAAGGGTGTAGAGTTACATTCAAGGTATATTAAGGCATGACAAGTTTTTTTTTCAAGATTTTTTTTTTTTAAATATGTAATTTTGGTAATCAAAGATGAGTTTTAAGGGATACAATTATTGACTACAGGGGGACTTTAAAATAGGCCTTATGATTTTTCTTGTCTATCCCTCCGCTGTCTCCTTCTTCTAACATAATAAAACAATATCAGTTCATCAATCATATTTCATGTCTATTTGTTTTATTGCAGATTAGTGATACAACCTCCTGATTATTCTGTCTAGGTTTAGAAAAATCTGGTTTACTATGTTTGTGGCGACTTTCCACAGACGTAATGATTTTTATACAAACTGTATATCCTCTCCTCTTACACTAACCCTAACCCCTAAACCTACCCGATCACACAAAACTTTCTGCATTTTTACATTGCACAAAAACTCATTCAGTATGCCAATAAGCTTCCTCATGGGGACCTTAATTTAGTCCCATTATGAGTGGGTGTGCATTCAGGTTAAAGTCCCCACCGGGATAGAAAAACATGCACACACACACACACACACACACACACACACACACACACACACACACATCCCCGTGTTGTCTCATAAGATCTCATTGTTCTGCATTGATGGTCCAAATGATAATGGTGGATGAGCTCCATTATGGAGTGAAAACAGCAGCAGATCTTAATGAGACCTCTGTCTAAGGGCACAGATGACATACTCAGATCCTCTCTCTCCTCCCTGCTCTCTGACCCATCCGTTTGCTGGAACACGGGTAATGAGATTGATCCGGGTCGCTTAAAACAGGGAAGAAGGGTTCAAGCAGGTGTCATCGAAACAGAGAAAAGCTCACCCCTGCTGATTCAATTCCTAGTGTCTTTAGACACACACACACACAGACACAGATTTGCACAAGCCACAGTATTCTGACACCAGGGGGACAGGAGAAATCATGAGGATATTTACATTTAAACATATTGCATGGTGATGCAAATATATTGGCTACACAAAATAATCCTAATAGGCTTATTGACCTTATAGGGCGGAGATTTCAAAGCATAGGCTGTGACCTTAAAGGGAAGACACATATTTTATGAATCGCATTCAAATGAGGAAAAAGTGGGCGGGAATAGCTTGCGTTCTGACCAATTAAATGCCTTGTTCTCAAACAGCGTGGGCGGAACATACGCCTTGTGAGGTTCCCGTGGGCGTGGTCTGACGCAACGAGGGCGGGGCTTTAGCCGGAAGTGTGTGTGGACTGTGTCTCCTTGTCATTTGGCTTCAGTAGATTGGAGAGGAAAAGGACAGCAGCGGCAGCACAGCGAAGGGAATAGAAGTGCGCTGGTGGAAAAAAAATAATACAGAGAAACAAAAATCCAACAATGAAAAGGACGCATGAACGCTTTGTAGTTCACCAGTAACTAAACTAGTCTTTGTATATTGAAGTCAATGACGTAGAATCGTCTACGCAAGTGATTTAAAGGTTAGCAGCTGGCTAAAGCGAGACAGGGCTGTGTCATTGAGAAGGCAGGACACGTCAAGACGAGGAAGGGAGAAAACAAATAGACACTCTTGACGGATTAAAGATCCCCGCTTCATAATATCAGATCACCGGTTTATTCGAGCTTCTGCGTTAGTTTGCGTTGTGATATCTGGAACGAGTCCTCAGTCATCGCTCGGATCAGCCACTAAGGTGAAAAATTAATTCATTTATTGTCTTTGTATTTATGAATGATCAATCCCTAATATTACATGTGTGTTGTGGTTTTATATGTGTTAAATCGTGCAGTATTGTGCGTATTGTAGCTCGCGAGCAGAAGACGTCATCATTTTTCTGATCGAGCTTTCGTTCGTTAAAAAGGGAAGAACCTTTTTTTCCTTAAATGATATTTGAATTATAATAACATATGAGGTGATTTGTCGTGTAAGCTACCTGACTGTATTATTTTTTCGTCAGAAAAACACGGTCGAGTCGGCCTTTCGGTTGATATGGAGCCTTTTAGCAGTTCCTGTTGAATAAGCCGGTAGCCTGTTAGCTGTTAGCTGAAGAGACGTCACGAATCTATAATTAGAGCCTGAGAGACCTTTACAGCTTGTGTTATAGCCAGTATGGCATACACCGTCAACATCGTCGGAGAATTAATGATATGACATGTTCATCAAATATATCTTTCCTGTCAGTATTTGTGACGTCTGGTGGCAGAGTGCCACATAGTCTCTCACCAATGGGTGTCCTCAGTGTTTCCACACACTTATAAATAAAGAACCTTTAACATCCATGGAACGTTTCCATTCCTCAAAATGTTCTTTATCGTGGACAAAGGTTCTTTAGATTATATAAAGTATTTTTCACACTAAGAAAATGATGGGTAATACCTGTTCTCTGAAAGGTTCTTTTGGGAACCAAATATGGTTCTTCAATGGCATCACTGTGAAAACCCCCTTTGGAGCCTTTGGGTGTGTTCACACTTGGCATGCTTGGTTCGATTAAAATGAACCCTGATGCAATAGTGCGATTCATTTGAATAAGTGTGAACGCTGCCATCCGAACCCTGGTGCGCACCAAACAAGTGGACCGAGACTCCTGAAAAGATGGGTCTCCCAAACGAACTCTGGTGCTGTTCGAATGATATATGAATGCAACATGGACCAAAGACATGTAAACGAACCAATAAGGGACGTGACGTCACAAGATGTGACCCTAAACAGTTTTGTTCTCGTCATAGTCATGATGTTGCTCATCACAGTTCGGTTCAGGCATCAGAACCGCATCTCCTCGCAGTAGGTCTTCGTTTGTGTGTGACGGAGGGATTCCTGCCACTATTTTGACTCCTTTACACATTTTGTAAGCTGTTCACGAGATCTCAGCTGGTCAAAATGCCATCATATGTAGGCTACGCACATACAACACAAAATTCTTTAGCCCAGAACACAAAATGCTTTGTATGTTCGGTAAGTTCAGTCTCGAAATATAGGCTATGTCATAAAGCCGACCAATCAGGTTGTGAACATATCCCTATGGCTTTAGTTTCGGTATCTTTAGTTTCGGTGTTAAAAATGCCAATGTGAACGCTAAGCGGACTCGAACTAAATGTTTTTTTTTTTGGTCCGGACCAAACGAACCAAGCGAACTGAACTATAAGTGTCAACACACCCTTTATTAGTGTAGTGTGTCATGAATTATGTTGTGCAACTGCATCATGGAGTATTTTAACCATGGTTATGCGTTCTTTTTTAGGGCACAGGAAGCAAGAATAACTGTGTTGGAGCCAGGTTGAACTGGAGAACATAAATGGGGGATTACGGGTTTGGAGTCTTAGTGCAGAACAACACTGGCAACAAGTCTGCTTTCCCAGTACGAATCCACCCTCACCTGCAACCCCCACACCACCACCAAAATGCGACCGCCAGCCCTGCCGCTTTCATAAACAGCACCCCGGCTGGGAATGGCACCAACACCGGTTCGACATGGCTATTCCCGGCAGCCGGCGCTCACAGCAACATGCAAGATGAAATCCTGGGCTCGGAAAAGCCCAAAGTCCAGCAGCAGGAGCTGCAAGAGACCCAAGAGAAACAACAGCAGCTCTCGCCCGGACACCAGGAGAGTGGGATCATCTCCGAGCTGGAAAAGGCTCGCGCTGAAGAGATTAAAGTGGAGAGTGGGTCATCCGACGGGACCAACGGCAAGGAGAAGCTTCGTTTGGATTCCCCCGTGTTGACGCCCTTTGACTATCAAGAGCCCTCGGGACTGGGAACGGCTGCCCAATCCAGCACCTCCTCCTCCCTGACCAGTTTCAACAACTGGTCAGCTGCTATCCCCCCCACTCCTTCCACCATCATCAATGAGGACATCAGCTTCTTCAACCCGGCGGCCTCCGCCAACAACGGCCCTCTGCTGTTCCAGAATTTCTCCCACCATGTGAGCCCGGGCTTCGGAGGCAACTTCTCCCCTCAGATTGGTCCAATCTCCCAGCACCACCCCCCCCACCCCCACTTCCAGCACCCCCACAGCCAGCACCAGCAGCATCGGCGTTCCCCGGCAAGTCCTCACCAGCCCCCGTTCCCGCACCGCAACGCCCCCTTCGGCCAGCTGCCGCATCTCTCCAACAGCCTGAGCAAGCCTCCCTCCCCGTGGGGCAGCTACCAGAGCCCCTCGCCCTCTCCCTCCTCCACCTCCTGGAGCCCGGGTGGGGGTTACGGCGGGTGGGGGGGGTCCCAGGGTCGCGAGTATCGCAGAGGCCTGAATGGAGGCATGACGCCTCTCAACTCCATCTCTCCGCTGAAGAAGACCTTCCCCAACAACCACATGCCCCAGCAGAAGTACTCCCGCACCAGTCCCGGATTCAACCCTAAGTCCTGGATGGATGACAGCAGGAGCGAGAATATCTTCCCTTTCCAGGTGTGTGTAATATTGACATGATGATGAATGATGATGATGATATGAAAAAAAAAAATAGGTAACGATAATAACCGATATATTGGCCTGGCTGATAAAGCCCCCGTTCAGACCAAGGACGAGAACTGTAAATTATGTTTTAAAGTGGGAATTCATTGCTGGAAAGATGGCCTTTTAATAAAATGTGCCTGTATATGCCGGAGAAAGCATAAAAAAAAAAAGAAAAAAAAAAAGGTGCTACATGACTTGAGAAAATGGAAGCGCTGCGGGCGTTCCCTTTTGCCAAAAAGTTATTTTTATTTAAAGTAACACAAAGATTGGACAGAAAAATAGCCATATATTAAATATACAGTGAAGTGGATCAAAAAAGGTCATCAAAGTTGTCCAAAGACAAAAATAAATGTATAACTTTGATGAAAGATTTTAATCCACTTCAAATGTTGACTACTGTATAACAAATATATTATTCTTCATTCAGTTCTATGCAATAGACTCGGATTTTACAGATTTATTTTTTGACTAGTTTGACTAGCGATCATTTTCGGCGGCCGAAATTTCGGTGCATCCCTACCAAAGAGGTAGGGGAACTCCAACATGATGAACTGATCTCGATCCGTCTGTCTGTGAGCTGGATTCAAGAATATGCAAGTACAACCTGTAGTTCTCATGAAAGCTCTAGAGCTGACACAAGACTAGCTTTTCTGACAAATCTGGTTCAGGTAACATAAAGAAAGAGTACACATTGTTCATTCCCATGTACTACTGACATCGCAACAATACAAGGCTGGTTGTACATCGGCGAAGCTGCGGTCACATGAGTGAAATTTCAGCAAAATTTTACACATGAAAATAGGTCATTTGTCAATAGCATCACGTCACTTTCAAAGTGAGCAGCTGTTTGTGGGTCAAAGCGGCGAATTTGAAGATGAGCGAAATCTTTTGCACTCACGCAAAACTTCACGTTCACATCGTATTTTGCCTGTGAAATTTTGTCAAGCAACATTAATTGTGACCGCACCTTTACGAGAACAGTGAAATCCACACCACAACTATACCGATAACGACAAAGAGGAACCTCAAATCGCTTTCAGAAGGTTTTTTTTCCAGTTGATGAACAATTAAAACATTGACAGACACGACTTTAAAGAGCTCGAACATTTAAGTTGGCAGAAATTTAAATTAAACCGTGTTATCATCCGTTGGTGTGGACACTAATATAGTTATCGTTCTTGGTGTGAACAGGCCGTTAACTGTGCCAAAATACTTAAAATTACAGCTATATAATGCATATCACTTGTATATAAAATCTTCAAGCAATTACTCTCTATATGAAAGGGGTTGTATGTCTCTGCACTCCCATTTGTAGTCTTTGCAATGCGTCAACTCTCTCACATCGCCTACAGTCTCTGTTGCTCTCTGAAATCGGCAGTTTACATTGAAAATGAATGATGCCTGGTTGCTTCAAAGCTGCCGTGTCTGTCAGCGTGAACCCCATAAACACACGGATCGTTTTGTGCATTTGCACAGCTCTAATTTGCCTGTTTCTGCTCTCTCATGGCACATTGTGACAAATTCTGCTCGAGTTGGGCCCAAAGCAATATGTGCCAGAGGCTTGGATGACTAACTTTGCTCTGCCCTGTCTTGTTTTCCAAACAGCTCTGTGAGATTTTAGTTGCTGACAACAGCTCAAAAATCAAGCGTTGCCTGCCATGACACTGTCTGGGATGGTTCGATTCTAATCTTACAAAAGGAATAATAGTAATGTAGACATTGTCTTTTTGACCCATTTGATTACATTTGCATAAGCCATTACATTAATCATAGCACTGCAGATTTTAAAATGTCGGCCGACCTGTTGTAGTCCTGGTAGTATATTTTTGGCCTTGTGTCATACTTAACTGGAGCTAGAAAGATGGATGCTACCTTAACAGATCTTAAGATGGGTTAAGGTGGTATACAATACATAAATATAAAGTTCAATTAATTTATGCTGCAGAATCTGTAGTACGACACGAGTCGTAAGTGTCTATAAGCTGTACTAGAACCACTCCTGTTTATTTAGTGCGTGTGTGTGTGTGTGTGTGTGTGTGTGTGTGTGCGTGTGTGGTGGAGGGTGATTGTGATTTTCTTTTTTTTCCTTTTTAAAGCATAATTATATCAAGCAAATTAAATGTCATCCTTCCACTAAAAGATATAGTCCCTGTGGATTGAGTCCTGATCCTGTTCCCCTCTCTGCTGTCTTGACACTTTCTGTCTCTATTGAACAGAAAAATAATAATAATAAAAACTATAACAAATTTGCTATGCAAAAAATATAAGCAAAACTGTTAATTGGTTTAAAATGGCAAGTTCCCTTACTATATACGGTGACAAATTGTAATGGATCTAACGGGACATTAAGTAATTTTACAGTAGAATAGTGTTAAATGTACAGACTTTGGAAGTAAAAATGAAGTCATCTTGTAATTTACAGTGAAAAACTGTAAACTGATTTCCCTAAAAAATCTTAATTGAGACTTTCCATTTGATGGGATTTTGTTAAAACAATTATGTTTCTTGTTAGTTTTTGTTGACCATTTATGTACATTTGGTTTTCTGTTACATCTTATGTTGTTTAATGAATGCATTATTTTAGTGTCACGAAGATGGAGGTTTGTGTTTGTGTGCATGACACTGTGTGGACCTTCTGTATATTAATACCTCAGCTTGTGGAATGGCTATACTTATGATTCTCTAATTCATCATGTGTCTGTTTTACCGTCTGTGTTATTACAGAGCGGTTATGAATTTATTATACAGGCCCTAAAACAGAATACTAGAGTGTAATGACGTTACTAGGCCTATATCAGTGAATGAATTTTTTTTGTTTTTTTACCGTGAATGTGAGTTAAAACCTAAAATGTTGTAGCTCAGAATGTGGTGAAAATGATTGAAGATATCTGAATTTTGTTCAATTTGAGCACGTCGGTTTAATTTTCATGTGACGTCGGCTAGTGCTTGTATCAAGTCCTCCAGTTCTTATTTATGAGAAGGGGAAGTCGTAATTACGACACGGTACGTTCAAATCACTTTGGTCTGAGCCATGTACCTTTTCTACAATAAATAAAGCAAGATTTTTAACTCTACTTTCTAACAAAATGATTACTAAAGAATGCACATGTATCAAGTGCGTTTTTTTTTTAATTTAAGAATCCATTTACTTTGTGGTGGCATTCATGTGCATTCAACTCGTAAATTCGATCTTTCTCTACATGACTTGAGCGCATCATTGCCTCTTGAGTTTCATTTCATACATGTAATGACATTGTGTCATTATATTTAAATTTAGTGTTATTGTAAGCAGTAGCTATGTTTCCATCAACCTTTTTTTCATGTGCATTTTGGGATATTGCATAAAAAACTCTGGATGGAAACGCCAAGATGAGTATGAATTAAAAAAATGTGCATAGAAAACACTCTAAAAACTGCTGGGTTGTTTCAATCCATGTTTGGGTCACAAATGGCCAAAACAACCATTGATTTAATTTTAATTTTGAAACCCAACGGTTGGCTTTAAAAAAAAAAAAAAAAGTATTTATTTTTAAACCCAACGATTGGTTTAATTTTTTGGGATTTTTTTTTAAAAATTCAACGGTTGGTTTATTATTATTTTTTTTTTCAAAATTTGAAACCCTACGGTTGGTTTAATGTTTTACATTTTTAAACCCAATGGTTGGGTTTGTCCATATGTGAACCAAACATACATTCAATTGAGTCTAAAAAAAAAAAAAAAAAAAAAATCCTACAAGAAAGCATGCTCATAAACTATGGAAACACATGCCAGAACTGTCTTACATGACAGCGCTCCCAAACAGCAGGCATTCGAATGCAAGATAACATGATCGTGTTTCGTGTAAGTTATTTAGCTATTTTTCCATCAACCTATTTTTATGTGCATTTTGGGATATTGCATAAAAAACTCTGGATGAAAACGCCAAGATGCGTATGAATTCAAAAAATTTGCATAGAAAACACACTCTAAAAACTGCTGGGTTGTTTTTCAACCCATGTTTGGGTCACATATGGACAAAACCGTTGATTTATTGAATTTTTATTTTTAAACCCAACGGTTGGCTTTTTTATTTATTTATTTTTTTACATTTTTAAACCCAACAATTGGATAATTGTTTGCGATATTTTTTATTTTTTTTATTCAACGGTTGGTTTATTTATTACATTTTTAAACCCAATGGTTGGGTCTGTCCAAATGTGACCCAAACATACATTGAATTGAGTCTGAAAAAAAAATTAAAAAATCCTATAAGAAAGCATGCCAGAACTGTAATACATGACAGCGCTCCCAAACAGCAGGCATTCGAATGCAAGATTACATGATCGTGTTTCGTGTAAGTAATTTATTATACGGAATTTTTTTTTTTTATACAATGGCTTCTCATACTGGTGCTCCCACTTCCATTGTTCTTATTGATATGCACCAAATTATCAATTTTGTTCTCTTCGGCTCACTGGATGGTGCTTTATTGGCAAATGTTTTATGCGATATTCCCATTTTGCACATGAGTTAAATTCGCAAATTTGGATGGAAAAATATCTACTGTCAATTCTATGGGCCATCAGTCCTCATTTGTGTCAGTGTATCTTCATTTTCGCTTGATTCCCGCCGGGAACAGGTGCCTTCCAGATCCTCTTATCGAGGTGTTTGTGCGCAGAGCTCATCCTCTGGTATAGAAACTTGGGTCAGGCTGCAGTTTGGTGATCTAGATGTGTTCTGTTCTTTGTAAAACCAACAAACTAAAGGTATTCGATAGCACTTGGAACCTGTGGCTTCCACCGCTGAGAACAGGCAGCTCTTATTCGCAGCTATTTGCTCCAGCTGGTTGAATACGTGATGTGATTCCCAGCACTGCATAATGTCGCTGGAAGTTTCCACAGGCACTGTGTACTCTCAGCCAAGAATATCTGATGTTTGGTGTGAAAGCAAAGGCTGTCTCCGGAGGGGGGTCAGGACACACACACACACACACACACACACTGACAGACTCACACATGAACAGGCGCTGCCGAGATGTGTAATTAAGCAGTTGCTCGGAGAGAAAATGAGAAATGGGACATGCAATTCGTGATGGTGAAGATGGATATTGTGACAAGGTTAGATGATTGAAGACACTGTAAAGAAAACAGAAAAACAAATATGGCTGTTGGAAAGTGTCTCTCTTTTTTTTATCCAATTGGGCTGTTATATGCCCAAGGCTCAATTAGCGATCAAGCTGACACGGAGACATTTTAAAGCTGTTTGTTTTATTTGCAAGGCCAGCTTTTGATTGTCTATTGTCAAGGGGCGCAGGTGCCCACGGCAAATAGTCATCTGCTACTCGGCTTTATCGTAAAGAACAGAGGGTTAGTCAAGGATTTGACTGTGCGGTTGCCAAAGATGACACACTTTACATTTTATACTGCATGCAAATCATTCTCACACACCTTTTTTGTTTTATCGCGTTTATGCCTTTCTAGCTTTATTCTGTAACATTAGATGCAGATTTGTGTTACAGTAATATAAGTATGGTGTGTTTTAGGGCACTATGCAATGGGTCAGCCAGGTCTTCTGCTTTGTATGTTCTAGCCGTCATCTTAACTCTCTATAATCTTCTTTAAAGTCTCCTATGATTGGGCCTCAGCATGGACATTCACTCCACAGTTCATGAAACCGCCTCTTATTCTTGGTGGGCTTTGTGGTGTGATACAAAGAAAGTGTTTTTTGGTTATAACCTTAAATGGTTACCTCACCCAAAAATGAAAATTCGGTCATTTGGAATCTGTTCAACCAGAACTCGTTTTTGCATTCCTCTGCATTGCTTTTCCATTGTTTTTCTATGTAAACCTGCACAAGATGGACGCCGTATAATTGGAGTGCTATATTCTCTGGTCAATGTATGTGCTTTCGTTGTATGATCAATAGCAGTGGGACGTTTTTTTGCATTTAACTGGGAAAAAAAAAGTAGTGCTTTTGAAATTTTAAATAAATTGGAAGAGTAACCCTAAAACAGAGTTAATTTGATCAGTCAAGCAATATGTTACATGGCATATGTATTTTTTTTCTCAGTTCAACAAGGCTCTAGACTTACACTCACCTAAAGGATTATTAGGAACACCTGTTCAATTTCTCATTAATGCAATTATCTAATCAACCAATCACATGGCAGTTGCTTCACTGCATTTAGGGGTGTGGTCCTGGTCAAGACAATCTCCTGAACTCCAAACTGAATCTCAGAATGGGAAAGAAAGGTGATTTAAGCAATTTTGAGCGTGGCATGGTTGTTGGTGCCAGACGGGCCGGTCTGAGTATTTCACAATCTGCTCAGTTACTGGGATTTTCACGCACAACCATTTCTAGGGTTTACAAAGAATGGTGTGAAAAGGGAAAAACATCCAGTATGCGGCAGTCCTGTGGGCGAAAATGCCTTGTTGATGCTAGAGGTCAGAGGAGAATGGCCAGACTGATTCAAGCTGATAGAAGAGCAACTTTGACTGAAATAGCAACTCGTTACAACCGAGGTATGCAGCAAAGCATTTGTGAAGCCACAACACGCACAACCTTGAGGCGGATGGGCTACAACAGCAGAAGACCCCACCGGGTACCACTCATCTCCACTACAAATAGGAAAAAGAGGCTACAATTTGCAAGAGCTCACCAAAATTGGACAGTTGAAGACTGGAAAAATGTTGCCTGGTCTGATGAGTCTCGATTTCTGTTGAGACATTCAGATGTTAGAGTCAGAATTTGGCGTAAACAGAATGAGAACATGGATCCATCATGCCTTGTTACCACTGTGCAGGCTGGTGGTGGTGTAATGGTGTGGGGGATGTTTTCTTGGCACACTTTAGGCCCCTTAGTGCCAGTTGGGCATCGTTTAAATGCCACGGCCTACCTGAGCATTGTTTCTGACCATGTCCATCCCTTTATGGCCACCATGTACCCATCCTCTGATGGCTACTTCCAGCAGGATAATGCACCATGTCACAAAGCTCGAATCATTTCAAATTGGTTTCTTGAACATGACAATGAGTTCACTGTACTAAAATGGCCCCCACAGTCACCAGATCTCAACCCAATAGAGCATCTTTGGGATGTGGTGGAACGGGAGCTTCGTGCCCTGGATGTGCATCCCACAAATCTCCATCAACTGCAAGATGCTATCCTATCAATATGGGCCAACATTTCTAAAGAATGCTTTCTGCACCTTGTTGAATCAATGCCACGTAGAATTAAGGCAGTTCTGAAGGCGAAAGGGGGTCAAACACAGTATTAGTATGGTGTTCCTAATAATCCTTTAGGTGAGTGTACATTTGAGAGCAGTTGCACCAAGTTCTACAGATGGTCGCACCAGCACCTGATTTGGTAGCACCAAAAATAATAATAATTAATTATCTAAAATATTAGTATTACATGTTTGTTTGTTTGTTGGAAATGCACATTTGACAGTTGCAGTATCTTGAGCTTGAGATGCGGATGTAAATGTATTTTTATTAACAAAAACCTTAACATCTGTACAAATTTTAATAGCCTCATTTTTATAGGGTAATATCTAAATATTCTTAAAGAATTCTACTCTTATTAAAATTGGTCTTCCATCGTATCATGCATTTGTAGATCATAACCACAGGTAAAACACATTTTGTATATTTTATTTCTTATCAAAAACTGTAATTACATTGCATTTAGGGCTGCAGCTATCGATTCTTTTTGTAATCGATTAATCTAGCACTTAATCAATCGAGTAATCGGATAAAACATTTTTGTGTGTTTTAAAACAACCAAAACAAATAATGCATAACGAAAATGATGTGGCTGTAAAATGATCAAGCATTTGGCTTTTATTTATAAAAAACAAACAAAAAAACTGGTATTTATTCCAACTCCAACATTTGGCTCCAAAACTAAGCCTATTTATTGCAATTTTTACCCATTTAGTATAAGTGCCAACAATGTTCTAGGCTCAATTACTTTGGTAGCCGATTAAAATGTCTTCCCCAAAAGTGCAACTGGATTTGGAGAAGCAGGCTGGGGAATTTTATTTTTTGTTGTTGTCTAACTATTTGGAAGACGTGAAATAGCTACAAACAAGGTCTCGCAAAGACTGCAATACAATATTTGTTCCTCCATCATGTCGCGGTGTATACAGTGAATACATGCTGAAATTATTGCTGAGTGGCTACATAAAAGTTTAAGCAAATGTGATGCATTGCCGCAATTGATCTGACTGGCGCGTGAGAGAGACGAGGGTGCGTGCGTGTGTGTGAAGGGGTTCTTTTTTTAGGCTATACTCTCTTGCAATTGAATTTGAATACGTTTACTACTTAAAAACATCAAAGCTAAACATCATATCTAGTCAAACCGCATCACGACATCGCTACAAATACAGTATGGGATTAAAACCAGTGAACATCAATGTAGGCTATCATAGGCTTATGGTGTGTTCACACCGAACGCAAATTTAATTATTTGCGCGAGTAGATTACATACAAAGTCAATGCAAAGACGCGAATAGACGCATAATTCGCGCCGGGAGTCGCGACTGACGCGAATTGGGCTACGCGTTTGCTGCGAACGTCTTCCGCGCAAGTTGAAAAATGTGAACTCGAGCGAATGTTCAAGTGTCTAACTAGACGCGATAGACGCGTATTTGACGCTCTATTCGCGTTCGTTTGAACACCATTAGTTTACCTTGTTTCAGCGACGCTTGGTGAGACAGCATGGAGTGGATGTTTTCGGTTCAGATTCTGAATCATTGAAGTCGTACTGTTGTGGTATGCCAGGTCTACTTTGCAGTAGACACATTGCACCTTATTCTCTTCCTTTTTAAGTAGGCCTATGTAATGATCCCAAACTTAAGACATTCTCTGCCGTTTATGGACATCTTTACTCTCCGCCATCGCGCCAACTAAATTCAAAATGTATCACGCGCTATAGTATAGATCCGCGCGTATAGTGCGCGTCATAGGAATTTAACGAGGCTTCGAGGCAGAGTTTTTGCCTCGAGGAATTTTTGTAATCGAGTTAATCGAGTAACTCGATGAATCGTTTCAGCCCTAATTCCATTACTACTTAAATGCATATCTATGTTACAATTATGATATTATACAATTCATTATGGTTATCACACATTTCTGCCACAAAACCATGGTTACAGTTAGTGTTACTTCAGTAAATTCATGGTAAATGTTGGTGATTTGTGGGTTGAAAAGCCTTCTTGGCACAAACAATGTTTCCCCTGTTTTCAGCATCAGTAGCGGTGTTTCATCTGGCTTTAGTGGAGTGGAGACATTAGTGGTTTGATTAGGAGAACTCGAAAGCTTCTCACTGGATCCCACAGCGCTGTTTAGTGGTCGCGTCACTCGCGTGATCGAGACCGGCCAGCAAGTGAACACATTCGCTCTAGCTCATCTAGTCTTTTGAGCCGAGCTGATGAATGGTCCGGGTGGCACGGTTCAATTCGTGTAGCGCTGTTTCGTTCCGCGTTTGGCGGAAAAAGGTCACAAATGAGACCATTTAGTCGCAGTCTAGAGCCCTGTACAAATAAATAGGCTTCTGTTGATTATGTTTTTAGACTAAACTGCTTTAAAGGGCAACTAACAATTACATTTGTCATCATTTACTCAGTCATGTTGTTCCAAAACCAATTATGTTTTCTTAATTTTCAAAACTCAAACTAGAGAGGTTTCTGTCCCTTCAATGAAATTCCAGGGAAACAAAACTGGGCTTTCTTTCCTTTTTATGATGAACAGATTTAATTTAGGCTTTTATTCTTATATATATATAACATTCATAGAGCACATACCATAGGTGAACACGGAAGCTTGTGCATGTGTCACGTGTGTGGAACAAAGCTCATCGATTCTTGTGCATCACACAGGCATATTTGGCCTTCTGTGTTTACCATATGGGATTTGCTCTATGTATGTGTGTCGATCATTGTTTAGATGTCAATAAAAGCTTAAATTTAATCTGCTAATCTTAAGTGATCGAATGTCTTCACAAGATTTGGATGAAGCTGCTTGATTCATGTGGATTTGTTATACGACACGTTTTATGACCTTTTTGGATCTTCCTAGTTTTGGTTACCTGGACTTTAGGTGGAGGGAAATAAACCTCAGGTTTCATTAAAATATCATAATGCATGTCTTGTGGGTTTAGAACAACATGAGGGCGAATAAATGACTGAATCTTCATTCTTGGCTGAACTATCCCTTTAATGTTTCATATTTACCTTCAACTCTTGAGTTCTGAAGTTGTATTTATTTATTTGTGGAATGCTGCTCTAGTAATTTACTGTAATGATACTGTAGTAATATATATTGTTCAGTTGTCAGTTGAAAACCAAAATGCAACTGTATTGCGTCATAAAGTTCTCCAATGGGAAAAGGTTGAATGAATCATGAATCCTGCGTGTCTCTAACGTTAAATGAATGGCGCAGAGACTAGGGATCGACCGATATGGATTTTTTAGTGCCGATACCGATACCGATTTTTTTCCCATCAGCCTTAGCCGATGACCGATACGGGCTGCCGATTTTCTTGAGCCGATATTTGGAGCCGATACATTTTGCTCCCTCAATTTACATCATAAAAATGACATGATGTTAACATGTTACAGGTCTCAATTTAATAAAAGTAACATTTATTTAACGTAAAAAAAAATCAATATTTAACAAATAGTAAAAACATGTGAGGTAGAACAAGAACAAGTAGATAAACAATATTTAACAAATATTAAAAACATGAGGTAGAACAAAAAAAGGTTCACTGCTGAAAATAAATATTTAAGCATAAATAAAATAATTACACTATTGCACACAGTAGCAACCAGCATAATAAAGTGCACAGTGCACACTGTACTTCATTTTAAAAGTAACGAACTATTTACTGCCATGGTTTCAATTTTTCTACATAAAATAAAATGAGCATGTCTAGTCTCTAATATCACTGCGATGGCGAGGGAGACACACACCACACGCGTCCAAACCTCAGCCAGGTGGTCGCTGAATAAATCTCCCACAAAAAGCACGGAACAACGTTGGTATTACTTAATCCTATGACCAGTGTTCGTAACAGCTACCGTACGCATACTAGGGCTGTCAAAATTGCTCAAATGGCGTTTGTATATTCCCTCTAAAAAACATATTTGAACATATCGTCGTGCATTTGGTCAATGACGCGCATTACGTCAATAACAGGACAAATTAATACAAAGAGACATAACTACTAGTGTTAAGTAGCTTATTTGAGTTTAAACATATTTGACAACGTATTACTACAAAAAAAACCGAGTAAATCAACTAATGGCCAAGACCGCAGAGCTCACTCTGGCTCGCCCGGACTCGCAGGCGCACTCTCTCTCTCGCACTCACCCTCTCATGCGCATGCCGGTTTAAATGAACAACAACAAACAAATGTTGAGTGCTGATCAAGAGTTTTGTGCAAGCAATTTAAGGTATATAGCAGGCTTCATTCAGTGATTGAAACAAATACATTAATTGAAGTTTCACAGTACATAGAACCGACACTGAGCGCTCCGAGCGAGCTGTGCTGTGGTAACGTTAGTCTGCTACCGCGGGCGTGTTTTTCCACATTCGAATATTAATTTTCACCTTCAAAATTCAGTTTTTCTAAACTATTCGAATATATATTCGTATTTAGAATATTCATTGACAGCCTTAATGCATACTGAACGGATAGTCTACAGCTATTTGCAGCTCCCTAAATACAATGGCAAGCAAGCAGTTTTATAGACGAGTCATTCGCATTTTCCATTAGGACCCACAAACTTGCTTAGCTATATAGTTGCAACCACATAACAGTTATAGAGCAACGTGTTTCCATTTTCAAAGTGTTTGACAATATTTCAGCAGTCAAACAGTTAAAAGATGCTTTGAAAGTTTAAAAGTTACCGTTATCTTGAAGCGCAGGTTGCACTCTGCTAGTGGGGGAGGGGCAGTGCAGGGTCTGCACGTGAACTGCAGCGTCTCCAGCAGCACAGAGTTGACCACAAATATCGGGCCACAAATATCGGCCCGATATATCGGCTGGCCGATATATCGGTCGATCACTAGCAGAGACCCGTGATTTCAGTTACCACACACACACACACTGGAGCACGCGTGACGCTTGCGCTGTTTTCAGCCTCAGCCGCATCATTATATGAGGACATGATTGCATAAACATCATCTCCAGAGCCGCTTAGTCACTTCATGAGCTTTTTAATGCTTCAACTGAGAAAAGTTATCGACATATCATAAACACACAGAAACTCAAAGATCTCCACGGCAACCCGTCAAAATAAAAGTTCGTTTTTTCACAAGGCCCTAAAAATTACATTTTTGTTAAACTGTAAATAAATTGAATAAGTTTGATTTTAATTCATTAGAAATGCTTTTTGATTACTAAAATTTTATTTTAAAATTAAAATAGAGTCTTTAAGTTTTACAAAATGTTTACAGAATGCTGCTGGATGCTCCCTGCACTTTATACAAGTTATTAGGGCCCAAGCCCAAAGGGCGAAGGCCCTATTGTTTTCCTTAGGATTATTTATTATTATTATTATTATTATTATTATTATTATTATTATTATTTTTCTGCTACCTTTTGGACACTTTTGGAGGCCTTAACATGCTCAAAAACTCCTGAAACTTTGCACACATGTCAGAACCCGCGGCCATCAGGGCCGGGCTGAAGATGGTACCCGGGCGTGGCAGGGGGGCTCGACAGCGCCCCCTGGAACGGGGTCCGAAAACATGGTCCATAAATCAAACACGCTTGCATGTAATAATATGAAACTCGGTACACATGTAGATCTCCTCGTTTCATATATACTTCACACTCTTACTTTTTACCCCAGCCCAACAGGAAGTCGGCTATTTAGGGTTGTTGGTAAAACACACGCAATGGAATGTGAAATACTCCTCCTAGAGAATTCAAACAAACGGCACGAAACTCGGTCAGCATGAAGTCAAGACATTGAGGATGAAAGTTTGCGAGGGGATTTTTGATATCTCGAACGGTTTGGCCGTGGCGAGGAAACGAATTTATGGCGAGAAACAACAAACAAGAAGTGCGTTATAACTTCTGCATACATTAACTGATCTTGATGAAACTTCAGCAGTGTGATCGCTGTAAGAGGCCGATCACATGGATGTGACTATTGTGAGTCAAAGTTATAGCGCCACCAACTGGCAGCAGGAAGTGTGTCACTTTCTAAATGCTTTTGACAAAAGTGGGGGGGTTTGTTTTATCTACAGTAACAAAACTCGATATGTATATTGTACTCTTCGAGCCGGACAACTTTCTAATTTACCGTAATTAGCTACGACCAACAGGAAGTCAGATATTTTGGTTTGAATGTGGATTTCAGATTCTGAGTTTTTAGCTACTCCTCCTAAGTAGTTTATTTTATTCATGCCAAACTTTTTCAACATGATGAAAATACATTGAAGATGCTAAATTGTGAACAGATATTGAATATCTCAAACGGTTTTGCTATGGTTGAGGGATTCAAGTAATGTCAAAAAAAGAATCAGGGCATGTCTCATATCTTTCTAAAATGTAATTATACACCATTTATTTTTATATAAAATTATACAAATATTAGAACTAAACCCATTTTATTCCTTTTTTTCAATTTAAGAATTATTTTTAAGTTTAAAAACAGCCAGAATGGTTGTTTAGTCAAAAATAATAATAATCCAAATCATATATAGTGCTATACTGCCCTCTTGTGTTCAAAATCAGGTAGGCCTATTGAATTTATAAATATTT